>NC_069787.1:10691666-10994696 GCF_027406575.1 Nycticebus coucang
GCCCTCGGTAGAGTGCCATGGCATCACACAGCTCACAGCAACCTCCAACTCCTGGGCTTAAGCGATTCTCTTGCCTCAGCCTCCCAAGCAGCTGGGACTACAGGCGCCCGCCACAACGCCTGGCTATTTTTTGGTTGCAGTTTGGCCGGGGCCGGGTTTGAACCCGCCACCCTCGGTATATGGGGCCGGCGCCTTACTGACTGAGCCATAGGTGCTGCCTAGGACATACAATTTTATATATGTGTTGTTTTTACAGTGGTGTTTTTCTTTTAATATTTCACTGTACTCTGTTTTTGCTTCTGGAGTTAGTGAGGAGAAGTCACATGTAATTCTTATTTTTGCTCCTCTCTAGGCAAGATGTTTTATCCCCTAGCTTCTTTTGAAATTGTTCCCTTAATCTTCAATTTTCTGTTTTTTGAATATGATATGCTAAGGTATAGTGGCATATCATCTGATTTGGGTTTTTTTTTAATTTATTTGTTTATTTTGGCATTTATTCTGCTTGATGCTCTTTGGTTTTCCTGGGTAAAGCAGAGGTCCTCAAACTTTTTAAACAGGGGGCCAGTCACTTCTGCTTTTTCTTTGACTGGGATGGTGTTTTATACTGTCTTGAGTGTGTGGCAAATTTAGTTTTATGCCTATTTCCTGCTTAAATTGTTAGGATTTATATTGAATTGTGTTGTAATTGCGTCACTACTTTGTTAGCACCTTGAAGTCAAGAACCTTCCCTTATATAGTGTTCTTTTCTTAGTGCTTGCCACAAAAATGCTTGTTAAATGTGGGATGATGGCTATCATTTACAGATAGCCTAATTTGATAGCCTGGGAATATATTATATCTTAAGTGTATATATCTTATTTCAAAATATGTATGTGTACATATCTTTGAATGGTAGGCAGTAGAGAAAATGTCTAGCATATTTATCCAATACCCAGCCCAGGTCTAGCTTATGCGTTTCCTGTGTTTTGCAGGTAGAGTACACAGAGAGTGATAAATGTTTATCATGGAGTTGTGATAGCCTAGGGATCATTATATTTGATATATTTCCCTTTCCTAAAAATGCTATTTAATTACATGTGTAAATGAGCATATATTAGAAAGTACTAGACATTTAAAGCTATGATAATATACCCTAACAGTGTCCTTGTGATGTTTTTTAGATCAATAAAGTCAGGGGCCTTCATGACTCAGTTTTGTGCATTGAAAAAAAATACTCCCTAGATCAGCGGTTCTCAACCTGTGGGTTGCGACCCATAGGAACTGTATTAAAGGGTCCCAGCATTAGGAAGGCTGAGAACCACTGCCCTAGATGATGGAAATTCTCTAGGGGTTAAGTCAGATTTTGTTAGAAGTCAGATTCCTGTATTACTTAATTAATTTAATGTGTTGTATTTTGTGTTTTTGCAGACTGTTCTCTCTGTATAAGAAAATTTCTATCCTATAAAACTCAGTGTCCAACTTGTTGTGTGGTGAGTTTTTCTTTTTTTCTAACTTATTGATTGGTGCAAGTATTTCTACTTTACACACAAGAGCCCAGGAGAAGATGTGTAGCTACTGAAGTACTTCTGAAGCACATGTAGGGAGAACTGGGCTTTGTTGAATTTTCCATTAAGATTGATCATAATCTAAATGTATTTTAGGAAGTAAAAAACTAATTTTAAGAGCCAGGACACAGCACTTTTAAATTATTATAACCCATGTTTTTCTGGCTCCTATGTTTTTATTATTTCCCACCTTTGGTGAAAACTCTGAAGCTAAGATTAGTCATTTGCAAAGGACTTGTCTAGTATTTGTGCAGAAGGCAAAGATTCATGGTCCTTGGGCTTAACCCAGTGTAACAGGTAGCATTATCTCTTTCCAAACCAGATCCTCAGGGAAAACACTTAGAAATTTTGTTATTATAGTTCCTGAAACTTTTCAAGTAGTGGTAACAGGTGCAATGGTAGACTAAAAGGAAATTAAACATAAGTGGAAAGGAAATTAGACTGTGAGGTCTGACAGAAAGGACATTGGGACTATCTAGAGGGGTTGGCTAGTTTGGCTGGTAATTGTGTCAGGATGTCATCGAACTTCTCTGAACTATTTCTCTGTGTAAAAAATTGTTCAGTTTGTTTCACAAACCTCAAATCTTTACAACTGTGCGAAAGTGCCTTTGTCAAGATGATATCATTGCTGAGATAAACTGTGTATTATTCATGCTAAATAAGTACTGGATTTGTCATTTTTGTCTTGTATTCCTGAAAACCAATCTTGTTTTTGAACTCTCCATGAACACTTAATACCTCTTCCAATGTTATTACTTAAAGGAGCATTTTTCTTCTGTTTTTCAGGAGAAATTTTTGGGAAAGCTGAGTGCTAGCACTGTGAAGAAAGATTCTTGCTCGTGTTAGGTATTGTCTTAGTACAAAGTGTATGTGATTTTAACAGGCTCTTTGGAGAGCTTTTATTAGACTTCTAGTCAGCAGATACTGATTCACTATTTTAAAATTCCATATTTGTATGAGATAAATGAAATTTATTTCAAGGCTTTCTTGGAAGACTTAGTGGAATGGAGAAACTCAGGAGGATGGGTCAGACATTTTCAAAAACAAGATTATGACAAGTTAATGATTGTTTTTGACCTTTTTTTTTTTTTTTTCCTAGACTGTTACAGAGCCGGACCTAAAAAATAACCGCATATTAGACGAACTGGTAAAAAGCTTGAATTTTGCACGGTATGGTTTTTATTTTGTGACTAACCTCTAACTACTTTTGCCTTTTATATGTGTTTCCACTTTACTCTGTGCACTTTTGGATTAGGAAACGCAGTGTTGCATGTTTTGAGTCAAAATGAAGAGAGGTGACAGTGGAAAACCTAATAGTAATAAGATTTTATTTCTTAACAGAAATTCTCCCATTATAAAGAACAATTAAGAGTTAAAATGCAAATGTGAGGATTTCTTTACTTTTGGGTGGTATGTCACTCTTTGTTTGTCTTGTATTTTGTTGCCCTGGCTCTAGAATGAATCATTTCTCCAAAGAGCTCCTTTTATTGGAGAATGTTATTTGGAAACCATAAACTGGGACAGAGAATGCTTGTTTCTACTGGGGTGTCATTGCTCTAGGCCCGCTAAGTGGACAGAGCTTGGTTGTATATATATACATATGTATGTGTGTATATGTGTGTGTTAACCCATGTATGTACACATATCTGTAGTTGGTTGTGTTATATATTAATCCACTAATTCTTAAGAGTTATTCGAGATGTATTAAACGATGTGCCATGTGAAATACTTACTTGATTGTATTTTATAAAGCTCAGATTTGCAGCTTTACTTTGTTGCTGTCAAATGCATGCATGTGTGAGTTTGGTTACCCAAAAAAATATTAAAAGGCTTGTTTTACAAACAATATCTTGAATTATTTTTAGTCTTAATCATGCAAGTCAAGTAAGAATTTTTATTAAGAACATATTGTATTTAGATAATAGTCTAGGACCTCCATACTTAAGTACAGTCATGTGTTGTTTAACAGTAGGGATTTATTCTCGGAAATGTGTCATTAGGTTACTTTGTCATTGTGTGAACATGACAGTGTACTAAACAAACCTAGATGGTATAGCCTACTACATACCTAGGCTACATAGTATAGCCTCTTGTTCCCAGGCTACAAATAGCATGTTACTATACTGAATATTGTAGGTACAGTAAAAATAGGATATTAAAGGTAAAAAATGGTACACCTGCATAGGGGATTTATCATGAATGGAGATTACAGGACGGAAAGTTGCACCAGGAGAGTGAGTGATGAGTGAATGTGAAGACCCAGGGCATTACTGTCCACTACTGTAGACTTTACTAACACTGTGTATTTAGTTTATAAAATAAATATTTCTTCAATAATAAATTAAGTAAGTGGAATTTAACTTTTTTACTTATACATGTTTTAAAACATTTTAACTTTTAAAAATTAACGTGTAGCCTAAAACACAAACATATTACACAGCTGTACAAAAAATGTTTTCTTTATGCCCTTATTCTATAAGCTTTATTTAAAAAATTATTTATTGTTTACTTATTAAACTTTTTTTGTAAAATGAAGATACAAACACACACATTAGCTTAGGCCTACACAGGATTGGAATCATCAAGATATCAGAGGGGATAAGCATTTTTTAGTTCTCTCATCTTAATCGGACCACTAGTGTTTATTTGGTCTGTTACTGACTGAAAAGTCGTCATGTGGCACATGACTATACACGCCTTTCAGGCTTGTCGGAACACTATGGAGGTACCTTACGTTGCTTTCAAACATAAAAACAGATTTCTTCCAATAGAATTTCATGTTTCATTGGTTACATCCTGAAAATGATTAAGTTTAATGCAGTCTTCCCTTAGTATTTTTAGGGAATTGGTTCCAGGACTCCTGAGGATACCAAAATATTTGGAAGCTCAAATGCCTTACATAAAATGTTATAACATTTGCATATAATCTGTGCACATATCCCTATATACTTAAATTCATCTCTAGATTATTTATAATACCCAATACAACATAAATGCTTTGTAAATATTTGTTACATCATATTTTAAAATTTGCGTTTTTATTGTTGTATTGTTATTTGTTTTTTTAATACAGTAGGACCTCTGTAAGTTGACTGCTTAAGGGACTGTAACAAACTGGTCAACGTATGTAGGTCAACACAAGGAGCTGGGCCTACTGTATTGATATGTACATGTAGTGCATGTCTGGTCTACGAAAATTAGGTCAGTTTGAGGAGGTGGTCAGTGAAGGAGGTGGCAACTATAGAGGTTCTACTGTATTTTCAATCCATGGTTGCTTTAATTCATCAATGTGGAACTAGCAGATACTGGGAGCCAGTTGTACTCTGAACTGTATTATTTCCTTAAGCAAGGTTGTAAAAAGATGTATATGACTCGGTGCCCGTAGCTCAGTGGTTAGGGTGCCAGCCACATTCATCGAGGCTGTTGGGTTCAAACTAGACCTGAGCCTGCTAAACAACAATGACAACTGCAACAAAAAAATAGCCGGGCATTGTGGTGGGCTCCTGTAGTTCCAGCTACTTGGGAGGCAGAGGCAAGAGAATCCCTTGAGCCCAAGAGTTTGAGGTTGCTGTGAGCTATGATGCCACAGTACTCTACCGAGGGCAACATGGTGAGACTCTGTCTCAAAAAAAAAAAAAAAGAAAAAAAAGATGGTATACTTTCCTACATTAGGAAACTCTGAAATTCTCTGATTCTTATAATTAATGTTATTGCTTTTCTTATTTTAAAGTCCTTCACCAGTTTGTCTTGGAAGTCAAGAGATGGGGCTATGTCTTTACAAAGGAATTTATTGGCTGTTGATTTAATATGAGATAATAAGGTTGTATCTCAAGGTGTATTTTTTTTCCTTAGCTGGTACTGAAAGCATAACAACCGCCCTACTAAGAAAAAGGGAGATCTGCAAATAACAGCATCTATTTTTTGAAGAGAAGTGATTATTATCTTTGGGTTCACAGACCTTTTGGTAACTTAGAATAGTTGAGCTCTCTTCTCTCGTTCCCTCCCAAAGGAATAGGCTATTTAATTATTTGGCATGGGAAACATTCTTTGCAGATGTAGGGATAGTTTTATCATTTGCTTCTCCCTTTGTTTGCCTTCTTGAAATTGCCGTTCTTATTTGCATCGTCCTTGTGGTAAACATTTCTTGGACATTTGTCATGTATAAACTGCTAAGGTACTTCATTTGCAAAGTTAGTAGGGATGAAATTTATGCTAATCAATTTCATTATTTACTTAACCTCTGTTTTAAGATTGATGAGGGAGGAAGTTTAATCTTATGATTAAAATGTAAGATATTTGTTTTGTTTATTGATTTTATTTCTCCTTATCTTTCTCATCTATCATTGCCATTTTATGTACCATTATGATTTTTTAAAATTTAATATTCTAAAATGAATAATAAAAGGATATTGGAAATAATTTCAGAGGTTTTCAGAGATAAGACTGACGTGTAGCTCTTACAGTTTCTTCTGGCCTGTGGCTTTTATTTTTAAAGAACATGTGTTTTTTTTTCTTGACTTAGTTTTATTTAAAATGATGTTCTTAAGAACCTGCTGCATTGAATAAATATTTATTTTTGTCTACCTAAAATGCTGATAAGAATTTGTGCTTGATGGTCCTCTGCCTGTTTAACTGAATAAATAGTTCTAGACTACTTGTTTGCATGTTTTCAGATGAAAACAAGCATTGCGGGAAATTTTAGTTACTGAAGTACGTGGGCTTGATTGCATAGATTTTATGGCTGCCCACATATACTCAAGGGCCTATTTTGACTCTTCATTCTTAACTACATTCTGAAGAGGTAAGATTATTCTGTAGTTAACAAATGGGCAAGATTTTTCTATACTTTATTAAGTCAAAGTTACTTATTCACAACAAGATCTGGGATCCTGTGTGTATGCCCCTTCCTTATTAGCTGGGCGAGCTTGAACAAATTAATACACTTTTTTTTTTTTTTTTGTAGAGGCAGAGTCTCACTTTATGGCCCTGGGTAGAGTGCCAAGGCATCACACAGCTCACAGCAACCTCCAACTCCTGGGCTTAAGTGATTCTCTTGCCTCAGTCTCCCGAGTAGCTGGGACTACAGGCGCCTGCCACAATGCCTGCCTATTTTTTTGGTTGCAATTCAGCCGGGGCCGGGTTTGAACCTGCCACCCTCAGTATATGGGGCCGGCGCCTTACCGACTGAGACACAGGCGCCGCCCATCAATACACTTTTTTGAGATTTTATTTATTCATCTGTAAAAGTGAGTATATTGATTCATCTTTAAGGGTCTTTACAGTTCTGAAAATTCATAATTCATTAAAAAGATATCTGAGTGCTATCAGGCATTTTAATACCAACTCACTTTAATACACAATCATAGGGATGATGAAAATTAAGCAACTTTACCAGTTTAAGTCAGAACGTCAATTTTGGAACGGATATTTTTACCCAGCTCATTTTTAAGGTATAAGAATTGTCATAAACAGTTTCATGGTTTTAAATGCTGTTTGTACATTCATGGCATCCAAATTTATGTCTTCAGCTGGATCTTTCCCCCAAACTTGATATTTGTATATCCAACTGCTTATCTCACATCTATACTGGGACCTTTTAAGTGTAACTTTTGCTTAACATTTCTAAAACGGAACTCTCTTTCACTTACTCAGGTCAGCACCCTTGGAGTCATCCTTGACCCATCTCTTTTATACTATTTAATCTGTGAATCCATTGGTAAATCCTTTGGATCTGACTGCTTTTCTTCTCCCTGCCAATATCATCCTGGTCCAGGACAGTGACATTCTATATTACTCTGATTACTTCCTTGTGGTGTTCTTATTTCTGCATTTGCCCTCTTGTAGTATTTCCTGAGGATAGCAACCATAGTGATTCGTTTAAAATAAAAAGTCATGTTATGCTTAAAACCGTCCGGTGGTAGTTCTCCATCTCAGAGCAAAAGCCTAAGTTTGCTCAGCGACAGTCCTCTGGTCTCTGCAAAATCTCTCCCTTTGTGTATTCCATTTGTCATGCCTCCCTTATTTCTCAAAGTTGTTAACTGTATCCTGACAGTAGAGACTTTGTACTTGCTATTATTTCTAGGTGAAATAGTGTTTCCTCAGAGAGCTACATGGTTTCTTTGGGCTCATTCTTAGCTCCATTTTCTTTGGATTCTGTTTGTCTGGGTCATCTTCTCACTGAGGCCTTCTCTGACCTTCTAGCAGCAATGTCCGACCTTTTTTCTTTTCTATTTGTACTTTGGAACAATTAGAGTTGCTTGGGCCACATATTCAATATGCAAACACTAATGAAAACTGATGAGCACAAGAAAAGTCAGTGCATACTTTTTGCAATATCCAACACCACAGATAAATGAAACAATCATCAAATAATCTGCATGTGGCCCAGGGCCTCAGGTTGGACACCCCTGTGAGTTTCAAGTATTGGCCCAGCACAGTAATTCTAGCACTTTGGGAGCTGAGGCTGGAAGATCGCTTGAGGTTAGGAGTTTGAGACCAGCTTAGGCATATAGTAAAGCCCCATCTCTACCACAAAAAAAAAAAAGAAAAAGAAAAATTAGCCAGGTGCGGTAGAGTGTGCCTATAACCCCAACTACTTGGGCAGCTGAGGCAGGAGGATCTGTGAACCCTGGAGTTTGAGGTTGCAGTAAACTGTGATTGCACCACTGCCCTCACTCACCTAGGTTATAGAGTAAGACTCTGTCTAAAAAAAAAAAAAAAAAAAAAAGGTGGCGCCTGTGTCTCGAAGGAGTAGGGTGCCGGTCGCATATGCTGGAGGTGGTGGGTTCAAACCCAGCCCTGTCCAAAAATCTCATGTGTGTGTTCATGCGCATGCATTCGTGCGCGCGCGCGCACACACACACACACACACACACACACACACACACACACAAGAATCAAGTATAAAGAGTGTCTCCTTGGGTGGCACCTGTACTTAGTGGGTAGGGCGCCAGCCCCATATACCGAGGGTGGTGGGTTTGAACCCTGCTCTGGCCAAACTGCAACAACAACAAAAAAATAGCTAGGTGTTCTGGCGGGCGCCTATAGTCCCGGCTATTTGGGAGGCCAAGGCAAGAGAATTGCCTAACCCCAGGAATTGGAGGTTGCTGTGAGTTGTGACACCCAGCATTCTATTGAGGGCAATAAAGTGAGACTGTTTCTCTTTTTTTTTTTTTGCAGTTTTTGACCGGGGCTGGGTTTGAACCCACCACCTCTAGCATATGGGGCCAGTGCCCTACTCCTTTGAGCCATAGGCACCACCCCAGAGCCTCTGTCTCTTAAAAAAAAAAACAACAAAAAAACCCAGAATATGTCCTCATACGTGGCTTCATTTTTTTTTTCTGTGCAATTTGCTTTTATTTCATTCAGAGATGCTATTAATTAATGAAAAACTGGGGAAAATATTTACAGGTTTTATCATAGAAAATGTGTTTATCCATAAATAAATGCTATTCTAAAATCCTTATAACGCAGGTACATTTTTATTTCTTTAAACATCCACCTTTCCCTTCAAGGATTCACAAGGATCACCTAGAATCAGCATTCACTTTAAACAACCAGGAGTTTCACACCTGTGTTGATTAAATTTGCTTCAGGTGATTTAATACAGGAGCCTGAAATCTCAGCGGCTTAATGCACTGTAATACCAGAATAAATATATTAATACATTGTGACACCATTTCTCACTTATCAGACTGACTGAGCACTACAACTTTGACCCATCGTTTGTTGATGAACAAAAAGGAACAGGACATCACACATTGCTGGAGGAATAAAACAATAGAACGTCTTACGGAGAGCAATTGGCAACATCCAGTAAAATTATCTAGTAAAATATTCATTTACCCTTTGACCCAGTATTTTCATACCTATAAAATTTCATTTTAGTGTGTTGAAAGGTACATTGGAAATAATACAAATTTATAGATGGACAAAGCTATTGCAGCAGTATTCACGAGCAAAAGACTGAAAACAGCCCAGATCTTTATCAACACGGGAGTAATTGAATAAACAGCATGCGGCTGTAGCAAGGAATGAGCCATATTTTTATGTACTGAAGGGTATGACCTATAGGATATATGGTTCGATGAAAAAAATTCTGTACAGAACAAACTATATACAGAATACTGTCTTTTATTTCAGAAAAAGAGATAGACATGCATAGAACAAAGCCCCTAGGAATGATAGTTACCTGTTTGAGGACAGGGAGAAAAGAAAATAAAGGACAATGATGGATCCAAACTTCTCTGATTCTGTCTTTTTCTCTTTTGTCTTGTTTATAGTCTAGCTGTAACTATAAACTATAGTCAAAACCTGAAAGTGTTTTACACAATTATAACTATAAATTTAGAAGCCTATCCCTAAAATAAACAGATAAATATGAGATTTTTATTTTGAAATAATTAGTGATGCCTCCCCAAAAGAAATATTCCCTGCTCAGGCATGGTGGCTCACGCCTGTAATCCTAGCACTTTAGGAGGCCGAGACAGCAGACTGCTTGAGCTCAGGAGTTCAGGACAAGCCTGAGTAAGAGTGAGACCCCATCTCTACTAAAAATAGAAAAATTTCTGTTTTTTCCTGGCTTCATTTTTTTTTTAATAGCACTTGCCACATATATTATGTAGAGAGGATCATTATAATCTTTGGTTTTACTTCTGTTGATATGGTGAATAACATTTATAGACTTGCGTATATTAACCAGCCTTGCATCCCTGGATGAAATCTACTTGATCATGATGTATGATTTTTTTTTTTTTTTATCATATGGTCTTTATTTTTAAGTTTGTTTATGTGTTGAATTACATTTATAGATTTACGTATATTGAACCAGCCTTGAGACCCTGGGATAAATCCGACTTGGTCATGGTGTATAATTTTTTTGATGTGTTGTTGGATTCTGTTTGTTAGGATCTTATTGAGTATTTTAGCATCTATATTCATTAGTGATCTTGGTCTATAATTTTCTTTTCTTGTTGGGTCTTTCCCTGGTTTGGGGATCAAGGTGATGTTTGCTTCGTAAATGTGCTGGGTAATATTCCTTCTTTTTCTATATTTTGGAAGAGGTTTAGTAGTATAGGTACTAGTTCTTCTTTAAATGTTTGGTAGAATTCTGACGTAAAGCCATCTGGTCCTGGGCTTTTCTTTTTAGGGAGATTTTGTATAGTTGATGCTATTTCAGCACTTGATATAGGCCTGTTCAACATTTCCACTTCGTTCTGGCTAAGTCTTGGTAGGTGGCGTGCTTCCAGGTATTGGACGATTTCTTTCAGATTTTCATATTTGTGAGAGTAGAGTTTCCTGTAGTATTTGTTAAGGATTTTTTGAATTTCTGAGGGGTCTGTTGTTATTTCATCATTACCATTTCTGATTGATGAAATTAGAGATTTTACTCTTTTTTTCCTGGTTAGGTTGGCCAAAGGTTTATCTATTTTACTGATCTTTTCAAAAAACCAGCTTTTGGATTTATTGATCTGTTGTATAATTCTTTTGTTTTCAATTTCATTTAGCTCTGCTCTGATTTTGGTTATTTCTTTTCTTCTGCTGGGTTTGGGGTTGGAGTGTTCTTCCTTCTCCAGTTGCTTGAGCTGTCCCATTAAGTTATTAACTTCCTCTCTTTCCGTTTTCTTGAGGAAGGCTTGCAGTGCTACAAATTTCCCTCTTAGGACTGCCTTTGCAGTATCCCAGAGGTTCTGGTAATTCATGTCTTGATTGTTGTTTAGTTCCAAAAATTTGATGATTTCCTTCTTAATCTCGTCTATAACCCATCTATCCTTCAGCATAAGGTTATTTAGCTTCCAAGTTCTTGTATGGGTATGCAGGTTTCTGTTGTTATTGAGTTCAACTTTTATTCCATGATGGTCTTAGAAGATGCAAGGAATAATTTCTATTTTTTTAAATTTGCTGAGGTTAGATTTGTGGCCTAGGATGTGGTCGATTTTGGAGTATGTTCCGTGGGCTGATGAGAAGAATGTGTATTCAGTTTTGTTGGGATGAAATGTTCTGTAGATGTCCGTTAAGTCCAGATGTTGAATGGTTGAGTTTAAATCTAAAATTTCTTTGCTTAGCTTCTTTTTGGAGGATCTGTCCAGCACTGCTAAAGGGGTGTTAAAATCTCCAACTACTATGGAAGTGGAGGAAATTGAGTTGCTCATGTCAGAGTTTCTCTTATAAATTGAGGTGCGTTGTGGTTAGGTGCATAAATATTAATAATAGAGATCTCATCATATTGAGTATTACCTTTAGCAAATATGAAGTGTCCATCCTTATCCTTAATTATTTTGGTTGGTTTAAAGCCGATTGCGTCTGCGAATAGGATTGCAACGCCTGCTTTTTTCTGCTTTCCATTTGCCTGGAATATAGATGACCATCCCTTCACCTTCAGTCTATATTTGTCTTTAATGTAAGATGCGATTCTTGTAGGCAGCAGATATCTGGCTTGAGTTTTTGTATCCAGTCAGACAACCTCTGCCTCTTTAGAGGACAATTTAAACCATTCACATTAATTGAGAGTATTGATAAGCCTTTGGAGAGTTCAGTGGACATTTTTAATCCTTTTGCAACTGTGGAAGTTGGAATTTGATCAAAATTTTCTGGGTGAGTTTACTTTTGTGGTGGAGGATTACGCTGGTCTTTATGGCGGATAGGTCTGAGAATATCCTGGAGAGCTGGTTTAGTTATTGCAAATTTCTTCAACATGTGAATGTCATTGAAGTATTTAATTTCTCTGTCATAAATGAAGCTCAGTTTAGCTGGGTACAGGATCCTGGGTTAAAGTTATTTTGTTTTAGGAGATTAAAAGTCGATGACCATCCTCTTCTGGCTTGAAAGGTTTCAGCAGAGAGATCTGCAGTTATTCTGATATTCTTCCCCTTGTAGGTAATGGTTTTCTTTCGTCTGGCAGCTTTCAGAATTTTCTCCTTCATATTAACTTTAGTGAAATTGATTATGATGTGTCTGGGGGATGTCTTATTTGGGTTGAGTCGTGCTGGAGTTCTGAAACTGTCTGCTGTCTGAATTTCGGAATCTCTTGGCATGTCTGGAAAGTTCTCCTTCATAATCTCATGGAGAAGAGACTCTGTTCTTTGTGAAGCCACTTCGTCACTTTCGGCCATCCCTATAAGATGAATATTGGTTTTCTTCAAATTATCTGAGAGCTCTCTGAGAGAGTGGTCTGTTTTTGCTCTCCATTTCTCTTCTTCTTTGAGGGTTTGGGAGTGTTCGAAAGCTTTGTCTGCAATGTCAGAAATCCTTTCTTTTGCTTGCTCCATTCTGTTACTGAGGGATTCTACTGTGTTTCTCAGATCTTTGAGGGATGCAACTTCTTGTCTCAATGTGTCGAAATCTTTGGTCATTTGGTCTTTGAATCTGTTGAATTCTTGAGATAATTTTGGAATTCTAATTCGATCTTATTTGCTATCCAGATCCTGAATTCAATTTCTGACATCTCAGCTATTTGTGCATGTGGTCTTGTGCTGTTTCTGCCCCATTGATCCTTTGGGGAGTTGATCTACTCTGATTATTCATATTGCCAGAGTTTTTGTGTTGATTTCGCCTCATGATTGTTTTTCACTGTTGCCTCTAGCTGTCCTCAGAGTTGGGGAGGTGTCTCCCCAAGATTAGACCTCAGCGGGATCACTCTATTGTTGCTGGATCTTTGTAGGGAGTGACCCTGTGTAGTTCCTCTGGGGCTGCTTTAGCTAGGGAGTTCTGGTTGTGGAAGCAGCTCTGGTTTGTGACACACCCGGATCCAGCAACAGGGCTGGGGGTGGTGCGCACGGTTCTGGGAGTGCCAGGCGCCCAGTGACTTTGGCACAGAGAGCCCAAGGCTCCAGCAGTCTCTGGCCAGGAGAAGAGCTCTGCGCAGAGGCAGGGAGGGCTCCAAAGGTCACACAGCTACCAGAGTCCCTGTCCAGATGAACGGGCTAGTGTGGAAGCTGGGAGGACACAGGAGGGAGGATGCAGGGTTGCATGGCTCCCGCAGTTCCTGGTCAGGGAATGTGGAGGCCCGATGGGTGTGGGTCACCCGTCGGGGGTCGCTGCACAGCTCTTATGGAGGTCTGGGCGGTGCCAAGCCCAGGAGTTTGAGGTTGCTATGAGCTGTGACATCACGGCACCCTACCCAGAGCAACAGCCCAAGGCTCCAGTGTGCCAAAACCTTCTCACTCTGCCCCTAAGGATTAAGGCTGTAAGGAAGGTCAGTCCCCACCTTTAGGCTGCTCAGTCAGTAGGTTACTTTGACCCACCCAATCCTTGCTCTGAGACCCTGAGGACTGAGTTTGCCGGGGCAGTTCTTTCACAATGGCTTCTTGCGCCCAGCTCAGTGGCTCAGTCTGGGGCCCCAGACAATGCCCAAAGTTCTCCACACTCCTGCTCAAGCTCTCCCCAAGGCAGTTCAACTGAGTGCCAAGTCCAAGAACACCGAAACAGTTCACAGGTAAGGCCTTTCCGGTTTGCAGTCTCACTGCTGCTTGTACTTACGGTTGCCGGCGTGATTAAGTCGATGGAACACGCAACCACTTGCCAGTTTTCCTCTGTTTTTGTCCTCCTGTTGGGGTCCAGAAGTCCCTTGCTGGCTCCCTGTATCCTCAAAGGGATGATTATAGGCAGATCCCACTGGCCAGTGATGCCTGGAGTCTTGTCTCCCCAGACTCGCTGTTCCCAGTTGCAGGGAAGCTGTTATTCGGCCGCCATCTTTGATGTATGATTTTTTTGATGATAAGCTGTAATCTATTGGCTAAGATTTTGTTGAGAATTTACATCTATATTCATTAGTGAAATTGGTCTGAAATTTTCCTTTTTAGATGGGTCTTTTCCTGGTTTTGATATCAGGGTGATGTTTGCTTCATAGAACGTGTTGGGGAAGATTCTTTCCTCAGTCTTTGGGAATAATGTCTGCAGTATAGGAATAAGCTCTTCTTTGAAGGTTTGATAAAATTCTGGTGTGAAGCCATCCGGGCCAGGGCATTTTTTTGTTGGGAGATTTTTTATTGATTTTTTGATTCAGTGCTTGAAATTGGTCTGTTCAGGAGATCTATATCATCTGGGCTAAGTCTAGGAAGAGGGTGTGATTCCAAATATTGATCCATTTCCTTCACATTGTCACATTTCTGGGGATAAAGTTTCTGGTAGAATTCAGAGATGATCTCTTGTATCTCTGTGGCATCTTTCGTTATTTTCCAAATATCATTTCTGATTGAGGTTAATAGAGATTTTACTTTTTTCTAGTTAGTCTGGCCAAAGGTTTATCTATTTTATTTGTTTTTTCAAATAACCAACTCCTTGTTTCATTAATTTTCTGAATGATTCTTTTGTTTTCAATTTCATTAATCTCTGATTTAATTTTGGATATTTCTTTTCTTATGCTGGATTTAGGCTTAGATTTTTCTTCTTTTTCCAGTTCCATCAGATGGCTTGTGAGTTTGTTGATATGCTCTCTTTCTGTTTTTTGAATGTAGGCTTCTAAAGCGGTAGGTTTTCCTCTCAGGACTGCTTTTGCTGTATCCTGTAGGTTTTGGTAGCTTGTGTCCACATATATTATGTTTATGTTTATTCTTTTTTCTTACTGTAGTGTAAGCTTCATGATGACAAAGACTTTGCTCTCCATTATACTATTTCTCTGCCAAGCGTAGCTGGGTCCTTAAATAAATTAATGAATTTTAATATTAGCGTGGGAGATGGTATTATCATGGCACTGGTGCTACTGTCTGCCAGTCTTTATCAGCATGTTTTGATGTAGGAGAGCAAATTAGTAGAATTATCTGAATTGTGGATAAAAGCAAAAATAGTTATAACTAGGGTAGACACTTAGTTGGAAGGGACTACTGTCTGTAGCATGGAAGTGTTTAAGTTGGTGATAGTTTTACCTACATTGAATCGCGTCTGCTTCACTAATAGATGAGACGAAAGCTTTCTTAGAACTTTTTTTATACCAAATCCAGATTCTGGAAGGAAAAGGAACTATTAGTGATTGTTATTTATTTTTATTTTATTTCTGTTCTCAAAGACTAAGATCCTTAAGTTTTTCTTTTAACCTCCCTTCTACTGTAGCTTCAAATATATACAAAAGTAGAGCATATAGTATAATAAATGTCTCTCTAATCCCCAAATCTACCTGTCTCCTAACTTAAACATTTATCAACTCATGGACAATCTTTTTTTCAAACCTGTCAGCCTCGTTGTATGTGACCTACGCCCAAACCACTGAGCTACAGGTGCCACCTCATGGACAATCTTAATTTTTCTTAATTAATCTCCTTGCCCTCCCTGAATTCTGATTATTAATTTTAATATATTAGATATATCCATTGCTCTTGGGCATAATTGAAAGGGTTAGAACTTTCAGATTGTGACTACTTATTAATAAAATAAGGTAAGAAGTAGGACATTTCAATGTAAATGGAATTTTTGTTAATTTCTATACAACTGTGAGGCAAAATAAAATAATTACTGCTTTGATTCCTTTTATAGCATTTCCTGTCCAGTGAAGCAACTAACCCCTATGTGGTATGTGTGTTAATAGTTTTACTGACTTCAGGCCAATAGAGAAAGAGAGATCCAATCCAGTAATATATCACATGGTTAACATGGGATCTTCTTCTGAGTCTTTTGATTCAAGTACCATTGTATGGATGACTTTTTCTCCATTTCTTTAAAGAACTTTGAGTTGTTTCCAGTTCTTGTCTATTACGATACAGCTGCTGCAAACATTTTTCTACATGTCTTTTGGCCCATATTTCTGCTGGCATGTATCTAGAAGTATGATTGCTAGGTCATAGGATAGGTATTCATTTGTTTGTTGGTACCTTTAAAGCTAGTTTCCAAATTGTTAGTCAGTTGTACTCTTACTAGCAAAATGAGAGTCCTAGCTGGTCCATATCCTCACCAATATTTAGTATTGTCTTTTTATTTAATTCTAGCCTTTGTGATTAGTATATCCATGAGGTTCCTTAAATTGTTGTTATTATTTTTCTTATTTCTTGATTTTTATTTTAAACTGTGATATACAGAAATACATATGGCAAGCTTGGATTTTGATCACTGAATTTTGACAAATGCACACATGTAAGTAATTACTATTACAAACATTACTATTATTATTCCATCACCATAGAAAATTATTTTACTGTGCTTCTAGTAAATCTTTATTCCTAGAGGTAACCACCATTCACTTTTCTATCATGATAGTTTCTTAAACTTTCTATAAATGGAATCACACAGCATATAGTTACTCTATTCTGTCACTTCACATGCTCTTTCTGTTATTTGTCTGTTTTTGTGTGTATCAGTATTCACTCTTTGGTGTAGCTGAATAAAATTCTATTGTCTGAATTTACATAATTTGCTTGTCCATTCATCTTCTGATTTATTTGGATTATTTCCAGTTTATGGCTATTGTAACAAAAGCTGCTTTGAAAGTTGTGTGTAATCTTTGTGTAGGCATATATTTTTATTTCTTTTTGGTAAATATTTAGGAATGGAATTTCTGAGTTAGTGTGTACATGTATAACTATTTTTTTTTTTTAAATCACAGCTGTGCACATCAGTGCAATCATGGGGCACCATACACTGGCTTCATAGACCGTTTAACACACTTTCATCACACTGGTCAACATAGCCTTCCTGGCATTTTCTTAGTCAATGCGTCAAGACATTTACATTCTACATTTACTAAGTTTCACATATACCCTTGTAAGATGCACCACAGGTGTAATCCCACCAATCACCCTCCCTCCACCAACCTCCCGTATGTTTAACTTTTTAAGAAATTGACAGTATTCCTACCCACAGTGGTGTATGGGAGTTTCATTTGCTCTATATACTGGTTAATACTCTTCACTTTCAGTCCTTTTAGTTTTATACATTCTATTGGGTATGAAATGGTAGCTTATTGTGACTTTACTGTGCATTTCCTGATGACTAATGTGCCTTTTTCATGTGCTTATTGACCTTGTATTTTTGAAGTGTCTTCTGATTTTTTTGTTAAATTTTTTTTTGTTGTTGTTGTTGAGACAGGGTCCCACCCTATGACCCTGAGCAGAGTGCAGTGGGCGTGGTAGCTCACCACAACCTCAGACTGGGGCTGTGGGCACCCCGCTGCCTCAGCCTCCGGAAGCCGCTGGGATTACAGGCGCCCAGCTGGGTTTTTCCATTTTTTTCACGAGTCGGGGTCTCACTGTCGCTCAGGCGAGTCTCGAACTCCTGAGCTCAAGCGATTCTCCCTCCTCAGCCTCCCACAGTGCTGGGATTACAGGCGTGAGCCACCGCGCCTGGCAAAATTTTTAAAAATTGTATGTTTGCCTTTTTCTTATTGATTTGTAGTACTTTGTGTATTTGGTCAAACAGAGATAACTGCAGTTTTTTTCTTCTTGTCTGTTACTTGACTTTTTATTTTCTTAAGGGTATCTTTTGATTAGCGGATGTTTTAATTTTCATGAAGTCTAGTTTCTCTTTTTAATGATTTGTGCTTTTTATCCTAAAAAATCCTTGCCTGTCGAGGTTTTTTTGATATATATATATATATTTTACAATTGTTATAGTTTTAGCCTTTACTTTTAGGTCTGTGAAACTTCAAGTTAATTTTTGTGGGAGGTGGAGATAAGGGTTAGGATTTATTTTTTTCTCAAATATTCATTTGCTCTTGCACTGCTCATTTATTATAAAGACCTACTAAATAGTGGGTCTGTTTCTGGACACATTATGTTTCATATTCTCTTTGCCTTTCATTAAGCTGATATTGAAATGTCTTTAATATTGTAGCTGTACCATAAGTCCTTAAAATCTGGTGATTCAAGTTTTCTAACTTATGTCTTCTTCAATACTCCTGGCCATTCTAGGGCCTTTGCATTTTCATATAAATTTTAGAGTGAATATATCATTTTCATCCCTCCAAAGTGGCTTATATTTTAATTGAGATTGCATTAAATTTATAATTCAGTGTGGGGAAAAATGGGCATCCTAACATTGTTGAGTCTTCTAGTTCTTAGACATGGAATATCTCTTTATTTATTTAAGTCTATTATTTCTCTAAACTTATTCATAAATATTAGTATTTTCAATGGTATTTTAAGTGGTATTTATTTTAAAGTTTTATTTATGTTTGCTAATATAAACTAGCTATAGGTTTTGTGAACGTATCTTTTATCAAATTCAGAAAGTTTCCTTCTATTCCTGATTTTCTGAGTGTTTTTTATTATGAGTGAGGGTTAAATTTTATCATTTTTTTCTGCATTTATTGAGACGATTATTTATATTTTTTCTTTTATTTTGTTAATGTGGTAGATTGCATTAATTGACTTTATAAATAGTAAACCAGCCTAGCATTGGGAATTAATCCTACTTGGTCATGATATATTTTCAAAATTTATCTCTATATTTTTTCTTAATATTTTATTTAGGATTTTAGTATCTGCCTTTATAAGAGATTATTAGACTATGATTTGCCTTTTCTATAGTGTGCTTGTCTGGTTTTGTTATCAAGACTATGCTGGCTTCAATGTAAGTTAGGAAGTATTCCTTGTTTTCTAGTTTCTGGAGGAGGTTATGTGATATTGGTATTATTTTTTTCTTCATTATTTGGTAGTATTCACCAGTGAAGCCATCTGGGCCTGTAGTTTTCTTTGTGGAAATATTTTTAATTATAGTTTCAATTTCTTTAATAGATAATAAGGACTCTTGAGGTTTTCTGTTTCTTCCTCTGTCAGTTTTGATGAATAGTGCTTTTCAAGGAATTTGTCCATTTCATCTAAGATTTCAAATTTATTGTTGTAAAGTGTTCTAATAGTAGTGTCCTCTAATTATCTTTTCATTTTTTAGGATTTATAGTGATGTTTCCTTATAATTCTTTGTTTTATTAATTTGTATTTTTACTCTTTTTTTTTTTGAGACAGAGTCTGTCTTGCCTTCAGTAGAGTGCTGTGGCATCACAGCTCACAGCAAACTCATTCTCTTGGGTTTAAGTGATTCTCTTGCCTTGGCCTCCCAAGTAGCTGGGACTACAATGCCCAGCTATTTTTTTGTTGTAGTTGTCATTGTTGTTTGGTGGGCCTGGGCCGGGTTCCAACCCGCCAGCCCCAGTGTATGTGGCCAGCACCCTAGCAGCTGAGCTACAGGTGCCGAACCTATTCTTTTTTTCTTTTTCAGTCTTGGTAGAGATTTAATAACTTTGTTAAATTTTCAAAGAATGAACTTTTAGCTTTGATAATTTTCTCTTTATGTATGTCACTTTTCTATTTCACTACTATCTGTTATTATTTCCTTTCTTCTTGGTGCTTAGTTTCTTTTTTATTTCCTAAGCTTTTAAATTGGAAGTTTAGAATATTGATTTTCACTTTTTTATTGTCAGTAATTTTCCTTCTGCGTACTGTTTTGATAGCCCTCCATGCTATCTATCATTCAACTCAGAATATTTTCTAGTTTCCATTGTGATTTAACCTATAGGGTTATTTAGGAATGTGGTGCTTCATTTGTTAACATTTAGAGATTTTCTAGCTAGCTTTCTGTTACTGAATTTCAAGTCAATTTTTTTTTTTTGTATCTTATTTGAAAATTCTCAGCTTTTGATTTTTCTATTATTTTTTATTTTCTATCTTCTCTTTCTGTTCCTTTTGGGATTCCAATTATATTCTATATCTCATAGTTTTTTTTTTTTTCCTTATCTTTTTCTCTCTGTGCTTCAGTTTGGATATTTTCTATTGACCTGCCTATAGGTTCACTAATTCTGTTTTCTCTGTCTGCTATTATACTCACCCAATTTAAATTTAGTATTTTGCAATTGTAGAATGTTCATTTGAGTCTTCTTATGGATTTTGTGTCTCTGTCACAATACACTATGTTTTTATTCATTTGTCTGTGTTCTCTTTTTTTTTCTTTAACATGTTTATCATAGTTTGAAGTCATCTGCTAATGCTACTCCTTGGATCACTTTTGGGTCTGCTTCTCTTGAGTATTTTATCTCTTGATTACTACTTTTTCTTGCTTCTTTGCATGTTCTGTAAGTTTCAAATGTGTGCTGAATATTGTAGATGAAATTGGAGAAGCTGTGAATTATCTTTGTTGGAAAGATGAATTTTGCTCTGACAGGCAGGAAATTGCCAGCTCTTCACCTTTCAAGGCCTGGTGTAGTGTTTTATTAGGTAGGATCTGTTTTGTTTTTGTCTATATGTATTTCCACATATGGTCCTTTTTCCTAAGGTGTGACTTTGTGTGTGTGGGGTCTCACCTGGATGTTCATGGTTTTCACTGAGGCTTTGTCTGGGCTCAAACACCAGCAATTTTCTAGCACTGACCTTTGGAATCTCAGTTTACTAGTATCTGCTTCCTAGCAGATCTCCTATGCTTTTGTCTAATCTTATACAATCCTGGAGATGAGTAGGAGGGCTGCACAAGATTAGAAAGAATGAGCATTTCTAAGCTGACTTTCTGATGCTAAGTACCCTGTTTCCCCAATCCTAACAACCTTTGCCCAAAACTCTGATCCCTATTTCTTCTACCCAAAGAGAGGAAAATTTCCCATTTGGACTTCAGTTCTATGAAAAACTGAACATCTGACATTTCTTGGCTCCAAGAAAATTCTCCCGAGGTAAAATCTTGGGGGATTGCTTCACATGTTTCTTCTGAGGGATCACAGCCTTGTGTTGATTAGAACAGTACGTACAAATGATTATTTTTTTATGTTTTCTCCAGATTTTAAGTTATTTATGGGTAGACAATATGCCTCATATTAGCTGTTCTCATGGCCAGAATCTGATGTCTCCCCATTTTCTTTTGTAGGCAAATTAACTTCTTTTTAAAGTCAGCTTTATTGCTTTGTGTTTTATACTAGAAGAAACACTTTGTTTTGGTTGTCATTATAGTATAAGTTCTGTATTTCAGAGAAGTAAGTATTAATTGGGAAAGTAGCTTATGTCAGTTTATTTAATATACTTAATTTGAAGTCTTAATTATTAATTGTGTTTTTTGTGCTTCAAGGAATCGTCTATTGCAGTTTGCTTTGGAGTCACCGCCCATATCTCCTGCATCTTCTTCTTTAAAGAACCTTGCTGTCAAAGCACACACTCCTGTAGTCTACAAACATTCTTTAAAGCAGGGAAGCAGGTTAATGGATAATTTCTTGATCAGAGAAATGGGTGGTTCTACATCAGAGTTGTTGATAAAAGAAAATAAAAGCAAATTCAGCCCTCAAAAAGAGGCAAGTACTACTACAGAGACCAGAGAGACACATTCTGTAGAAAAGATGACTCCAGGCTCCTCAGATGCTAATGGTCCAGAGGCACCATCTACATCCACTTTGAAACAAGTTGCTAAAGGTAGGAAGTCATTTTCATATGTGTATTTTCTTCTTATTCACATGACGTAATTACATAGGTAGTGTTTTTGAGGGGGAAAGAATGAGAAGGGACAAACTAAATTTCATAATTGTATAATCATAATCGCAGAGACTGATGTAGCAGGCATTTCTAGGTATGTTTGTTCCCTTTTTGTCACAGGATAGGAATTCAGCCTGTAAAAATGAAATGGTTTTAATTAGTTCATATTTAATATATGGCAGCAGCTTTCTAGTTTTTAGCTTTTAATCCTTTTCCCCAGCCCCATTCAACATATCAGATCCTGTTTAATTGCAAAGAGCTCTTAATATTTATTGCATCACTGCTTGAATGCCTCTGTGCTGTTCTGCCTGACATTTAAAGCCTTTGACAATTTGAGCCCTACCCTTGCTCTCCCAACCTTATTTCTTACCTCTCCCTCTCAGAAGATCTTCTCTAGTAAAACTGATCACCTCACTGTTCCTCCAGTATGCACAGTGAATGGTAAACTTTTAACTTTTAGGCCAAATCTGGCTTGCCGCTTGTTTCTGTAAATAAAAGTTTACATACCCTTTTTAAATATCTTGTCTGGGACTGCTTTATGCTATGTAGTGGCAGAGTTGCATAGTTCTAAAAGAGACAAGTATGACCAGTAAAGCCTAAATTCTTTACTCCTTTGCCCTTTACTAAGAATGTTTGCCAACCCCTGGTCTACACCTTTCCAGACTCTGTCTAGATCCTAACTGGTCTTTGTTTATGTTAGAAAACATTGATATCTCACATCACGAAACTGTAGCACTTTCTGGGCTGTGTTGTGAGGCATTTGCTTAGCTGTTGATTGCCGTGTCAGCTTGTTTAACCTTCTGTTCCTGCGTCTTGTCTTGCCATTGAAGTTCAAAGCATTTGTTAGGCAGAAACTATCTTAGACATCTTTGGTATACACATACTATGCACAGTGCAGAGATGTCAGTGTGTATTAAACTTAGATAGATTGAAATTAGTTTATTGGTACTCACGTGTTTACATTTTTTAAGGATATATAAATTTCACCTGCATTTTCTAGTATGTCTCATCTTTGTTAGCCTTTTCACCAACTGACAGTTTTTGTTGTAGTGTTTTTAGCTTGATTTAACTATTTTCCCCTAATAGGACTTTTTTGTCAGATGAATTTCTTACAGTGAACTATAACATGTAGAATAGGTGAAATTGGTCCTGCTCTGTTAAAGTAGGGATAGAATGCCTAGAGATTATGCTCCTCCACCTGACCTCCCCATTGGCTATTGCCTGTTATCTGCTGTGGTTTTTAGGCCTTGAGATACCTCCATTGATCTTTGCAGTTTCATAAAACAGTCTGAGAGTAATTCCATTTCTTAAATTTAACATTATATATGAAATTACAAAATGAGACCTAAATTAACAAATCTGTGGCCAGATGCTGTGGGCCATACCTGTAATCCTGGTGCTCCGGAGGCTGAAGTGGGAAGATTGCTTGAGGCCAGGAGTTCAAGATGAGTCTGAGCAAGACTCTGCCTCTAGAAAAAATAGAAAAATTAGCTGGGTATGATGGTGTGAACCTGTAGTCCCAGCTACTTGGAGGCTGAGGGAGGAGGATCAGTTGAGCCCAGGAGTTTGAGGTTGCAGTGAGCTGTGGTGATGCTACTGTATTCTAACCTGGGCAACAGAGCAAGACCTTGTCTGAGAAACAAACAAAAAAACAACAAAAAAACTTGTGACCATTGAGAAAGTTGAGCAATAGTTGGGCCAACCCAATAATTATGCTTTAATTTAGCTGCATCTATCTCCTGCCCTGGCCCCAGACCATTAGGTCTTATTCAGGTTGCTAACATTGCTTCTATGCTAAACACAGATAGCTCCTAAGACTTGGGAACATTTAAGGTTAGTTTTATAGTTTGGTCATACCTTGGTGGAAAAGATTTAACCAAACATTTTCTAATAAACTAATTTCTAAACTTATTTGCAGTCTCTCCTTCTAGGCCCAGGACTCTAATTGTGTGACTTCCCATAATTTAGCCATTACCTGAGAACTAGCCTATCCCACTCCTATTGCCCTGATGGGTCATCCTTTTCCTTTTCTGCTTTTCTGAGTGCATATTAAGTTGGGATTCTTTTTTATCTTAATTGCTGAAAGGTGGCAGCCTGTATTATTTTTGTTCTATGCATAATTAATAAAGTTCTCTTTTTCTTTTTTTAAAAAATACAGTGGATTGTCCTGTTTGTGGGGTTAACATTCCAGAAAATCACATTAATAAGCACTTAGATAGCTGTTTAACATGTGATGAGAAGAAGGAGAGCCTTAGAAGGTAAGAAAGTTGAACATAACCATTGAGCTACTTTAGGTGTTTCTTGTGCCTTATAAAGTTGGAAGAAAATGCAGTATTTGTTTTATCTTGGTGACCAGTTGTCATATTACCTCTCTTACTTCTTCCCTTAATTTTGTTAGTTTGCCTTTCATTCCTTCTCCTCTTGTTCTTTTCTCAAATCCCACTTTGCCAAATGTGATTAGCTATATTGAATATTTGAACCGCTAGTAAATTTTGACTTAATAAGAAATTAGTGACTTAGAATTCAATTATTTTTAAACTTTTTATTTGTCTTAGAATTTTAGAACTACTATAAGGCCCCTTGGCCAAAGGAAGCAAAGTTAGACTCTGAATATAGAACATACAAACTTTTTCTTAACTTAGGATACTCAGAAGTTTTAAAACTTTAAATAGAATTTTTCAAAAATGTATTTACTTTAGACTAGGTGGGTATATAGACATGATATAAAATGGTACAAAGGGGTATGTATGAAATGTAATGTTTTATCCCATTCCAAACCACCCGTGTGACCTAACTAATAAATTGTCACCTCAGTATTTGCATCTAAACTACCACACTATTTTGCCTCCCTGTACATGTACATTGAAGTATTAGTAATTTCTTAAACTAGTCCACTAAGTTCTACAATGAAATTTGAATTAAAGTTAAAGTGCAGAGTATTAAGGAATGAATGGTTAATCAAGGCAAAGAAACAAGCTGCAAATTTGATGGGTCGAAGGGAGGAAGAGAGATGAAAAGAGTAGTTTAGAAAAGGCATGAACAGCCAGATCAAGGACAGATGTTATTTTTAAAAATAGGAGTTTAGTTAGGCCTTTAGTCTCTTTCCTTCCACTATCTCCAACGAAAGAGCAGATGAAAGGAGGGAGCACACGAGATCAAGAGTCTGATAATGTTATCCTAGATATATAGAAAGGACTCTAATTCTGAAACAGGAAGAAAGGGGAAGAGAATAGGTAATGATTCAGAGAAACTTGGAGAGTAATAGGAAGGAGGCTGAAAAAATTAATGGTGTCTGTTTTGAAGAACTTTATATTTTCCAAAAACAGGCAGAGCCATCTTATTATTTTTTATGATTAAAGAAAAGGTACCACTTAATTCTTCTGAGTAAATTTAGAGTGAATGCAGGTTCCAAGGGGCTGACTCACACTGTTACAACTTACAGTACAAAAGCTAACAGATAAAACACAGTGGTGCATTATTAATTTACGGTGGGGGACATACTTGAGGCAAAACCTGTAGCAGTTGTGTGTGCACAATGCTCTCACCTAGTGGGAAAATTTGTTGATGAGCATAAAATTTAAATTTTTAGGTTGCTTAGTTAGTGGAGATTTGGAATAAATGAAACTGGATACTTCTAAGGATTATTTTCTATAATCTTTGAGAGTCTGATGACCTGCTTTTCTCTTTAGAAATATTTCTTCCTAAAGAATGAGCTGGGAATGTAGAAGCTGAGTATTTTCTTGCTGAGGAGTAAGGAATTGGGATAATCTTTTGTAATCTTCTTTTTTAGATGTATCCATTATATTTCTGACACATTTGGCACTGTTTATCCAAAGACATACTTGTTCATGTGTAATTAAGTTCTAATGGTAGTTCCAAATCCTGCTCCTAAGGATACTACCAGTTGCTCCGTAGTTTACCTTAGAAGCACTGCCTGCTGTATCATCTTCTTAATGTATCAAGGGCTCTGACAATTTCTAAATTAGGGGTAACTGTTTAATACAGTAATTCCTAAGTTTATCTGACCTCAAAACCTTTTTGTCCTCATAACCCCCACCTGGCAAAACTGGTATTTGTGAAGACACGTTGAAGGCAACATTGAGCCACTTTTCTTTTTAGTTGTATCATTGCTTTGGGGTCTGGTCACATAGAACTGGCCCTGCTGGGTTTAGTGCAGTGCTCATGCCTGTAATCCCAGCACTTGGTGAGGCCGAGGTGGGAGAATTGCTTGAGGCCAGGAGTTTGAGTCCAGCTTGGGCATTATAGAGAGACCTCATTTCTACAAAAAATGAAAACCTTAACCTCAGTTGGTGGCCTGTGCCTGTGGTCCCAGTTGCTCAGTTGGCTAAGGCAGTATTGCTTGAACCCAGGAGTCTGAGGTTGGTGTGAGCTGATGATGATGCCACGGCAGTGTAATCTGGGCAACAGAGTGAGACTCTGTCTCAAAAAAAAAATAAAGTAAAAATAAAAAGAGAAAGAAAAGAAGGAAAGAAATAGTAGATATCTGGTGGTGCTTTTTATTGTAAATGCCAGTGGACAATAGAATTCTTCATTAGAATTTCACAGCCATAAATTTAATCATCTATCCTTGATAAAATAAATGTTTTAGGTACAGATTTAATGAATCCTCTTACCCTGTGTGCATACAAAATGATTTAGTTGTTACTGCCTGCTGTGATTTTATTTTACCATAATTTTTTCAATATTGTAGAATCCAATGGGCTGTCATTATAAAAAGAGCAATTTTCAGAAAAATATAATCTGTTGAGGGTTTTCAGGTCTTTTCACAGTTAAATAGTTATTTCTGGCTTTTAGATTTTATTAATAGTGCATACAAAAATAAGTTAGCCAGGGAAAGGCACTGTTGGTTACTAAAGCAATGTTTGTATTTGCATCATATTTATCCTGTGGAACTTTGTTGAAAATTTAGATTTTAAGTCTCCACTTCAGAGACCTGAGCCATAATTGGTGGATGGTGTGGTGAAGGAAATCGGAGAGTCTGCATTTTATTTTATTTATTTTATTTTTCTTTGTCTTAGATGTGAGAGGGAGAAAAATCTGCATTTTAAACAAGCTCTCCAGGTGATTCTGAGAGATGCTAACATTCAGGAATCACAGACTTTTGTGAACTAGTTATATGCAAATTCTTTGTGAAAGATGGACAAATCTATTACTTTCAAGTTCCTGTTAATTTTCATCTGAACCTTTGCTGTTCTTATTTTGAAATGATAGGATTTTTAATGACCACTTTGAGCACATTTATTAAGCACCTAATTGCCATAGAGCTAGGCAGGCATTGTACTCAAGAGAACTATGATTTAATTAGAGGAAATGGATTAAAACTCACTGCAGAGTTCCTGTGTTTTTTTTTATTTTTTATTTTTTTGAGCCAGAGTCTTACTTTGTCATCTCACTCTGTTGCCTCACTCTTTCGCCTTGGGTAGAGTTCTGTGGTGTCATAGCTCACAGCAACCTCAAATTTTTGGGCTCGAGACATCCTCTTGCCTCAGCTTCTTGAGGAGCTGGGACTATACGTGCCCACCACAATGCCCATCTAGTTTTTTTTATTTTTAGTAGAGATGGGGTCTTGCTCTCTTGCTCAGGCTAATCTTGAACTCTTGAGCTCAAGCAATCCACCCTCCTCAGTTTCCCAAAGTGCTAGAATTATAGGTATGAGCCACCATGCTTAACTCAGAGTTCCTACTTTTGAAATTGTCTCAAGTCATTGATACTTTTAGGTAGGTCAAAGTCTAGTCTACTTTAAGAAATAATGTGTATTAACTGTCTTTTGTGGAGAGAGTAGAAGTAATTTAATTTGGCTTCGTTATATTTGAAATTATTTAGGGCTTATCAGTATATTAATTATGTAAATAGAATGAAAAGCCAGGTGGTGATTTTGGTACTATACTTGTAATGCCTTATGTGTTTATTAACATAGATAGTTGAAGATAACAATACCCTGTTGTATTTTTTTTTTTTTTTACAGTATTTCTAGGCTTTATTGATATTTCGAGCCATCTGGGGAGTCATTCACATGATAGACAGGAGAACACAGATACCATTTATTAATTTGTGGAATATTTATCACAATTAGCAAGTTGATGAATATTAGTAGTGACACATTACTACTCTATGAAATAGTAGTGGCCATATTGGTAGAAAAAATTATCTTAATTTGTTCATTCATAATTTATATGTGAAATATATACACACACATATAAATTTTATATATATATATAATTGTATATATACACATACACAGGTTGTCCGTAAAGTTCGTTTGTAATTTAAAATAGTGTGCAATTTAAAATTGCACACAAACTTTATGGACACTGTATATAGTGTATAGACATATATATGTATGTATATTCTTGGCATTCATACATTAACTTTTTTTTTTTTGAAACAGAGTCTCACTATGTTGCCCTCAGTAGAGTGCAGAGGCGTCACAGCTCACAGCAGCCTCAAAGTCTTGGGCTTATGCGATTCTCTTGCGTGAGCCTCCTAAGTAGCTGGGACTACAGGTACCACCACACGCCTGGCTATTTTTTGGTTGTAGTTGTCATTGTTTGGCAGGCCTGTATTTGAACCCACCAGCTGCAGTGTATGTGGCTGGCGCCCTAACTGCTGAGCTACAGTGACTTTTAATTGTTCTCCTTTGTCCATTCTCTACTCATTGACTTTTTTTTTTAATGCCAATTAGTGGTAAATACTGTGAATATAAAGATTTTTATGAATTTTTATTTCTGCTCTCAGAGCTAGAAGCAACCACTTATTATCCATCATGCTGAGTGTTAAAAGAAACTTGCATAGAAAATATATCCCTGTGGCCCAGAAAATGTCCACTCTGTCTCAGGGATGCCTTCAAAAAAGTTTCCCAGGGAAAACTTTTATATATATAAATTATTTACAATCTAGCGGTAGTTTCATAGAATGTCTATTTCAAGAGGACACATCCCTATGTCTTTAGTTTTTATTATTTATAATTTCTTCACACTTCTGTTAAAAATGTTTGCTATTAATCTTGAAAACCATTTTTCATGTATTTTTAAAAGTGGTTTCTTTTATTCCCTATTTAACAAATGGTGCTGGGTGAACTGGCTGGCAACCTGCAGAAGACTGAAATTGGACCCACACCTTTCACCATTAACTAAGATAGACTCTCATTGGATTAAAGATTTAAACTTAAAACATGAAACTATAAAAATACTAGAGGAGAATGCAGGGAAAACCCTTGAAGAAATTGGTCTGGGTGAGTATTTCATGAGGAGAACCCCCCGGGCAATTGAAGCAGCTTCAAAAATACACTACTGGGACTTGATCAAACTAAAAAGCTTCTGCACAGCTAAGAACACAGTAAGCAGAGCAAGCAGACAGCCCTCAGAATGGGAGAAGATATTTGCAGGGTATATCTCTGACAAAAGTTTAATAACCAGAATCCACAGAGAACTCAAACGCATCAGCAAGAAAAAAACAAGGGATCCCATCGCAGGCTGGGCAAGGGATTTGAAGAGAAACTTTTTGAAGAAGACAGGTGCACGGCCTTCAGACATATGAAAAAATGCTCATCATCTTTAATCATCAGAGAAATGCAAATCAAAACTACCTTGAGATATCATCTAACTCCAATGAGACTAGCCTATATCACAAAATCTCAAGACCAGAGATGTTGGCGTGGTTGCGGAGAAAAGGGAACACTTCTGCACTGCTGGTGGGAATGCAAATTAATACATTCCTTTTGGAAAGATATATGGAGAACACTCAGAGATCTAAAAATAGATCTGCCATTCAATCCTGTAATTCCTCTGCTGGGCATATATCCAGAAGACCAAAAATCACAACATAACAAAGATATTTGTACCAGAATGTTTATTGCAGCCCAATTCATAATAGCTAAGTCATGGAAAAAGCCCAAGTGCCCATTGATCCACGAATGGATTAATAAATTGTGGTATATGTACACCATGGAATACTATGCAGCCTTAAAGAAAGATGGAGACTTTACCTCTTTCATGTTTACATGGATGGAGCTGGAACATATTCTTCTTAGTAAAGTATCTCAAGAATGGAAGAAAAAGTACCCAATGTACTCAGCCCTACTATGAAACTAATTTGGGGCTCTCACCTGAAAGCTATAACCCAGTTACAACTTAACAATAGGGGGAAGTGGGAAGGGGGTGGGTGGGTAGAGGGAGGGGGATCGGTGGGATCACACCTGTGGTGCATCTTACAGGGGTATTTGCAAAACTTGGTAGATGTAGAATGTAAATGTTTTGGCACAGTAACTGAGATAACGCCGGAAAGGCTATGTTAACCACTGTGATAAAAATGTGTCAAATGGTCTATGAAGCGAGTGTATGATGCCCCATGATCATATCAATGTATACAGTTATGATTTAATAAAAAAAAAAGTGGTTTCTCTTGTATTTTTTATTGTTGTTTTCACTTGTGTTCTTTGAAAATGATCCCCTAAGAATGTTATCTACTTGTCAACTTTCTAAATTATTTTTCCAGTAGTGACTAGTGACAATAAGTTGTAAAGCTAATCATCCTAACATGTCTTCTGTTACTTGTAGAGTGTCTTTGCAAAGTAACTGCCTCCGGCTTGAGGGGCGGTGTTTTCCTGTGGGTCTAACTTTAAGGAAGTTGTATGTGATGATATAACTTCAAATCCATAGCCTTAGCATTTGTGCTCTCATCATCTGCCATACCTGGTTTTTACTGGGATTTTGCATGGAAACCATGGTAAAATTTTAGGAAAAACATGCTTTAAAGGGGTGTAGATTGAACAGATCTATATAAATGTGATTCTACGGGAAGTTCTCATAATAATATTCTACAACCCTTCCATATGTACCTTCCAAGTGTGCTTCTTTTTGTCTGGCCCCTTTTCGAGACCTGAGTCGTTCACTTCTGATACTGTCTAGACTCCTCTGTCTGAATATCCCACCATACCTTGTGTGTATTATGTCAAACATTGTCAACTTTCATCTACAAACTTGATTATCGTCTTTCCCCTTTTTATTGTTCTGCTGTTTTTTCCAGTCACTCAGATGTTGAGTCAGAAGGTAATTTATCATTTTACATGTGAAGCATTTGATAATTCACACTAATCCTCAGAGATCTTTTTCCCCTTTTCAGTTCTGTTCACAAAAGGAAGCCGCTGCCCAAAACTGTATATAACTTGCTCTCTGATCGTGACTTAAAGAAAAAGCTGAAGCAGCATGGATTATCTATCCAAGGAAATAAACAGCAGCTCATTAAAAGGCACCAGGAATTTGTTCATATGTACAATGCTCAATGTGATGCTTTGCATCCTAAATCAGGTAAAGCAACAAAATAATGAGTTATTCATACCTTTAGGATAAAGCAGTTTTGTGTAGCTCAGATATTATAAGCCATCAGAAAGTTTTTAAATAAATACATTTTTGATAATGGGTAAGACATACAAATGTATTCCTTCAAAAGGTACCTAGAGTATGCTAAGTCAGCTTTCCTCTCAGTCTGTCACCCAGTCCTCAAATGTCCTTAGAGGCACCACTGTTGCCAGGTTCTCATGTGTCGTCCTAGAGAGAAGATAGTGGTAAAGAGTGGTTCTGGGGAGCCGAGGTGACTGCCCTGGGTTTTCAGATTTATGGCTAGGTGACTGTGAACAAGTTACTTGGTATCTCTATACCTTGGTATTCTAATTTATAAAATCAAAGTCATAATACTACCTACTAAATACTACCTACATACTACCTACTTCATAATGTTTTTGAGAGGAATAAGTGACAAAATGTATGTAAAGTGCTTAGAACAGTACCTTAGCAAATAGTTAGCATTCAGTAAATGTTACCATTATGATGATGTGTATATGGACGTTATGTACATAATGTGTATAGGTACATCATATATACATTATGATTGTATACATTATATGTATATTGCAAAGTGTGAATTGCAAAAATATTAATGTTCTATATAATACCCTCTTTCATTAAATCACACACAAATTTCGGAGTTCTTTCTATTAGCATATATAGAATTGCCTAAGTTTTACAATAACATACAAACATAAAAGAGTGCACACATTTAAGTATATATATTGTGTGGTGAATTATCACAAAGTCAATTTCACAAAGTGAAAGTAACTTTGTAGCCCTGCCGAGACCCTTATCAGCATCCCATCCTCTTGTCTTCCCCGGCCTGCCCACTCCCTCCTTCATTCTCATGTCTGCCTGCCGTCTTGCTTCTCATGCCATATATTCAGTTTGCCGAGTTTTGCCTATATTTATCTTTACATAAATGGAACAATAGCTGTTCTTTTTCATTTGTCTTCATTTCTGCAGATTATGTTTATAAGGTTTATCCATGTTTTTGTATATGGTTGTAGTTTTCATATTTGTTGCGATATGGTATGCTATTGTATAAATATATCTCACTTTATCCATTCAGTCGTTAGTGGATATTTGGATTTTTCCCTTTTTTGTCTGTTAATAATGCTGCTATAAATAATCTTTCACATGTCTTTGGTGCACATGGTTGTTGGAGATACATACCTAGGAGTGGAATTGATATTTTATGTATTTACAGATGTCCACTTTCATGGATACAGCCCAAACTCATTTTCATCAGGAGGGTATTGAGGATTTCATTGTTCCACATCCTTGATAACATCATTGTCGATTTTCCATTTTAGCCATTTTAGTGGGACTGTGGTCGTATCTCATTATGGTTTTATTGCATTTCCCTATGGACTTATAATGTTTTAGCACCTTTTTACATGCTTGTTGGCCACCTAGATATCCTTTTTGATAAAGTACCTGTTTAAATATTATGCCAAATTTTTCTATGCTGTGGATCTAGCTTTTTTCTTATGGGAGTACTTGAAGTTTTCTGAATACTTACCTTTTGCTGGATGTATTATATATCTAATCTCTTCTTTCTTTTCATCTTTCAGTTTTTCACTTCTGCTTTTGTTAATGGTATCATTTGAAGGTAGAAATTCTTAATATAGTCCAATTCATTGCATTTTTCCTTTCATATAGTACCTTTTTTTTGTCTTCACCTATTACAAGATCATGAGGCTCTTTTCTTGTTTTCTTTTTAAAAGCTTTACTCTTACTTTTTGATCTACAATTTATCTGGAATTGATTTTAGCATATATTGTGAGATAAAGGCAAGATTTTTTTTTTGTTTTTTTTCCATGTAGGTAGCCAGTTGATCTAGCACCATTTATTGAAAATCCATCCTTTCCTTATATTGCCAGATGTCTTGGTAGAGAATCAGCCAGCTGTACATGTATTAAGGTGGACATTGTTTTGTTCCATTGGGCCATTTATTTGTCCTATGGCAGTAGCGCACTGTCATAATTACTTTATAAATAATTTATAGTAAGTCTTGCTATCTGGTTTTATAATTTCTCCAGCTATGCTGTTTATTGAGATTATCTTAGTTTTCCTTTGCATTTTCTCAAGTAGCTGGGACTATAGCCATGAGCCTCTATGTCCTGCTAATTTTTTTTTTTTATTATTATTGTTTTTTTGTAGAGATAGGGGTCTTCTCACTCTGTTACTCAGGCTAGTCTTAAACTCCTGTGCTCAATGGATCCTCTTGCCTCAGCCTCCCACAGTGCTGGGATTACAGGCATAACCACCACCCTCAGCCACATCACTGTATTTAAACTGTTTTTTTGTAAGCAACATATGGTTTGGATTTTCTTTTTAAATTTAATTTGGTAAAATCTATCATTAGAAAGTAGGATTTAAACTATTTTCATTTCACTTATTCTATTTGGTTGGATGGCAAGTCTGCCATCTTGCTTTTTGTTTTTTTATATGTCCTACCTGTTCTTTTTTTTTTTTCCATTTGCAACTATTTTTTGGATTTTTTTTTATATTTATTATTGGCTTATTAGCTATACTTCTTTGTAGGTTTTTTTTTAAGTGATGATTCTAGTTTACCATTTGCATTTTTAACTTACCACTGTCCACTTTCAAATAATATTATACTATTTTATGTATAATGTAAAGATCATTAGGACTTCCATGTTGTAGTATATGTTTCTTCTATGTGTGTTAAAAAAAACTCCTAATACTTTGTTACCATTTTTGCTTTAACCTGTCAGTTTTCTCTTAAAGAAAATAAAAAATGGAAAAGAAAGTATGTTTATCTGCGCATTTACTGTTTTCAGTATTCTTTCTTCCTTGTGTACATCTTAAGTTTCCTTTTAGTGTTGTTTTTGTTTGACTGAAAAACTTTATTCACTATTTCTTGTAGCACATATATGTTCCTCAAACAAATTTTCTCAGCTTCTGCTGGTCTGAAAAAGTTTTAATTTTGCATTCTTTTTAAAAAAATAAATAATTTTTTTTTGAGACAGAGTTGCTCTTTGTCGCCATTGGTAGAGTGCTGTGGAGTCACAGCTCACAGCAACCTCAAACTCTTGGGCTCAAGAGATTGTCTTCCCAAGTAGCTGGGACTACAGGCACCGGCCACAATGCTCAGCTATTTTTAGGGATGGGGTCTCACTCTGGCTTAGGTTGGTCTCAAACCTTTGAGCTCAGGCAGTCCACCCACCCGGGCCTCCCAGAGTGCTAGGATTACAGGTGTGAGCCACCACACATGGGCCAATAAAATTTTTTTATTTGGAAATAATTTTAAACTTGTAGGAAAATTGAAAGACTTACCATACAGAACACATACTTTATACACATCCCCTATTGTCAGCATTTTGCCCCATTTGTTTGTAAATTACTGTTTCTCTTTTTCTCTGAATGTGTTTCTCTTTTTCTTAAACCACCTGAGAATAAATCGTATAATTCTCACTCTTTACTCCTAAGTACTTCCATGTATGTTTCCTAAGTAAAAGGATATTCTCTTTTATTACCACAGTACGATTACCAATTTCAGTAAATTTAACTTTGTTATAATACTTTTATTTGTTTTATTTATTTATTTATTTATTTATTTATTTATTTTTTGAGGCAGTGTCTCCCATTGTAGCTCTTGGTAGAGTGCTGTGGCGTGACAGCTCACAGCAACCTCAAACTCATGGGCATAAACGATTATCTTGTCTCAGCCTCCCAAGTAGCTGGGACTATTGGCGCCACCACAATACCCAGCTATTTTTAGAGTCAGGGTCTCGCTCTTGCCTAGTTGGTTTTGAACATGTGAGCTGAGGCAGTCCACCTGCCTTGGCCTTCCAGAGTGCTAGGATTACAGTCATGAACCACGGCACCCGGCCTGTAATACTTTTATCTGTCATCTCTGTTTACAGTTTTGTCAGTAGACCTAGTAATGGCCTTTATAGATTTTTTTTTTCCTTGTGGCATACATGTGTAATCCAGTTTTGGATCACGTACTGCATTTAATGATAATATCTTTTTGATCCCTTTTAACGTGGAATAATTTCTAAGCCTTTCTTTGACCTTTATGACATTGGCCTTTTATTCCTCTTCAGAATATCACATCCAGAGGCATCTGACATCTCCCTCATTTGTGAGTCAGGTTTGATCTACATTTTCTCCTTGCTACTGGTAAGAAATCTGTAGGGCGACACTTTAGCACTATGTAACTATTATATACTTCAGTGAAATTTCACCCCAGCATCACTTGGTCATTCCTGACTGAATTGATCTTTTCTGTGAGAGTTGGGGAATGATGAGTTTTCAACATCAGCATTCCTTTCACATTTGCCAGTCAGCACCTGGCAGATTCTGACAAGAGCCCTCCCTTCTGTCCTGCTTTTTTCTTTTGTCTGTTGATATGTATTCACAGATTTATAACTCATTACTGTTCTTAAATATTTTAGTGTTTTTATTTTTCTAGATTTGGCTTATGGGAGCATCTTTCTGCCGATTCCTGGTCCTTGTGACATGCCCCCATTATTTGTGCTACCTTTTTCTTAGATCTGGCATAACAAGGTACTGCTGGCTCATCTTGTCCTTCTGTGTCCCACAGCCATTTCTCTGTGGACTTCTGCTTCTTTTTATGACTGAAACCAAGATGGCTACCAGCTGTGCTTGTTGCTACTTGGAATCTTTGCGTCTGGGCTGTTCATCAGGTGAAGCTTGGAAATGTATGCATACATATAAACATACACATGCGTGCCCGTGTGTGTACTGTGTGTATGTGTTGCATGTAGATCCTTTATACTCACACGTTTCAGAGATTGTGGGAACAAAACTATACCTCTGCTTTCAATCCAACCCCATAGGGTTCTTCTTAACCTTTCTCTATTCCATGTTTGTTTCTCTTTTTTTCTTGCATTAAGAATCCTCCTTCCCAACAATATCAACACATTTACTAATTTGTTCAATTCTATAATATACCTAAAATAGTTTCAGAACTGCTTCGTCTATACTACTACATCACTACAAAACAGACTTGTAACAAAAAATTCAGGACTTATTCTAGTTCTCCCCTCTAGCTAGCCTTCCTTATCTGTCTCCACCCCTCTACCTTCATCCACTGAAGTCTATTATGTGTTCATCGGTTTCTTTTCATCTTCCTTCAGTGTGATTATGTTTTAATATGCAGTTGGATTTACTCGTTTGACTTTGTTTATAGTTCTTGTTATTTGTGTCCCCTTTTAATTATAAGAAATTAATACCTTGAGTGTAACATTTAAACAATTAAAAAGATATTTTTATAATGGACCGACTGCTGTCATAAAAGTATTACATTGGTTTTGTTTTCCTTTGACTCAAGAGTGTTCTTAATTGCTTGTTGAATCAGTTTTATGATGATAGCATTAAAATTCTTGTCAGATAATTCCAACAACTGAGTTATCTCAGTGTTGACATCTTTGTCATTTTTCATTTAAGTTGTGCTTTTACTGGTTCTTAGTATGAGAGGGTTTTTTTTTTTAAATGTTTTAACCGAACATTTTATGTATACATTTTACGTATATTCTTAGAGCTTCTAGATCCTAGTTAAGTATTCTACTTTAACTGGAAATCACCTTAGTGTGCAGATCCTGGTCTACTTCTGGGAGCTGTGGTTTTGGTGACAGTTTAGTTCCTGGAGCCCTTGCAGATACCTCGAAGCCACTCTGAAAACCTGGTCTTCCACACTGTGGTTCAGTTTTCAGATCTTTTGGCTGATTAATTATAAACAACTTCTCGTGTGAGTTGGTCAGGTATATATACAGACTTAAAGAATGATGTGTATTTTCTCCAGTTTTCTTCATTTTGAGGTCCTTCTCTGAGTCACTAGTTGAGAGGATGAGGGTGCTACCTGCCACCACTGGGTAGGGGGGAGAAGTCAAGGCTCCTTAGTAGGCAGGCCTCCATTGACACCGGGAGAGAGTAGCCTGCCTCAGGCCCCCTGCTACTGCTGGCTGGCAGTTGAAGTCCACACTCCCCCTTGTTCTCTGGTAATACTGCAGGGGTAGAGAGCATCAGCAGTGTTTAGCTGGGGTAGGTCAGGTCAGGTATCGTCAAAAAGGTTTCTGGGCACCCCCTTTTGCAGTTGTTCACTTAGAGTAAATTGTTCTTAGGGTTTTTTATTTGTGCCTGTTGTTGGTCCTAGGTAATGGGTTTCTCGGTAGCTTGGTCTGGTATATATAGAATATAAAAAGAAAACCCAGGGAACTCATTGCTGTGTCATCTCTCGAATTCTGACAGCCAGTCCATCTTCCTTTTTCTGCCTTTCTGAGTTCTCTTATAATTGTTATATCCAGGGTTTTTAATTGTACTTTGTGGGGAAGCATAGGGAGAAATAAGTCGAATCCATCTTGTTTGGAACCAGAAATTCTTTTTCACATGTTTTTAATTTCTATTTTAGGTGCAAACACATTTAGAATTGTTATGTGTTTTTGGTGGATTGACCCCTTTATCATCATATAGTATTCCCTTTTTTTAAATGAGAACTATATATGTTTTTTTTTTTTTTTTTGTAGAGAGTCTCACTTTATGGCCCTTGGTAGAGTGCCGTGGCCTCACACAGCTCACAGCAACCTCCAACTCCTGGGCTTAAGCGATTCTCTTGCCTCAGCCTCCCAAGTAGCTGGGACTACAGGCGCCCACCACAACGCCTGGCTATTTTTTTTTGGTTGCAGTTTGGCCGGGGCTGGGTTTGAACCCGTCACCCTCGGTATATGGGGTCAGCACCCCACTGACTGAGCCACAGGCGCCGCCCGAACTATATATGATTTTTGACACTGATTACTAAGACCATTCTATCTGCAGGTGACAGAATTCCAAATTAGACTTTCAAAAGGGAAAAAAAATGGTCTGAGCCCATGTAAAAGAAATGAACAGGGTTAGATTAGCTTAAGGCATGGTTAGATCCAGGTGCTCAAAAGATGTCATCTGGTCTCCATCTTTCTCTGTCTCACAGCTCAGCTTCCGTCTGTATTGGCTTTGTTCTTAGGCAGTGTCCTTTTGAGATGGCAAGATGGCCCCCAATAGCATGAGGCTTATGCTCTACAGGCTTGGCAATCCAGCCAAGGTCACACAGTTAATAAATGACTGATTTCAGAATTCAGGCCCCAGCAGGCTAGCTCCAAAGTCACATTCTTAACCACCATGTCACAAGACCACGTTTGACTGGTAAGCCCAGCACTGTGGTAGATTGAGGCAGGATGACTTCTTGAGGCCAGGAGTTTGAGGTCAGCCTGGGCAATATAACAAGACCCCATCTCAGTAAGGCTATCAGAAGGTCTGGATTCCATCCCCCGACACTGCGTGACCTTGAATTAAGTCACTGCATCTCTCTATGCTTAAGTGTCTTCCTGTTTTAAACCCGTTAAGCAGACCTGGGCTGGGTACTAACCTGCCACCCCTGGTGCACAGGGCCAGCACTCGACCACTGAGCTAAGGGTGCCCAGCCAAGGTGGATTCTTTTTGATAGCATATAGTTTGGTCTTGCTTTTCTAATCCAATCTGACATTCTCCCTCTGTTAATTGGTACTTTTGGAACATTTACATGTAATCTAAGTATTGATTCAGTTGGCTTGCTAGCTCTTCTTACCCAGAGGTAGGGTGGTCCCAGTTTTTCTCCCGTGTGCTGTCCTATGTCGGTCAGTGCCATCTCCTCTAAAGCACACCTCTTCCTTAGGTTTCAGGCTACTTTGTTGCCCTCTGGCTTTTGCTCTGATGGACTCAAGAAAAATTATGGTCTTATAAGTTATCCAGTCTTTTCTGGTTATTAGGGTGAGAGTGGCATTATTTTCTAGTTCTCTACATCCTAAACAGAATCAGAAGTCTCTCTGAAAAAGATGTGAGTCCCTAAATAATAGCCAATCCTAATACAGTTTTCTTAGTACTTTAGAAGAGATCATGGCAGGTGTTCTCTCTATTGAGTGAAACTTGTGTTAAAGGACTGGGTAGAATGCAAATGGTTCCTTTGCTTTCTTATACCATCACTCTGTAAGTTTGAAAAGGAGAAAGCTGCTAGCTGTTCATGCTTACAGAGAGATTGTTTATATTTTTTCCACTGGGTTTATAGCATTAGGGAGGCAAAAGATGCTTTTCAGTGCTTAGCAAATGTAAATTACTTATTTATGCTATTGCATCCTTAAATGATCCCCTTAAGGTCTGTGGGGTTTAAAAAAACTTTAATAGAGATTATTTCAGACACATATTGAGGTATAGAAAAGAGTTTACTGATTTCCGCATATACTACTATCCTGCTTAAACAGTTATCTAATCATCCTAGTGCTGTTTCATCTACCATTTATGTCACTCTCCCCAGGGATTATGTTGAAGCGTAGTCTAGATGTATCTTTTTATGTAGGTGATTATACCTGTAGACAGAGGATCTGAAGGCAAAGGCATTTTCTACTGGTATTTGTAGACCTTTTTCTCTCCTTGAAAAGTAGACTGTTGTATTGCATTTAGTACATTGGAATTGAAGTAAACATCCCCTAATAAATGAACATACACCAACACATTAATTTTCTTATTTTCACTGGGACTGCAGGTTATACCTATAACTGTTTGTTTAAAAGGTTAAGTAAAGTGAGTTGACTTTACTCTTCTGGTTATATTTTGAACTTTGTACATGTGTAAGAGTTCAGTATTTTGACTCCATGTTATTTTTTTAAACAGTTTTTGAAATAATACTAGATTTACAGAGAAATTGCAAAAATAGGGCAAGAAGTTCACATCTATCCATCACCTATCTTTTGGATGTGAGCAGATTAACAGTGATCAAAACCATGTAGTTAAAAGTTCTTAAAATATGTTCTTATTTTAACAGCTGCTGAAATAGTTCAAGAAATTGAAAATATGGAGAAGACCAGGATGCGTCTTGAAGCTAGTAAACTCAACGAAAGTGTATGTTGGTGGTCTGTTTCAGTATCTGGGTAAAAATAAAGGAAAGAAAAACTCAATACTCTAAAAAAATTAAAGCAAGCCATTCTTAAATCTGTTCAGTGGGAAATATATGAGAACACATTTCCATTTAGCATATTATGATTTATTTGCAGCTAATTTTTAGAATGATATTTGATCATATTTAGCAGTCTTCTCACACAAAATGCAATCCAAAGCATGAACTAGGGTCATACAGAAAAAACCTATACCTATGCATCAGGTGGCTTTGATATTGGTTGTCTTTGCTCGTTGCATCTGATAAGCTACTTAGCCCTTTATGCCTCATGTTCCGTTGTTGGAATGCTAGTGATGTGGGAGTTATTTATATCCTACTTTTTAAGGTCATGGCTGAAGTCTGATTTTTCACATGTGTCTGCCTCCTGAGGGTATATGTTATCACGTGATGCACAGGGTTAGATACTGATGCATATATTGGTGTGCTGGGAGCTTGTCAAAAAGTCATGCAAAAATTTCAACCCTGGCATAAATGGGTTAATCTCTCTAGTCTTTTGGGTCTTCATCTGTAAAAAATAAGGTGTTGAACTATATAATATAACCTCTAAGATCCCCTTTTAACTCTGGCATCCTGCAATTCCATGATTCTATAATGGAAATAATAAGTAACCCCAAGTAGTTTATGAGGATTAACTATTCTCTTGAGCTTTTGAGGAAATCAGAGACCTATAATTTTTCACTGTCTGCTTCCTCTATCTTGATGTCTAAAACTTGAGGACAAGATATTAAAGAAGAAAATCGTCATGTGTCCTATAACACTGGAGGAAGTATTTGGGATTCTCCCAAGTAGACTTTTTTTTTGGCTGGGGCCGGGTTTGAACCCACCACCTCCAGTATATGGGGCCAAAGCCCTACTCCTTTGAGCCATAGGCGCCGCCCTCCCAAGTAGACTTTTCCCCACCTAGACTATTGTTACTGTGTAAGGGAAGTAATGACCTTAGGGAAGTAAGTTTATAACCAGAGAGTAGAAAAGGGTAGCATTTATATGACTTTATTTTTACCTATGTATTGATTATAAGATGGGGTCTGCAGTGAATTGTATAAATAGATTAATGATCTTTTAAGTCGGAAACTTATAAAGTGGAACTAGAAATTTAATACCCAGAGTCCTGTATTACTGCGTTTTCTACATATATTGCTTTTTAAATCTGATCTGGAGAAATTGGAAAGGAGAGAAAGCATATAAAAAGATTTACCTTATTAATAATCATAAAATGTTTTCAGTCTTCTAGTTCCAAGTATAACCTTTTGTATTAATGAATGTGGAAAATTATATATTATTTATAGAAAATTTAATTGATCATTTTATTACTATTTCATGAATTATAATGAAATCAGTGTTTCATTTTCTACTGATGACAAAATAGTACCACATAACAAAATGAGTAAAATGCCAGAGTTAAAAGGAGATCTTAGAGGTTATATAGTTCAACACCTTAAGACTAGAGAGATTAACCCATTTATGCCAGGGTTGAAATTTTTGAAATTTTTGCATGACTTTATGGTATTCAAGGGAAGTACAAAGGAGTTATTCTTCCTCAATTTAGATAAAAGAGATAAAAGATTTTTTTCCTCTGTTTTAAAATCCACATTTGAGATTATAAAGTTTGTAATATTCATTTGTGATATTTTGGGGGGGAATTTTTATTAAGTTTTTTTTTTTTTTTTTTAAATTTTAGGTAATGATTTTTACTAAGGACCAAACAGAAAAGGAAATAGATGAAATTCACAGGAAATATCGTAAGTTATGCAACATTTTCTTTATTTGCAAAGAAATTGGGTTGCTTTTCATCTTAAGTAATTAAAAAAAAAACTTTCATATTAATGTTTGATATAAACTTTTGTTAATATTACTTAAGAGATTGAATTTTAGTTGAGTGTGTACTCAGTGACCTTTTTTAAGATTCTTTTTTTTTTTTTGGGCTGGGGCTGGGTTTGAACCTACCACCTTTGGCATATGGGGCTGGTGCCCTACTCCCTTGAGCCACAGGCACCACCCTACTCAGTGACCTTTTTATGCACTCTGTGTGCCTGCTTTTTAGTTTGTGCCTAACTTCTGCTTTGGAAGCATTTTGCAAATATTCATTAGCTGGTCTCAAGGCATCTCTATGAGAAGATGGGATTAAAATAGAAACATTCCTGACTCTCAGGCCTCTAAATACTTCTATCCTGTCCTCAGGCCTCTAAATACTTCTGTAAGGAATTTCAACATTTCTATAGCTTGCAAATTTGTGCCAAAAATAGTTTTCATTTTATTATTTGTTACCAGCTTCATAACTTTGTCACTTCTTTTTCCTCAAATGGTCTTTGTACATGTTTCCTAAGGCTACACATTGCTGTTTTGTTGGGCAGCTGTTATTCTTTGTTTACTTGGTTTCTTTGTTTTTAGTTTAAATTTAAATTTAAGTGCCTGACAAATAGTAGATAGTTAATAAATGTTTGTTGAATGAGCATTCCCAGTCACGGTGTTTTTTAATTTTTGTGCTAAGAGTTTTTGTCTTTTCTTCGTTCTTAAATTTTGAAGGGGCGGATTCAGCAGCAACGTATTTTGAGAAGGAGGATGCCCTATACGTGTGCTAGATGTAGGTGTGATGGCCTGTGCCTTGCTAGAGTAGGAAAAGGAGCCTTGACTATTCTGGAACTGTAGGCTGAACAACAAAACTCACTGTTGTTCTATTGCTAGAAAGAGCTTTGATCAAATTTTGAGAGTGATTTTATTTTGCGGGAGTGGGTGGGGGGGCTCTATTGCCCTGGATAGAGTCATATGGCATCATAGCTCACAGCAACCTCAAACTCTTGGGCTCAGGCCATCCTCTTGCCTCAGCCTCCCAAGTCGCTGGGACTATAGGCGCCTGTCACAATGCCCAGCTGATTTTTCTATTCTTAGTAGAGACAGAGTCTCACTCTGTTGCTCAGGCTGTCTCAAACTCCTGAGCCAAAGAATTTACCAACCTCAGCCTCTCAGAATGCTGAAATTACAGGTGTGAGCCACTGCACCTAGTCCAGAGTAATTTTTCTTTAGATAGAAAAGAGAATATCATATAATCACTGAATTGGGAAATCTAAGGCCTGTAAAAAAAACCAAGTCATCAAAAAAACCAGATGACTTGCTTTGAAAGAAGGTAATTTAAATAACTAAAAGAATGTTACCTAACAATTACGTGGACTAGAAAGATGTGGATTAGACAGACCCAGGAAAATGTTCAAATTTCTATTGCTAAACTGAAAAAAATTTTTTTTAAAAAACTGTTTCTAAAGTTTAACTTTATTAAATGGGTGATGTTAAATTCATTTATCTCTAAAACCTCATTGTTTATCTTTTTTTAAAAAATCTTTTAGGTGCTTCATAAAGTTTAAATGCTTAGCCTTTATTTTGATTTGATTTTAATATCAGGCTCTAAATATACTATTGATATATCTTCTTTTAATGAAACATTTTAATTAAAGTTTTATATGCATGCTTTTAAAAAAAGAAACACATATTCCTATGAGGCTTATTATAAAAAACAGCAATCTTTCACTTATTTCACCAACAACCTGCCTTCATTCCCATTTCCTTGGAGGTAACAGTCTTTTGGCTTTTGGGGGCAATTACCTTCCTATTTATAAAAAAACTACTCTTTCTGCTAGTTCTTGAAATTGTTTAGTTTTACGTGTTTGGTATTGATATAAATGAAGATTTAGCTTTTTTACAAATCCTGACCTTCACCTTTGCTGTCTTCCTATCCTTTGAATGTTGTGTTAAAATTTTCAGTAAGATCAGTGAGATGCATTGTTTGCAACTTGAGCCAGGCAATATTCTGGCCATGGCAATACCTTGGTTATAATTTCTTTCAGGGAAACATTTTTTTCTTTTTTTTATAATTAATAACTCTTTTTATTTGTTTAGGTTCCTATTTCCTTAGTACTTACATATCTGTGAACTTTTTTTTTAATATCTGTGAACTTTTTACCAGAAGTATAAAAGTATAAATTACTTCTAATACATTTATGCAGGTAGATTATCTGTCAATTTCTTTATTTTCTCAGAAACATTCCGCCTATGGGCCCCGCCCCCAGCCCTTATTCCAGTCTACTCAGGCAGCTCTTTTGGCCTCCTACATGGTTGCTGTCCAGGAACTTCCTGTCACTAGCCTTTGGGGGATTCTGTGCTCTTTCTTTTCTGTCTGTTCACTTATTTCAACATCTAAATCTGCCTTATCTCTTTCCTTGCTTTCATGCAATGTGTTTTCCAGGAAACTCCCTGAGAAAGGGTATATGGGAATATTTTTTGAGACCATATATAACTGGAAGTAATGCCTTTATTATTGATTGGTAATTTGGGTGGTTGTAGAACTTAAGGTTGAAAGATTTATCTTTAAATTTCAAAGGTGTTCTTCCAGTGGCTCCTACCTTCCAGCAGTGCTGTTAATAACAGGCTTGCCATTGTGATGCTTTGTCCTTCACGTGTTACTTTTTTTTCTTACTTGACCTGTGTTCAGTTCATCATCAAGTTCTATCTGTCCCTATTTTATAAGTATCTCTCAATTCCATATACTTCTTATTATTTGTGCCACTGCCCTAGTTACCTTGCTGTCTTTGTTTTTTCCACCTTGCTTTCTAGCTGTCATTCCCTTTCTACTCTTGCCTCTTCCCAATCTACTAATACTCCAAAACCAAAACTGTCTCCTAAAATTGCTAAGTCTTCAGATCCTCACCATTCCTGCTTTGTGCCCTCCTGCCATTATCAGACACTCTTCAGGGGCTTTCCGTTACTCCTCAGGTAGAGTTTATAGAGTCTATTATTTCCTGTATTTGGTCTTATCTACCTCTCTAGCTTGGCCTCGCCTCTTCCGCCTGCTCCTGGATTCCAATCACTCTGGTTATGTTTTATCTCCTTTATATGTTCTTTGCTGCCTCGGGTATTTGATACCCTCTTCTCTCTTTGTCTAGAATTATCTCTTTCTCTTAATTGCATCTGTGGCCTCATCTACACTCTCAATGTTTTATCAGCTTAATTACAATTTCCCTGGGAAGCTCTCTGTAATCTCCAAAAAAAGATAAGGTTTTCCTTTTATAATACATGAACTTAATTGTCTTGGTTTCTTTCATAGTACTGTTCCACGTGTTCAGTCAATACAAATTTTTTGAATATTTAGTATGTGCCAGACCCTGTGCTGGGGATAGGAAGGAACAAGACAGACAAAATGCTCACTCTCTTGGAGTTTATGTGCCATTAGTATTTTAGAAATTGATAAGTGAGAAAAACAAAGCAAGGAAGGATATAAGAAAGTTTAAGTTTTTGATAGGATGGCAGCAATCATTATTATTATTATTTGAGACAGACTCTCCAGCTGTCACCCTGGTTAGAGTGCTGTGATGTCATAGCTCACAGGAACCTCAAACTCTTGGGCTTAAGTGATTGTCTTGCCTTAGCCTCCCAAGTAGCTGTGACTACAAGCACTACCACAACGCCTGGCTATTTTTTGTTGCAGTTGTCATTGTTGTTTTAGCAGGCCTGGGCCGGGCTTGAACCCCCTAGCTCTGGTGTATGTGGCTGGAGCCCTAACCACTGAGGGCTCCACAATCATTATTAATTGTGCGGTTAAGTTATTTCTTACTATTCTAATTAAATTCCAGTTATGTGTTTGTATCAGTGTGCTAGGGTTATCATAACAAAATTCTGCAGACTGAATGACTTAAATGAAAAAAATTTATTATCTCACTGTTCTGGAGGATAGAGGTCCAAAATTAAGGAGGCTGCAGGCTTGGGTCCGTGTGTGGGCTGTGAGGGAAAGATCTGTCCCTGGCTGTTCTCCTTGGCTTGTGGTTGGACATGTCGCTGTATCTCTTCACATTGTCTTCTAGTTCTGCGTGTCTCTGTGTACACACTGTGATGTGGGCTCACTGTAATGACCTTATTTTAACCTGATTAACCTTGACTATTGCCAAGGAAGGCTACATTCTGTGGCCTAAGACTTCAACATTTGGGGGAGACAAAGAAGATACCTGTAGCAGTATTAATTGTATTTTCTTCCTATATGAAACTGAAAGCTCTACAGTGAAGGAGATGATTTTGTCTCATTCACTGCTTGATAAAGCAGTGGTCTGTGTGCAAGTGGAGTCTTGCTCACAGTTGGGACTCCAAAGGGTTTTGACCAAGTAAATGAATAGATGAAGATGGAGCGTCACCATAATTTTTTTTTTTTTATTTTTAGATACTATTTTTTAAGAGACAGGGTCTTGCTGTGTTGCTCAGGCCAGATTCAAATCCTGCGCCCAAGTGATCCTCCCTCTTTTACCTCCTGGTACCTGGGCTTATAAGCACATACCACCACACCAGGCCCACCATAATTTTTATCAGCGTTTCTCCAGCTTATAAAAAGTAGAGTAAGAAAATCCAAACATTTGCCCACTTTTCTCACTATTCCAATTTATTTTCCTTGTAGGAAGAAATGAAGTTTAGATGTATTTGCCAAGTTACGGTATTAGCCATGCTTTCACTACCTCAACTCTTCTGACTTGTGCAGACTTTTTTCCTACTCATTTCTGTTTTGTCACCTTTTAAAAGAAAAGACAGAAAGGCAGGAAATCATAATTGTTGAATATATTAATGTATTCTGTACTAGGAGAATATTATTGTAATATAATTTCAATGATCTTCTTAGCAACTCTCTGAAAGCAACTGAGACTTGGAAACATTAAGTAAATTGCCCATACAGCTAGTAAGAGGCTGGAAATTAGACCCAGGTTTACCAGATATCCAAGTCCAAAAAGCCTTTTGCAACATTGTACCATCCTTTGAATCTGAGTGAGTAGCTTATGATGGGAAGTTCTTTTTTCAAGAGTAAGTAAGCTTTGATTTCGCTGAACTGCAACCAAAAAATAGCCGGGCGTTGTGGCAGGTGCCTGTAGTCCCAGCTGCTCAGGAGGCTGAGACAGGAAAATCGCGGAAGCCCAAGAGCTAGAGGTTGCTGTGAGTCCTGTGACATCATGGAACCCTACTGAAGGCGGTAAAGTGAGACCCTGTCTCTACAAAAAAAAAAAAAAAGCTTAATTTTATGAATTGGCTACTGTGGTAGTTTTGTGATGATCCATCTTTTTTATTTTCTCTAGTAGTCTTTTAGATTTATATTCATGGGTTTCTCTTTCTGTAAAGGAAAGAAACAGTGATAGCAGTTCAAGCTGAACTTCAGTTGTGTATCTGTGGGTGCTGTATCTGATCCAAAAGTTGAATCAATGAGTTTGAGTTACCTCTGGATTTCAGATTTCAGGTGCTTTTGGTAAATCTTATTAATTAAGGCTGTGAATTGTTCCAGTGAGAGGCAGAATCTTAGTCTGATATAAGGCTACTTTACTTGCTTTACTGCTGTGACAGAGACATATTTGAGGATTATTTTTTCAATTGGTGTAACTTTTATTGGAAAAAACCCCACTGTGTACGTTTTTTGGATCTTCATGCTCTTTACCTTGGTAAAATGGAATTTTATAGTCTGCTAGAAAAAGAAAAACTTCAGTGAGCCACTTTGGATATCTCTTGAAATTTTTCCTGGGAGCATCATCTTAATTGTATTAAATAGGCAAGGCCTTTTAACATAGTTTATTTGTTCTTTTGTTTGGCCATTTATAAATTCAATACATGTTGGGCATTTACTTTGTGTGGTTGGTATTCTAGGTACTGGGTATATAGCAGTGAATAAGATTACAGGTGTCTCTTCTCATGAAGCGTGCATGCTAATAGCAGATAAATAATATGAGAATAAGCAAATGATAATAATGCAATTTTAGGTGGTAATACTATAAAGAAAATTAAACAGGATACTTTTATACAAATTATGGGGATCTTTAGATAAGGTAGTCAGGGAAAGGCTTTTCTTGAGGAGTTGACATTTCAGATGAATGTTGAATAAAATAAAAGTAAAGAGGCAACTGTTATACCCGAGAATCGAAATCCCCAATGACCATACAAGAGAGCCAGACACCGATGCAAATCACACAAGGGCATTTATTCAGGCTCGAGCCAGGGCGGCTGGCATTCCCAGACGCATCTGGGGCCTAGAGCTCCTCCGTGCTCGTCACCTGCAGGGGTTTTTATGCAGTGGTTATGGGGTGAGGTGTGGGGAAACAAAGCACGGCCTTAGGGTTGGTTATCTCTTAAGCTGACACTAGAATTTAAGGCTGATAGGGTCCCGCCAATCTCAGCGGCTGGCGGCCAGAGGGGATGGGCAGGTTCTGACGCACCGGGAGATAGGGACGCATCCCTGGAGGTAGGGAGGGGTATGGTTTACTAAGAAAAGAAACAAAGGATTTTCAGGTTGCTTTTAAAATGGAGGACAAAAGCCTGAAATGACGAAAAGCCTAAAATGGCATCACTGGGTCTTCACAACCATTCAAAGAGTTAGAGGAAGGGTATTTCAGGGAGAGAGAGAGCGTCAGGAGCAGAGGCCCTAAAGTAGAAGCAAAGGAGGTGACATAGCCAGAGCAGACTGAGGGGGAAAGGTAGACAGGCAGGCAGGAGCCAGGTTATGTGAGACCTTGTCAGATTTGGATTTTATTCTTAGAGAGTGGGAAGCCAGTGGAGAGTTTAAGAAGATAAGTAACATGATGCTATGTACATTTTAAAAGATCATGCTGTCTTTTATATACAGAATAAATTGCAGGAAGGCAAGAAATAGTAAGAAAACCAGTCTGGATGCTCTTTAATCAGGAAATATTTACTGATCACTGTCTTAGTTTGTTTTGTGCTGTTATAACAGAATACCTGAGCCTGGGTAATTTATAAAAACAGATACTTATTTCTTAAGGTAGTGGAGGCTGGAAACCCCAAGGTCAAGGGTCCTCTCACAGCAGATGGTGTCCATAGCTCAGTGGGTAGGGCGCTGGCTACATGCACCGAAGCTGGCGGGTTCGAACTTGGCCGGGGCCAGCTAAAGCAACAATGACAACTGCAATAACAACAAAAGTAGCTGGGCGTTGTGGCGGATGCCTGTAGTCCCAGCTACTTGGGAGGCTGAGGCAAGAGAATCACTTAAGCCCAAGAGTTTGAAGTTGCTGTGAGCTGTGATGCTGTAGCCCTCTACCCAGGGTGACAGCTTGAGACTCTGTCTCAAAAAAAAAAAAAGAAAAAGAAAAAAAAGAGAAAGGACAAGTGAGCATGTGGGCATGAGAGAGTAAGCTGTTGAACTCACAACCTCAAGTCAGTTTTATAAGCAGCATTTATCTATTTATAAGGGTGGAGCCCTTGTGTTTTAAATCCTCCAGTTGGGACCCATCTCCCAACACTGTTGCATTGGGTATTAAGTTCCCAACACATGTGTTTGAAATAACATGAGAAATAAGCAAATGATAACAATGCAATTTTAGGTGGTAAACACTATAAAGAAAATAAAACATGGGGACATGGGGCAAGGGGAGACCAGATAGAGAAGGAGGGAGGGGGTATGGGCAAGGAAAAGAAAAAAAAAAAGAAAATAGTGACTAATTCTCACATAAATTGGATTTTATTCTGACCAAAGTACATTACTTAAACATTAATTTTTAATTCAACTTGTTAATATGTTGTTTAGGATATTGCATCTTCATTTTAAGTGAAATATGTTTGTAATTTCCCCTTTATAATAATATATTTTCTCTAATTTTAAAATCAGGTGTATCCAGATTAAGTAGAATGATTTTGAAGTATTTCTTTTTTTCTATTGTGTATAAGATTTGGCATGATCTGTTTTTTGAAATTATCTTTTACTTTTATTTATAAATATTAGTTGTCTATTTTTGAGACTTTGGAAAAAAAAAATAAGAAGTTAACAATGACTCCATAACTGAACCTCAGAGTCAAAGCATTCTATAATAGACATACTCTTATCTAATAGTTTGAATGTTACTGTCTTTGCACTATTATTATTGCTTAATATTTTGATGCAGCAATCATCTGATTTCTTTTTTGAATATATTTATTGTCGTTCATTCTTTACGAGGTTTTTGTTTCTAGTCCTTATCTTAAACATTATTATTGTTACTCAATTTTAAGCCTTTTTAATTCTGTGAAGGCAAAAGTGGAAACCTAATAAACACATGTATATGAAAAAAAAGAAAAAAGAAAAAGAAAATAAAACAGGACAATTTTATAGAAATTATGCGCATGTTCAAACCATAGCAATCACAAGTTACTGCATCTCAGACAATATTCTGGGTATTTGGAATATAACATTAAGCAACCATATTAACTCTCTCCCCACATGGAGCTTCCATTCTGAAGGTAATAGACAAACAAATGAGTGAAATGCGTATTAATAGTACTTAGATAGTGGTAAGTGCTATGAAGAAATAAAGATGGATATTGAAAGTGATACAGCTGCTATTTTAGATTTGGTGGTCAGGAAAGGTCTCTTTGAAAAGGTGATATGGGAGGAAAGACCTCAGTAAGTGAGGTTATTGTAGTAAATTTGGCCAGAGATATGGCTTAGTTTAGAGCAGTAACAATATAGAAGTAAAATGGGCATTCGGGGCCAACTTTTGAAATCGTCCAATGGTATTTGCTCATGAATTTAATATAGGAGATGTCTAAAAGAATCAAGAATAACTCTCACAGTTTTTGGTTTAAGCAACATTAGTGCCATTTACTGAGATGGAAACCAGGGGAACACTATGGATGGGCAGGGGAATCAGTTTTCTGTTCTATGTAGTTTTCATTTCTGTTGGATGTCTGAGTGGAAAAGAGAATAAGGCATGAAACATGAGTTACCTAACTAAAAAGATATGTTGTGGTTACAAGTAGTGTTTAAAATTGTGAACTCGGGTAAGATTTACCTGGAATAAGTGGGCTTGTGTTGAACAGAGCCTAAGGCTAAAGGACAGCAACAATTCTCAGTTCTCTAAGCCTCTTTTACACTTTGAAAATTTATCAAGGACACCAAAGAGCTTTTATTTATGTGAGTCACATCTATTGATATATGTCACATCAGTTGAGACTTAGAGGACTTCTGCTTCTGGTCAAATGCAATAGCAGGGACCTCATTTACCATCCTGCCTAAAGCAAGCAAAATAAATGTACACAACATGTGAAATAGTGGCCAGCAGGCAAGAAAGCATAGGACTCCTTGAGAGATGCACCATATAAGTTTGACTATAATGTTTCCCCGTTGTGGTGTGTGCGGGGGTGGGGGAGTATTCTAGGCAGAACCTGGGATGGTGAGTTAAGGAGAAAGCCAGGAGACCAGAGAAATCAAAAGAGTTAGAGTTCACAGGACAGAGTGCTAGAAGAAGAAAATAGAACCCTAGTGGTCTTCAGAGAATTCACCTTGAGTATTATTCAGCATACAAAGTATGTTCTCTGACCACAATGAAATTAAATTAGACATCAGTAACAAAGCCTTTGGCAAAAAACACAAACTATTTTGAAACTAAATAATGCATTTCAGAATAACCCATAAGTCATAGAAGAAAATAAAACTAAGAAATTATACAAATATTAACAATAAATCCATTACATGTTAATATATATAACATTTTGTTTTTTAAAAAACCATGTTTTCCTCTTCCAAAAAATAAAAAATAATGGAGCTTTCTATTCTTAGCCCAGATGGGGTAACAGAGACTTAATTTACTCCCTCCTTTAAAAAAACTAAAAAACCAGATGTATTTTTTTTTCCAGATAATTGAAAACAGGTAGCTAGCACAGGACTGTGATCTCTGAGAGAAGGAAAACAAATAAGGTGGTTAACTGTACAGTTTCAGCAGCAGTTGTCAGGCACATGATGGGGCAGCCCCCCAAAATCTGTTGATATCATGGAGTCGAGACAGAAATCATGGAGAAGACAGAAGTTCTGGGAGGTTGAGGTATCTAAAATTTGTGGGACAGAGTACCAGAAAAGAGAAACCTGCAGAGAGTTCTAAAGATTTCTGGAAGGGTCCTATAAGCCTTTGGCTACTTAGCAATCTATACATGAATGAAAGGAAACTACAGTCATGTGTCACTTAACAGTGGGGATGCATTCTGAGAAATGCAATTTCATCGTCATGCAGACATCCTCGAGGGCACTTCTACATACCTATGTGGAGTAGCCTGCTGCGCACTGCCCCGCTGCCAATCTGTATGGCAGAGTACTGTACTGAATACTGTAAGCAATTATATCACAGTGGTAACTGTTTAAACATAGCTAAACCTAGAAAAGGCACAGTAAAAATACAGTATAAAAGATAAAAGTGGCACACATATTTGGGTAGTTACCATGAAGGGAGCTTGCCGGACTGGAAGTTGCTCTGGGTGACTCAGTGATTGAGCAGTGAGTGAATGTGGAGTCCCAGGACTTTACTGTACACTACTGTAGACTTTATAAACACTGGGCACATAGGCTACATTTATAAAAAAAAATTCCTTAATAATAAATTGACCTTAGCTTACTATAACTTCTTTTTTTTTTTTTTTTTTTTCTTTTTTCAATTTCTGGCCAGGGCTGGACATGAACCCGCCACCTTGGGCATATGAGGCCGGTGCCCTACTCCTTTGAGCCACAGGCGCTGCCCTATAACTTCTTTACTTTATAAACTTTTTAATTTTTTTAACTTTTTGATTCTTTTACATAATAATACCTTCTAGATTAAAACATAAACATTATACAGCTGTACAAAATACTTTCTCTCTTTATATCCTTATTCCCATAAGGTTACAAAGTTAAACATATACCTACCATACCAACCCAGTAATTTTCCTCTTCAGTATTTACCCAGGATTTACCCAGGAGAAATGAAAGCATATGTTCACATAGAAAATTTTAAAACTAGATTAATTGACATATAATTTATTAAAGTAAAATTTATCAGTTGTAAATAAACATTTTGATGAATATTATAGACAATGTTATAGCACCTTATATTCTCAAACTGAAAATAATGCAAATATCTGTAAACACAATGTAATGTGTCCATGTATATTGGTCTAGTTGTCAATAATAAAAAAGAATGAACTTGTGACATGAAACAACATAGACAAATCTCAGGCACATCGTGCTTTGTCATATTGACACATGCACCCATGGTACAATAGCGGGGGGATGAAGCTGGTGGTGCCTTAGCATGTGTCAAGGAAGTGACAGCGAACTTATCCCCCCAGTCAGTGTAGTTATGGGGATGTACTCACCATTTTAAGTCAGTTATGCTTAAGAATGTCCTTTATGGACCAGCACGGCGGGCTCATGCCTGTAAACCTAGTACTCTGGAAGGCCAAGGTGGGTGCATTGCTTGAGCTCAGGGGTTTGAGACCAGCCTGAGCAAGAGGGAGACCCCATCTCTGCTAGCCAACTGACACGGCAGGCACCTGTTGTCCCAACTACTTGGGAGAATGAGGCAGGAGGTTGAGGTTGCTTTGAGCTATGATGATGCCCAGCACTCTACCCTGGGCGACAGACTGAGACTCTGCCTCAAAAATAAATAAATAAATAAATAAAAAGTCCTTGATAAAGCAGGCTGTAGAGTATACGTCTTTCTAATGACCTCTGTGCTAAAATGAAAGCTACAAATAAAGTACTTCTGATGTATGCCAAAGTACCATGAGTACGTGAGCCACAGCTCAAACAAACAAGTGCTTCCTCATGCACTCATTATACAGTGCATATGTCAACATGACAAGAGAGACACTTTTTAGTAGTGTTGTGATTTTACTTTTGTCTGCAATAGATTTTACCTCATGAGAATTTTCATCCAGGGATCCTTAGCAGTCAGCCACTGCACTCTGATGAGAGTATAGACGATGACCAAAGAAGGAGCAGCCAGCTAAGAAAAGCTAATGGGTGGCCTTGAGGGAGGAGGAAAACTTGGGAAATGTGGCATCAGAAAATCTAAGCAAGGAGAATGTGTCAGGAAAGGGGAAATTATGAATTGTGCCACATGTTGTATGAAGGGAAATAGGAGGGACCAATGGATTTCATAGCTTTGAGGCCTCAAACCTTGACAAGAGAAGATTCATTAGAGAGGAGGCATCAGAAGTGCTTAGAGTTGATTGAAACTAAATTGGTGGTGAGGAAGTAAGATCATTAAGCAAGGAGCTCTTTGGGAGAAGTTTTACTGTGTCAGGGAGAGCAGAAAAATGAGGTTGTGGCCAGAGGTGGGCATTGTGTCAAAGGAGAATTTGTTTATTTTTGTTTGGTAGTTTGTTTTTTAGAGGATAACTCATTGACTTTTTAGACCTTTTTGATTGCAATCCACAGTGAGAAATCTCTTTTATATTTATAATTATTCGTACATACATTGCTGAAAGAAAAATATCACAAAACTCTATTTCTCTTTTCCATTTGTCTGTTATTTTATTAAGAAGAATATGCCAGTCTAGACTTACTGAGTTGTTTTCACAATCCACACTCTTGGTTTCAGAAACACAGTCTGTCTTCGAGAGGCCATCACTGTAGGATCCAGAGAGTAAGTTACGAGTCAGTTTTTAATTGCAGCAAGGACAGTTGTTTCATGATAACGGTAAGGAAGATAGATCATAAGTAAGTGCACAAGTATAATGGTGGTTGGAAGATGACCGTGTTCCTGTTAGAATGATTCTGTATTTTGTAAGCTAGGGTGAGGCAACTTAGAGGGAGCTGTGACAGGAGTATTGGAGATTTGAATAGAGAGGAGAAAGGGTGAGGTGGTCGTTTTGGAGAGTAGTAAAGCAAACTTTACTAGAGAAGTGTAGAGCTGTATAGCAGTGTCAAATGCCCATTTGAGGGTTATGATCCTGAATTTAAAGGAGGTAGTTCAGGGCTAAGTGAATAACCTCTTAGTGAATATTAGTCATCACTGTTAACAGTTGAGTATCTCAGTGGCATCACTGTAAGGGGGGTGAGTCTGTCCCACCCACGGAAGAGCCTGGTTTTGGTCTTGTGCATCATTGTGTTCATGGACAAACCAAGAGACACTCAGACTATAAGAACTGGTCTAGGTTAGGTCCCCATAGCTCAGCGGTTAGGGCGCTGGCCACATGCACCAGAGGTTGTGGATTCGAACCCAGCCTAAGCCTGTTAAAAACAAACAAACAAAATACCTGGGTGTTGTGGCAGGTGCCTGTAGTCCCAGCTACAAGGAAGCTGAGGCAAGAGAATCATTTGAGCCCAAGAGTCTGAGGTTGCTGTGATACCATGACACTCTACTGAGGGCAACAAAATAAGACTTTGTTTCAAAAAAAAAAAAAAAAAAGAACTGGTCTAAAGAAGACTAGTTAGGTGATCAGGTAGTGAAGAGCTTGACTTGGCACTAGAAAAGATTATATTTCAACTTGTAGAGGCACTAGAAAAGATTATATTTCAACTTGTAGGTGTAATTCAAGTATTAAAAATCTTAAAGAATATGAGTTGGGTAAAAATGTATTTAATTGGCGGCGCCTGTGGCTCAGTGAGTGGGGCGCCGGCCCCATATGCCGAGGGTGGCAGGTTCAAACCCAACCCCGGCCAAACTGCAACAACAACAACAAAAAAAATAGCCAGGCGTTGTGGTGGGCGCCTGTAGTCCCAGCTGCTCGGGAGGCTGAGGCAAGAGAATCGGGTAAGCTCAAGAGTTAGAGGTTGCTGTGAGCCGTGTGATGCCACGGCACTCTACCCAGGGCGGTACAGTGAGACTCTGTCTCTACCAAAAAAAAAATGTATTTAATCATCTCCCACAACTACCTCAGCCACTGAAGACTTTTAAGAGGTAAGTTTAGGACATGTAACCACCAAAAACTAAGATTTTCAACTTTAGAGTATTCCTTGCAAATGGCAAATCTCCAAAACAAGGTGAAGAGATATGCGGGAACAATTTTACTAGTCATAAGAGCAATGACTGCCATTTACTTGTGGTTTTCAGCGAAGCTGTGGAGTGATTAGATTTCAAAAAGAAAAAGAAACTTTTAAATCTGGGATTTTATTACTTCAGAAGAGAAAGTCATTAACTGTTCATGCAATTACTACAGCAAGTTTTATGACTAATTCTTAAATCCACAGTCTTTCCATGTACAGTGTCCTTGATAGGAAAGTGGCTTAGACCTGGTCTAGCTAAATTTTGTAGGTTCCATAGTATTGTTACCCTTGCCTAACAGAAAGTACGTAATGATGGGAGTAGTGTTTTTTGGCTCCCCATTGATTCAGAGGAGCTGAAAAAAGTACAAGCTAATTATCTTCAAATGCGTGGAGTGAAAGAGTACTTGAAAGAGATCTCCTAGTTTGTGACCTAGATAGGATTTCACTTGTTTCTAAAGAGCTGAGTTTTTCCAGTGATCTTCATGGTCAGTTTATATTTCTTTTGCTGGAATTTAATTAGTCTCTTTAGTTAAAATTTACTGGATATTTTATAACCCAAAATACTAGTTTTGTACATGCACCATATACATAAATATATTGGGATTAGGAGCATTGTCTCCCAAATGTCTTTGCTGTGCCTATTAATATCTAAATATAGGAATCCAACTTCTCTCTTCTCTTTCTTCTTGTATACTTCATAAATTAGTGCTATCTCTTCCCATGTTAAAAGGTAATTTTCAAAAGCAATTAAAATCATTATGTCTTTTTTTTTTTGATGTGGACATTCATGAGATATTAAAATGTTCTTTAATATATATTTGTTTTACAAATGTCTATACATATGCTTTGTTTTTTGTTTTTTTTTATTGTTGGGGATTCATTGAGGGTACAATAAGCCAGGTTACTCTGATTGCAATTGTTAGGTAAAGTCCCTCTTGCAATCATGTCTTGCCCCCATAAAGTGTGACACACACCAAGGCCCCACCCTCCTCCCTCCTCATTATGTCTTTTTATTAAGGATTTTTAAAACTCACAATTTGAGAGGGGACTGATAAGACGTAAAAAGTGTTCAAAGGAGAATCCAAAGAAAATCACATTTATAGATAAGGAATATTGAAATAAATGTGCAAATAGAGGAATACTGGCTTCTTTCATAGTGGGAGAGGGAAGTCAGTTAAACCTCCACCAGACAGAATTTTGCATACCTACAGACAAGAATTATTTTCCATTACTTTCAGCTATCTATAGCTTACAGAGTTGTACCATAGCTCTAAGACAGTGAATAGCTAGAATCCTGGAAAGGAAACTTTAGACCATTGGTCCTCAACCTTCCTAATGCCACTGCCCTTTAATACAGTTCCTCATGTTGTGGTGACCCCCAACCATAAAATTATTTTCATTGCTACTTCATAACTTCAATTTTGCTACTGGTATGAATCGTAATGTAAATATCTGATGTGCAGGATGTATTTTCATTGGTTGCAACCCACAGTTTGAGAACCGCTGCTTTAGACAAAGCTATAGTTTTCAATTAAAACTGCTATACCCAGTGTATTCCCTACACCTTAGTATTGTGTGTATGCTACTAGGAAAATGGAAGAAATAAAGAACTAAAATGTATATTGTAGGGTTTTGTATGAAAACAGTCTCAAGTTTTTGTATGATTCTTTCTAAAAATTATACATGATATATGACTTTATTTTGAACCATGATCCATGTGCTTAAGATTGCTAGATAAGTAAACTTCAACGTCAGCTATCTGAACCATGATTCAGAATCACAAATGGGTGCCCTAATCTAGATGCGCTGATGATGACTGTCTACTGCTTATTGAGTAAATTGGTGTATGTTAACAATGCTGCCCTTGAGGTCAGGGTTAATTAAATTACACTCAAAGGTGTTAAGGTAGTAATAAGGTGGAATTGGCTGGGGAAGGTCTTAGAATGTTAAAATAAAGCAGTTCTGCTGGGAAATAGGCAGGAAATATAAAGACTAAAAGGAAAATTGGAATGGATATCTTTTGTTATTGTGGCTCAAATTTCCTAGATGTTTCTGTTTTATATTATTCAGTGAATACTCTATCTTAGTACTCATGTGTATCTTGGAAATTAGAATGGTATTTTTGGATATATTTAAGAAAGCAGCAACTTTCATGCTCCATCAAAAGCTTCTCTAGAGTATGAAGTTTGGGGAAAATCCTAGAATAGCAGACTAGGAATATCGTGTTTCCGTGTTTGTAGGAAGGCAAAAGAGGAGATGCTTACATGCCCTAGCTCTTTGTATTCTTATGCTTGGCAGCTTTTAAGTTTATTGCAAGTGATTCCTAAGGATGCTATTTTCTTTTCTCTTTCTTTCTTTCTTTTTTTTTTTGTTTGAGACAGAATCTCACTCTTATCACCCTGGCTGAAGCGTAATGGCATCATCATAGATCACTGCAACCTTCCTGGGCTCAGCCACCCTCCTGCCTCAGGATGCTGCTCTTGAGCAAGCTGTAACATCTCTTGATATTTAGTTTGTCAGGTGTAGATAATTAACCTTTATAGTCCTAGCTTCAAGACTAAAAGGTGTTTTGAATTCCAGGTAAAAAACATCAGAATGAATTTCAGCTTCTAGTGGATCAGGCCAAAAAAGGATACAAGAAAAATGTTGGAATGTCACAGAAAGCAGTAATAACAAAAAAAGAAGATGCATCTACAGCAAAGCTATTATCTGTATGCATGGGTAAGAGACATTAATTAAAAACAGAAATGTGTTGCATCTCATTAATTACTCTTAATATAAAAAGGAAATAAAAGCCAGGAATTTACTTTGAAGTAGGAAAAAGCATTTTTAGATAAACTTCATATAGCAGTTGTTGAATATAAACTGGGTTTATTATTGTGGGAAAAATGATTGAAAGAATGTCCCGAAGAAACCATCTCTTTTGTCTCTTTTCCTTTTAGTTAATGATAAATTATAAATCTCTTAATTATTTAAGCTTGAGGCTTTTCTAGTTACAGGATTTATTGCTGGAGATCCCAAGGTATCCTGTAAAGAGAATCTATTATTTTTGTTATAGAACACTGGTATTTACTTTGGATGAAATATTCGGTTATAGGCCAGGCCAATTCATGGCACATTTCTTAATTCTGATTCATTTTAAAATTAAGGATTAATATTCTGTTTTCTATTGCCCAGGCTTTTGGATTAGTGAACAAAACAATCATAATAGGCAAAAATGCAAAAGGAAATTACTTATTATTTTCTTCTTTGTTGTGGTAAAATATACATAAAAATATTTATCTTTTTAACCACTAATAAATGTGCAAATCATTGGCATTAAATGCATTCAAAATATCGTGTAGCCATCACCACTCTACCTAAAAGCTTTGCTTTCTTTTTTTTGAGATGGAGTCTCATTATGTCGCCCTTGGTAGAGTGCTGTGATATCACAGCTCACAGCAAACCCAAACTCCTGAGCTCAAGAGATTCTCTTGCCTCAGCCTCCCAGCTTGCCTCAGCAGCTAGGACCACAGGCACCCAACACAACACCTGGCTATTTTTTGTTGCAGTTGTCATTGTTGTTTAGCAGGCCCCGGCCAGGTTCGAACCTGCCAGCCTGGGTGTATGTGGCTGGCGCCCTACCCACTGAGCCACAGGCGCCACCATATACCTAAAAGCTTTTCATCTTTCCCAGCATAAGCTCTGTACTTACTGAATTATAACTCTGCTTTCCCCTCTCCCTTACAGCCTGCTAATCTCTATTTTACTTTCTGTGTCTATGAATTAGCCTATTCAGGTACCTCATGTAAATGGATTTATACAATATTTGTCTTCCTATGTTGGCTATTTCTCTAAGTATAATGTTTTCAGGGCCCATCACTGTTGTAGTATATGTTAAAATTTCATTTCTTTTTATGATAGAATAATAATCCATAGTATATATAAACCCCATATTTTGTTTATCCATTTATCTGTTGTGGATTAATTCTACCTTCTGGTTGTTGTGAATAATGCTGCAGTGAATATTGATGTTGAAATATGTTTAAGTTCCTGCTTTAAATTATTTTGAATCTATACCCAGGATTAGAATTTCTGGTTATTTCTATGATTAACCTTTTGAGAAACCATCAGGTTGTCTTTCATAATGGCTGCCTTCTTACCAGCAATACATGAGGATTCCAGGTTCTCCACATCCTCACCAACACTTGTTATTTTCTGTAATTTTTTAAAAAATTATAGCTATTTTAGTAGGTATGAAGTGGTATGTTATCATAGGTTGTTTTTTGAGATGGAGTCTCACTTCGTTGCCCTTGGTAGAGTGCTGTGGAGTCATGGCTCATAGCAACTTCAAATTCTTGGGCTTAAGCTACTTACCTCCCAAGTAGCTAGGACTATAGGCGCCTACCACAACACCTGGCTATTTTTAGAGACGAGGTCTTGCTCTGGCTCAGGCTGGTCTCATATCTGAGCTCAGGCGATCCATCTGCCTCAGCCTCCCAGAGTGCTAGATTCCAGGTATGAGCCACCATGCCTGGCCCCTGTCATCATAGTTTTGATTTGCATTTCCTTAGTAGTGACTAATGATGTCAAACATCTATTCATGTGCTAAGCCATTTATTTTCCTTTGGAGAAATTTGTATTCAAGTCTTTTGCTTTTTTTTTAAATTTTGTTTACTATGAGGGTATAGATTACATTATTTGCGTTTGTAAGGTGAAGTCCAAAGTCTAGTTGTAGTTGAGTCCTTCACCCAGGAAGTGTGCCATATATACCTCCATTGTACCAGATAGATTGGAACTTTCTGAGCCTCCCTCTTCTCTCCTTGAATTGTTTTTCTCTTGTGTGGGCCTATGGTTGTTGATGTACTAGTTCGAGATTAGTGCTGAGTATGTGGGTTACTTCCTTTTCCATTCTTCAGATACTTTACTTAGGAGAATGTTTTCCGAATTCATCCAAGTAAATATAAAAGATGGAAAGCCTTCATTTTTTTTAAATGGCTGAACAGTATTCCATGGTATACATATACCACAGTTTATTAATCTACTCACTGGGGTAGTGGGGTAAGGGACACTTGGGTTGTGTCCACATTTTTGCACTTGTGAATTGAGCTGCTGTAAACATACGAGTGCAAATGTCCTTATAGTAGAATGATTTTTTTTTTTTTTCTGGGTAGATATCTGGTAATGGGATTTCAGGATCAAAGGGGAGATCTATTTTTAGTTCTTTGAGGATTCTTCATATTTCTTTCCAAAAAGACTGCAGTAGATGGCAATCCCACCAGCAGTACATTAGTGTACCCTTCTCTCTGTGCTCACACCATCATCTGCACTTTTGGGACCTTGTGAGGTGGGCTAGTCTCACTGGTATTAGGACAAGTTTAGAAGCTTCTGCTTTTTCTTTTTCTTTTCTTTCTTTTTTTTTTCCTCTTGAGATAGGATCTCATTCTGTCTAGGCTAGAGTACAGTGGTGTCATCATAGCTCACTGCAACCTCAAATTCCTGGGCTCCTGCTTCAACCTCCCAAGTAGTTGGCACATATGACCACACCTATTTTTTTCTAATTTTTCTGTTTTTTTCTAGAAACAGGGTCTTACTGTGTTGCTCAGGGTGGTCACAAACTCCTGGGCTTAAGTGATCCTTTTGCCTCAGGCTCCCAAACTGCTGGAATTACAGATGTGAGTGACTGCTCCTATTTGCCCATTTTTTAATTTGGTTGTTTTGGGGTTTTTTAATTGTTGAATTTTAGAAGTTCTTTATACAGTCTAGATATTAATCTCCAATATGTGACTTGCAAATATTTATAAACATTCTTTATATTGTATCTTTGCTTCCTTGATAGTACTTTTTCATGCACAAAAGTACATGCTTTTTGTGAAGTCCAGTTTCTTTTTTCTTTTCTTTTTTACCTATGAAGTAATTGCCAAACCCATAAAGATTTTCCCCTATATTTTCTGAGAATTTTATAGTTTGATCTCTTTTGCTTAGGTCTCTGATCAGTTTTAAGTTAATTTTTGTATATGATGTAGTGTAAACGTTCAACTTTATTCTTTTTCATGTGGATAACCAGTTTTTCTCAGCACCATTGAATGCTCTTCATAGTCTTGTCAGAAATGAATTGGCCATTTATATAAAAATTTATTTCTGTACTATCTCTTCTGTTCCATTGGTCTGTATATCTGTCCTCATGCCAGTACCATACTGTATTAATTACTGTAGCTTTGTAGTAAATTTTGTAGTTGTAGACTGTGAGTCCTCCAGCTTTTTCTTCTTTTTCAAAATTGTTTTTTCTGTTTGGTGTTCCCTTGAGATTTTTGAAGATGGATTTTTCTATTTTTACAAAAATTTTCTTTGAGATTTTGGTAGGAATTACATTAAATCTGTGGGTTGCTTTGGATAGTATTGACATCTTTTTTTTTTTTTTTTTTTTTTTTTTTTTGTAGAGACAGAGTCTCACTGTACTGCCCTTGGGTAGAGTGCCGTGGCCTGACACAGCTCACAGCAACCTCTAACTCTTGGGCTTAAGCGATTCTCTTGCCTCAGCCTCCCGAGCAGCTGGGAAGTATTGACATCTTAATCTTCTAATTCATGAACATGGGATATCTTTTCATTTATTTATGTCTTCTTTAATTTCTTTCAGCACTTCTATTGTTTTCAGTATACAAGTCTTTTATCTCCTTGTTTAGATTTATTCCTAAGTATTTTATCCTTTCAGGTAAAATATTCCTCCATTTTGTCCTCACTAGTAGAATTGTGTAATCATTTAAGTGAACAATATGCATATTCTCTCTTTGTTGCATGTCTTTGGGAAGGTCTGACATCTTAGCCTCATGTTTGGGGCTCTGTTTGTGGGTCTGCATTCTGGGAACAGAATGTGTGTAGGAAGGATAAGTGACTTTCTAAACCTACAGATTGTTGAATGATGTTTGTCTTCGAGAAGAGGGAATTTATCCTGTTGAAGCTTATGTAAGAGAAGAAGAAGTAAAAAGAATACAAATAATGTGCAAAAATAAAAAGTTGTTTTAAGTTGAATTCCTGTTCCCTGGGTTGCTGCTCGATTGCATTTTCCTGGCCAGTTGAGTGATCTAGTTGTTGGGTGCACTGAATTGACTTGGCGATTGGTTTCTCTTAATGTGATCTTGGTGTCTGTTTATGGAGAGATCCTAGAGATTCTGGATGTTCGTCTTGGTTAGCTTCTTTTTTCCTTCTCCCAGGTAAACATTAAGGGTACAGTTTTATTTTGATAATGATGGTTTATCGATAGCCAGATGACACTTAGAACATAGTTTTAGAAATTGTACTTTTTTTTTTCTTTTTTGAGACAGAGTCTCACTTTGTCACCCTTGGTAGAGTACCTTGGTGTCATAGCTCACAGCAAATTCAAACTCCTGGGGTTAAGTGATTCTCTTGCCTCAGCCTCCCAAGTAGCTGTGACTGTAGGCGCCTGCCACAATGCCCACCTATTTTTAGAGATACGGTCTCACTCTGGCTCAGGCTGGTCTCAAACACTCCACCCGCCTCAGCCTCCCAAGTGCTATGATTACAGGTGTGAACCACCCCTTCCCCTTAGAAATTATACTCTTGAGATGTATGCTTTTCTTCTAGTATAACAAAATCTTAGACTATTTCTGGGAAAATCTTGACTATATAAACTTGGAAGGGGTCTTCGAAGAATTTGTCCTATTCTTTTTCCATAAATTTTCTATGTATAACAAAACCTTGACCATTCCTTTTAGTGCATTTTGTTAAAGGTTACTGCTTCTGTAAGCATACTCAATGAGTGATATGTGAAAACTCAGTTTCTCTGTAAGGAAACACATGAAATTAGTATGTGTGGCTTGCATGTAAAGTACTTACTCAGTTCCTGAAGCTTAAAGACAGCACAGATGAAAATCCCAGCAGAATCCTGAACACATCATGAAAGGGAGAGTCTTGGGGACTAAAGACTTTCACAGATATTATTTTTCTCACTCATATTTGTAGCTATTTAGCCATACCAGTATGTCACATTCTTATAAACATTGTGACTTTATCCCTCCCTGCAGCTTCTTTGGGCCTTTATCTACAATAAAGTCCTCAAAAACTGAGATTGTGACCAAGGGGTGCTTAGAGATATTATATATGTTAAGTGAAATGGAAATATTCATTTTGTCTGCTTAGTTTTCCTCTTCCATAGTGAAGAATTACATTATATTTAGCAGCTTTAGAGAAATACCCAGATAGAGTCACTATAATGTTAGTGATAAATATTGTGCTTTTCTCAAGAGTTGAATGTTAACTCTTTTTATGTTATACTTCTTATGTTTGTTTGTCAGTGTTCCCCCATCTATGGAATATGCAAAAATTCCTTTCTAATCTGTAAATGCCTCATTAAACTTATAAGGTCCTACTCCTGGTTATAAAAGATTTTATTTTAAAATTAATCCTGGAAAAACATGGGCTGGGCAATATAATTAGCGCACTCTAGTGTTGATTTTTGTTCTCTAGCTATCACTAGAGTTTTGGAATCAATGTCATATACGTTTCTATTTTACTAAGTGGAAATAATGTATTTTTTTTTTTTTTTTGTAGAGACAGAGTCTCACTCTATGGCCCTCGGTAGAGTGCCATGGAGTCACACGGCTCACAGCAACCTCCAACTCCTGGGCTTAAGCGATTCTCTTGCCTCAGCCTCCCGAGTAGCTGGGACTATAGGCACCCGCCACAACGCCCAGCTATTTTTTTTTTTTTTTTTGGTTGCAATTCAGCCAGGGCCGGGCTTGAACCCGCAACCCTCGGTATATGGGGCTGCCGCCCCACCGACTGAGCCACAGGCGCCACCCAGAAATAATGTATTTTACATGGTAGAAATACATATAATACGCATACAGAGGGTGTTGATTTTAAAGCACTCTTACATTTTTCTTTCCTTTTTTTCTATTTTAAAATTTCTTTCTATTTAGGATGGGAAGATAATGCAACGAAGTTCTCAGATATGACCTCAGTAACAAATCACTCCCCTAAATCAAAGCTGGACTTCTCAGGGAAATTGGAGTCTGATAGACCAGATGATTCTTCCAGTTGTACTGACATTCAAGAAGAAGAGCTTTCTTCACCAGAATCAGATTCATGCAATAGGTAAGAAGCGTAGAGTGGTTATTTAAATATCTAGATAGTCCCTAAGCACATATAGATGGGCAGAGGTAACTGTGAGGTGCAGGGCAGTCTGTCAGTCTTCCTCCGCTTCAGTCTTCTCCTACTGCCGTGTCATCTTCACAGTGAGACATCCAGGCGGCATTTGGGAGGGGGCCTAGCAACCACTACAGCCACAAAAAGTGATTTTGTTTTCTTCTCTTAATACCTTTGTATATTTTCTTCCTCTAGTGTTGGAAAAGGAATTAGGATAGGCAGTGAAACTTTGTCCTGTCAATGAATGAAAGAGGTAAAGACAACTATATTGGAAAACAAAGATGATCAGAAAGACTTGGTACATAAGAGAGTAAAGTAAAAAATAATTTAACTGAGTAAACGGAATGGATGGAGAACCTTTAAAAATTAGAGCTTTGGTGCTTCATCCCAAAAGATAATCTTAAAAAGGTGTTTGTGTATGTGTGTGCACCACACATACACACACCACCGTATTCTGATGTTTCACTTTATAAATATGCCATTTTTACCTCACGTTTCTAACAGTTATTTTTAATGGTACAACATTCTCTTATATTTCTATGACCAGATTCTTCAGTTTCTGTTAGTTCTTTACATTTTCTCCAGTGCTTTACTTATGTACCTAATGCTGTGGTAAATCTCTTCCTTTGCTTCTAATTATTTTTTTGTGTTTATCATCATTTTGACCCAGGTAGGTGATATTGTTGTTGTCTTCTGAATGAATCATAACAATTTAGCATTATATGTGGATGTGGCTTAGAAATTACTTAATCTTTGATATTAGTTCGTTTTAAAATTATTAGCAATGCTCTTAGAATGATAAATTATGTCTAATCTGAAGCCTCAAATTAAGAAAATTTTTTGTAAGAGGAATATCCCTAAACACTGTCTGCTTTCATAAGGTTGTTGGGAAACAATTTCATATTAGTCAGAATAGAGTGTTAGGAAGGGGAAATCCCCCCTCCTTATCCCAAAGGTTTTCAAGGTCGAAAGCATTCTATCTCTAATTGCCTGAGGGGAAAAACATTTGGTAACCTGAGTTGTTATTGTAAATCAGGCCATTCCTGCATGTTCTGTGGGCAGTATTTGTTTTTAAGCACAAATCTTCTGGGAATATAAGGTGAAAATGGAGAAAAATCAGAGTAGATTTTAAGCTTTGTCAGTGGATGCCTGAATGTTTCAGAGTGCCAGAGAGAATTGGGACATTTTGTGATCTTTGATTGGGAGGGGAAACATGGCAGTCAGAAGTCTGTTTACCTGGTGATGAAAGTATGGGAGACAGGAGGACTTTGATGGTGTTAGTGAAGACTGTTAAAAAGGAAAATGCCACTGCTGAAATCTCTGAGTTTAGTAGACAAGGTAGAGGAAATATGGCTGAGGGGAATGGGAAATGAACCTTCTTGGGCCAGTTTACTAAAATGGGTTTAGGCCAAAGTCTGGTTGTTAAAACTTATCACTCAATGAAAGAGTTGAAAAGTGCTTTGACACTTATCCCCAGTCACATGTTGTTCCTGCCACCACTTCATTAGGGGAATTGGCCCCTTCTCATTATTTACCTTTCTACTGACCAAGATCCTGGGTAATATTATAATATCAGACAGTTTCTTTGTTCATCCTTAATTGTTTCCTCTTGATAAGGGTCATAGAGGCTGTTATTTGAGATGAAGTATCTCAAATATTGCAATATTTGAGATGAAAATTTTGTTAGCAACTCAAAATAAGCATACTGATGCTAGATTACCCTTTGTTCTCTGGCTATGACAGGGTCTGACACTACACGCTTGTACTCATCCACTCAACAAGCATGTGTTATGTGCCTGGTGCACTAACCTAGATGCTGCAGTTTAGCAGTGATCAAACCATTCAAGAATTTAAAAAAAATTTTTTAAGCTCTTAGGCTGGGTGTGGTAGCTCACACCTACAACCCCAGTTTGGGATGGTGAGATGGGAGGATCGCTTGAGGACAGGAGTTGGAGATCAGCCTGGGCAGCACAGTGAGACTGCATCTTTACAAAAAATTTTTAAGAATTAGCTGGGCGTGGTAGTTTTCACCTGTAGTCCTAGATACTTGGGAGGCTCAGGTAAGAGGATTACTTGAGCCCAGGAGTTTTAAGATTGCAGCGAGTTGCAGTTGTGCCACTGCTCTCTAGCCTGGGTGACAGAGTAAGATGCTGCCTCAAACAAACAAACAAAAAAATTAAGTCCTTACACTCAGTTTCACTTTATGATTTGTTGTATATGTGTACTACGTATGTGTCTGTGTGCACACAAACACAAAACATGCACACACCCATGACTCAGTGAAAATACCTCCTAATTGCCAATTTTTGACAGCTATATTGTGATACAGTTCACACATCTCACGGCTCACTCATTTAAGAATACAATTCAGTGGTTTTTAGTATATTCACAGAGTTGGACAACCATGACCACAATTTTAGAACATTTTTGTTATCCCAGAAAGAAACCTTGTGTCTATTAGCTGTCCCCATTTCCCCCTAAATCCCTTGCCCCAAGCCCTAGACAACCACTAATCTACTTGCTGTCTCTGTAAATTTGCCTATTCTAGACATTTTATATAAATGGAATCATACCATATGTGATCTTTTGTGACTGGCTTCTTTTACTCATAGTGGTGTCCTATGGCCTGTGGGCCTCATGTAGATCATTTGAGAATTGTTTTGTTTATCTGTGGTGTCAGATAATCAGGAAAAGTATGTGTAGGATTTTTTTTGCTCATCAGATGTCGTTAATATTTGTGTATTTAATGTGTGGCTCAAGACAACTCTTCTTCATCCGATGTACTACAGAAAAAAAAGGTTGGACACCCTTCACATTTAGCATAAAATTTTCAAAGTTCATGTTATATCATGTTTCAGGACTGTTTTTCTTTTTTTTTTTCATTTTATTTTATTTTTTTATTGTTGGGGATTCATTGAAGGACTGTTTTTCTTTTTATTGCCAAATAATATTCATAATATGTTTTATTTACTCATTTATTAGTTGATGGACCTTTGAGTTGTTTCTAATTGTAATTTTAATAAGAAAAAAAATCATTGAGTTTGCTTGTACACTTTCTTTGAAAGTTTAGAGCTTCAGTGATGTTATGTAAGGATTTATCAGGGTTGCCTTGAAAAAGTAGGCAGTGTCTTCTTTACTGCTTGTGTCTTACATATAAATAAGAAATATTATACACATTGTAAGTATTAAATGTTAATCTACAAATTTTTAATAAATCCAGATTCTTTTTTATACCCGTTTTTCTTTTCTGTTTGGTCAGTCAGAGATCTTTAAGTTTAAAAGGTAGAATCGGTTTCTTGTTTAAGATGTAGAAACTAAGGCTAACAGGATAATGGGAATGAAGTGAATCTTAAATAGTGATATTGGTTTGATACCAGGACAGTCTACTTGGCGGTTCCAGAGTAGATTGTTATTTTTTTATTTTATTTTTTTGAGAGAGTCTCACTATGTCACCCTGGGTAGACTGCCAGGGTTTCACAGCTCACAGCAACCTCAAACTCTTGGGCTTAAGCGAATCTCTTGCCTCAGCCTCGCAAGTAGCTGGGACTACAGGTGCCTGCCACAGTGCCTGGCTATTTTTTGGTTGCGATTGTCATTGTTTAGCAGGCCTGGGCTGGATTTGAACCCACCAGCGCTGGTGTATGTGGCTGGTGCCCTATCCACTGAGGTATAGGTGCTGAGCCCAGAGTATATTGTTGAAGAGTAAGTACGCTGAAGGAAGCAGCTCTGAGGCTGCTGGAAATAGTAGGCTTTGAGTGAATGGCCTCAGGTCAAGTTTTGCTGGGCGATTTTGGATTCACTGTTTGGAAGTCCATTTCCATGTATCTTTGAAAAGTGTATAAAATATCTTATGCCTAAGATCTGTTGGAAGATGAAATGAGATGAAAGATATGAGAATCTTTGATACACACACACACACACATACATGATTATTATACTTTTATAAAACAAATCAATTCCATTTTCTTGACTAATACTGGAAAATTGTAGCACTTTATGGCTAGCACTTTAGTGCTTTCCCAGTACTAATTGTATTAATTTCAAGATGTGTGCTTGCTGTTTTACATTTTAATATCTGAAATTGTGATGTGTCTTATAATCAGCAGCATCTTACAATTGCTGACAGCCCAGTTGTACTCGTGATGTACTTGGCAGTGGGGGTGCATCGAGGCTTTGCATAGGGTCATCAGTTCAGTTGGATTACATGGATTATTTGTTGACACTATGTTAGTCGGTCATTTAATATGCCTTCAAGGAAATAAAAAGTTACTGTGTATGAAGAAAAGCACAGGAACAGAGCAGCAGCAGGGTATAAATTTCTGGTTAGGCAGTGTTCATTGGATGAGTGAGCACATTTTTGTATTTTCTTGAAAAAACAATCAAGAAAGAGTATCTTGAAGACATGTTACATTTTTGTTATTGAGCTATGTGCAAGGGGTTGCCTATTTGTTACATAGCTGATTGACTGCAAGAGAAATGGCCAAATCCCTAGGAACAGATAGATTTCCTTGAGTGATTCACATGTTGCAAAGAACTGTTGCTAAGGTATTATGTGTCAGTTTGTCAGACACTGTTTGCTGTCTTTGAACAGAAACTGCTTATCTTCTGGCGTTGTGATTGAGGAAAGAAAGAAACAAAAGTGTGAGTTCAGTTTGTAGAATGGGTGTCAGTGCCTTAGAAGAAGCTCCTGGAAACCAGCACGTACCTTTGAAAAAATATTATACCTCTGGTGCTCTTAGTGGTCCAGAGGATGAGTTTGTATGAAAAAATTAAGACAGCATGCCAAGTCAAACGTAATGAAAAGGAGTTGGGCTCTGAATAGGGAGACATTTTAAGGATACTTTAATCAGTTTATTTCAACTATTTTTATATATGCGTAATAATGGTGTAAGATAAAAACCTGTATCTACATAAGTTTTAAAGAACTCTCTAGATGTGTATAAATTAAAAATTCTTTTTTTTTTTCTTTTTTTTTGAGATAGAGCCCTGGGTAGAGTGCTGTGGCATCACCGCTCCAACTCCTGGGTTTAAAGTGATTCTCTTGCCTCAGACTCCCAAGTAGCTGTGACCACAGGCACCTGCCACAACGCCCGGCTATTTTTTGGTTGCAGCCGTCATTGTTGTTTGGCGGGCCCGGGTTGGATTCGAACCCACCAGCTCAGGTGTATGCGGCTGGCGCCTTAGCTATTTGAGCCACAGGCACTGAGCCTAAATTAAAAATTCTAAGTGAAAAGGAAGTTATAGCTAAATTAACCTTGGTATTTTCTCCATAGCAAATAAAATAATGCTTCATCTTGCCATCAGCATTGTCTTAGATTTTTGAAATGCAGTATTTGAGTATGAATAAAGTCTCTGACTCATTTCAAACTTAATTTGCTTCATCTAGTTGGAAACTCATAAAGTGGCTTATAATGCTTGGTGGTAGCCTGAAGTCTGTCACAATATGAGGTGATTTAATGCTTAGTGCCAATTTTTTAATGACTCCAAAATTTAAATAGTCAATAGCAGTAACCACTAGGATAATTAACACCACATGAATTAGGAAAAGATATAAAGTGAGAAGGGCCTAGTCAAGACCAGATTCCGTTAGTAGAATCATAGCATATGATCGGGGTCTTTATTTGTCTTGACCAATTTGTATTTGCTGTAATATTCAGGTATCAGAAGGAAAGTAGATGAGGTACTATACTTAAGTGACTTTATTCGGATCTTTTCAACCGTAAAATTCTGTAATCCTATTGGTTTTGACAAGTGTAATATTGTAATAGTTGGTAAATTATCTGTGTGTTCTTTTACCACTTGCCCATTGGAGATCATAAACCACCCCTTTTAGAATTATGTTTGTTCTTTACACATTGAAGTGTTTCCATCTTTATCTCCTTCATTTTTTATAAAGGTTTTTCATTTTTTCTTCTATGATAGTTTTGTTGTTTTCATCATAAAGCTCTAAATTTTCAAAGCTATTTTAAAATTAGATGTTATGGGGCTGGGCACATGGCTCATGCCTGCAATCCTAGCACTCTGGAAGGTCAAGGCAGGTGGATTGCTTGAGCTCCAGAGTTCCAGACTAGCCTGAGCAAGAGTGAGACCCCGTTTCTACTAAAAATAGAAAATTAGCCAGTGGGTGGGGAGTGGCACATGCTTATAGTCCTAGCTACTCAGGAGGGTGAGGTAAGAGGATCGCTCAAGTCCAAGAGTTTGAGGTTGCTGTGAGCTATTACACCACAGCACTCTAGCCTAGGGCAACAAAATCAGACTCTGTCTCCAAAAAAATAAAAATAAATAAATAAAATAAAATTAGATGTTATGCATGTTTATAGGGAAATATAGATAAAAAGAATAAATTTTCTTAATTGTATTAGCCAGAAATATATTTGTGTTAATATTTTCATAAATATATCCTTCCATAGCTAGAGATATAGATGGGTAGGTAGATAAATCCTTTTTCAAAAGAAGTATCATACTATTTTGTCATTTAAAAAAATATATATTCTCTTTGTTAGAGAAGAGTTCTGCTGTTTTAGGTCTAATGCGAGTACCAGATATATTGTGAATTCTTTTTTAATTCATTCAATGACACTATAATATAGAATATAGATTTTACTACTATGTTAAATAAAGATGGTGGTTTTCATTGTATTAGTGCAGTATTCAAACTTACATAATATGGCAGACTGACAACTAAGAATAATCTTATTTTAGATTCAAATAGGTATAACCAATCCAAATAATCATTGTGATGAAATTGTTTTATTGCCAACTTGATTCTTTACTCTGAATTACTTCTTTTGAATTTAAATTATTAATACTATATTGATATTTTGCTAGTCTGAAGATTGATAAATTGATAAGACTTTTAGATTTTATGCAACTTTTTGCTAGATGATTTCCTGGCGTTCAAGATACTTGTCCATATTTCTGTAAATTAACTTACTGTTTTTCTTAATTGAGAAGAGAGAAAGCTTTTGTTCCCCAAATTTTGGCAAGCAGAGGACATTGCATTTTTATTGATGGCTAAATTAAAAGGAAAGATGCAGTTGATTATGACCCTAAAGAGGAAGCATTATCTTCATGCAGGGATGAGTAGTAGTCATACTTTTTCTTGGAAGAACCTTTAGATCATTATTCTTTAAAACTATTTTAGGTTGAGGCGGCGCCTATGGCTCAAAGGGATAGGGCGCCAGCCCCATATGCTGGAGGTGGCAGATTCATACCCAGCCCTGGCCAAAAAAAAAAAAAAAGAATTATAAAAAAAAATATTTTAGATTGAGGCATAAGAAATTAAAAGGAGCCAGTGTTTTTTGGTATAACTAGAGAAATTTGAATAAGGTCTTTAGGTAATTTTATTGTAGCAATATTTGTATTTCCTGATTTTAATAATTGTATCATAGTCATATAAATAAATGTGCTTGTTCCTAACAAATGCATACTAAAGGGTTAAAGATGCTTGATGGCTACAACATAATTTCAATGGTTAAAGAAACAGCATATGTTACATATATATTATAACATATAAAGAAAGAGAGTGATAAAGTAAATTGGCAAAATGTTAACACTAAAATCTGGGTGAAAGATATAAGGATTATTTTTTGTAGGTGTGAAATTATTAAAATTTTAAAAATTTCTGGGAAGAGTCATGTTCATAATCAAAGAAGTTTGCTTAGCCCAGGAATGCCAACTTTTTGGCTTCTCTAGGCCACATTGGAAGAAGAGTTGTCTTGGGCCACCCATTAAATACACAAATACTAATGGAAACTGCAAAAGGTCCATGCATAATTTTCATAATGTACATCACCGCAGATAAGCAAAAATGTCCTCATGTAATAATCCTGATTATGCAGTGGCCTGTTTAGAAAGTCTTCCTAAATCATCTAGCAGGTCCCAAGTTTGCAGTCACCAATATAGAAAATATACATATCTAAGTAATAAAACATCTTTGGGTTTTTTGATATTTTTCATTATTTTTTTTCTCATTAAACTTTGTTTTAATGGGTCTCAAAATTCTGTGACAGATTTTTGGTCCTGTTGTTTCCATTAAAAAGTACTGATTTTAAAAACTTAACTTAAAACTTAACTTAGTAATTTAAAACTGCCACACAAAAAGAAACAAATGGTCCACAAAACAATTTCCTTTCCTTCTGAGGGTTTTACAATGCATTGTTATCATTAATCAGTATTTTACTATTAAACTTAAATGGCCAATTGAAAAAAACAGTTCCGAGATTGTTCTTCCACCACTGATCCACCACTGATTAAGACTGGGTGGCAGGTATTAAAGATAATATTCATTTAGCCTTCTGAGCTTTCTAGGCAGACTTGGTGACCTTCCAGCTCCAGCAGCCTTTTTGTCCACTGCTTTGATGACACCAGCAGCAACTGTCTGTCTCAATGTCATGGACAGTGCAACGACCCAGAGGAGAATAGTCTGAGAAGTTCTCAGCACACATAAATTTGCCAGGAACCATATGGACCATGGCGGCATCACCGGATTTCAGGAATTTAGGGCCATCTTCCAGCTTCTCACCAGAGCGGCGGTCAATCTTTTTTTTAAGAGACTCGGTAGAGTACCACGGCGTCAAAGCTCACAGCAACCTCCAGCTCTTGGGCTTAGGGGATTCTCTTGCCTCAGCCTCCCAAGTAGCTGGGACTACAGGTGCTCACCCCAACGCCCGGCTATTTTTGTGGCAGTTAATCTTAGTCTTTTCCTTCAGCTCAGCAAACTTGCATGCAGTGTGAGCTGTGTGACAATCCAGTACAGGAGCATAGCCAGCCCTAATTTGGCCTGGATGGTTCAGGATAGCCATCTGAGCAGTGAAGCCAGCTGCTTCCATTGGTGGGTCATTTTTGCTATCACCAGCAACATTGCCACAACGAACATCTTTGACAGACACATTCTTGATGTTGAAGCCCACGTTGTCCCCTGGAAGAGCTTTGCTCAAAGCTTCATGGTGCATTTCATCAGACTTTACTTCAGTTGTAACACTAAGTGGAGCAAAGGTGACCACCATGCCAGGTTTGAGAACACTAGTCTCCACTCGGCCCACAGGGAGAGTACCAATACCACCAGTTTTGTAGACATCTTGCAGAGGCAGACGCAAGGGCTTGTCAGTTGGATGAGTTGGTGGCAGAATGCAATCCAGAGCTTCAGCAGCATGGTTCCACTGGCATTGCCATACTTCCGGGTGACTTACCATCCCTTGAACCAAGGCATGTTAGCACTTGGTTCCAACTTGTTGTCACCATTCCGACCAGAAATTGGCACTAATGTGCTGTGTCAGGGTTGTAGCCAATTTTCTTAATGTAAGTGCTGACTTCTTTAATGATTTCCTCGTATCTCTTCTGGCCATAGGGCGGCTCAGTGGAATCCACTTTGTTAACACTAGCAATTAGTTGTTTCACACCCAGTGTGTAAGCCAGAAGGGCATGTTCACGGGTCTGCCCATTCTTTGAGATACCACCTTCAAACCAATACCAGCAGCAACAATAAGTATAGCACAGTCAGCCTGAGATGTGCCTGTACTCATGTTTTTGATAAAGTTTCTGTGTCCTGGGGCATCAATGATAGTCATGTAGTAATTGCTGGTCTCAAATTTCCACAGGGAGATATCAATGGTGATGCTACACTCACCCTCAGCCTTGAGTTTATCCAAGACCCAGGCATACTTGAAGGAGCCCTTTCCCATCTCAGCAGCCTCCTTCTCAAATTTTTCAATGATTCTCTTGTCAATGCCAACACATTTGTAGATTAGATGGCCAGTAGTGGGGGACTTGCCTGAATCTATGTATCCAATGACGACGATGTTGATATGAGTCTTTTCCTTTCCCATTTTGGATCGTGTGGACGATTTTCACAGCACCTGTGTTCTGACAGCAAACCTGTTGTGAAAAAGCGATAATCTTTATTATAAAAGAAAAGTGGGCAACATAAAACTAGTGAATTAGTGGAATATCTGACATTGTATTTGAAAAACTAATGCATCAACATCTGGTTCAATGGAAGTAGTTGCAATTCTCCGTGAGTTCTTAAGATGTTCATCAGATATTCTGGTTTTAATTTTACTCTTAATGTGCTTCATTCTTGAAAATGATTGCTTGCAAATGTTGGTGCTTCCCAAAAGCAATGACATGAATAAGGTGTGATTGTGAAGGGAGGGATATTTGTCTCTGGGGAGATAGGACCTATGAAAGTCCAGGAAAGAGACATGATCAAATTTTTCTTTAAGTTGAGTATCAGATTATAGCTCCATGCATTCCATTTGAAAATGGGCAGGTAAATATTTATGTCAACTGAAAATGAGGTCACAGATACACTAAAATATTATTTTCCCAGAAATCTTGAAATCTATTTTCAAATTCTTGTACCATATCGAAAAGCCAGGCTGCATAATTTTTGCTATTCATGGGACTGTGTTTAGCCAACATGTCAAAATGCATAAAACTGTTTGCCTTAATTTGAGCTTGTTATAATTTCAGTTCGATTTAGAATGCTGCTATCTTTTGAAACATATTGATAAGCTGGTTTTCACCTTGAAGATGCATGTTTAACTTATTTAAACGAGTGGTTAAATTCAGTAAAAATGCTAAATCTGTAAGACAGTTTTCATTGTCAAGTTCTGGCACAAACTTGGTTTTTGATACCATAAACGCCTTGATGACTTGTCTCAAACTATAAAATCTTTTCAACATTTGGCCTTGACTTAGCCATCTTCTGAAAAGTAAATGGTATTGGCATAGTCAGCATCAATACTTCTTAGGTATTCCTGGAATTGGCGATGATTCAGTTCCTTGGCCCTTATGAAATAAATTTGTGCATAAATTTTCTTGACGTACTATGCAGTGATATGTGATGAAATGTGAATTTTAGGTGGCAAATGCATTGCTGTTTTCTATTACTTTTACAAGTCACATCCCCAGGGCACCATCAGTAACTGTACCAGATATGTTGACAATGTACAAAGAAAATCGCTTTAACATATTTTTTACTGCTTCATGTAAATCTCTTCATTTATTGTGTTTTTTAATGGCACTAAACAAACCATTTCGTCAGTGACATTATATTTATCATCAATACCTCTAATTAAAAAAATGGCAAATTGAGCTACATTTATAGCATCAGCGCTGTCATCCATCACAAGAGCATAAAATTTAAAATTAGCAGCTTTATTTTCCAAACTTCTTTTGATAGATTTTTCAGTTTCTTCAATTCTCCTGCCTATAATCTGGTGAAAACCAATTTAAAAAATATCCCCCACCCCTTTTTTTTCTGGAAAGATTATATCTGCCATGCTTTCCATACATTGCTTAATAAATGTTGGGGTCAGGGGTTCCAGTTCCCAGAACCTAATTGACCTGTTTCGATTACTCAGCTGAGCTAGAAGGTTCAACTGAGGCACGGCAGTAATTGAAAGCAAAAGTGAGTGGAAACTGAAAATAAAACGGGAGCAGCACAGGCAGTGTGGATAGAAAGCAAAAGTAACTTGCACAAGTTTCAGGGTAACAAAGAGAGATTTCATTTAAGAGGAACAAAGAGGAAGCTTAGAGCACTTCCGAAGAGTGTTGGAAGTAGGTACCGCTCATGAAAGAGAGAAGGTGTGAGAGACACACAAGGGCAGTGTGGAGGTATAAATACTTCTTCTCTCAGTTTGAAATTGGTTTTAAGTCTCTCATTGGTCTCCTTGCACCACCAGGCAGTATTGCCCTTTTCTATTGGTTGAGTGGTGAATGATCCTATGGGCCCTCGCCTTCCTTGTTCCTGTGCTGCGGGTGCTGAGCCTAACCCTCTTATCTTAAACAGCAAAATCGGCATAACCCATGACCAACACTTCTAATTCAAAAGTTAATCCTAAATCAATTGTCCTAAACTACTGCCACACTTTTAGGATAAATTTGAGTTTACAAAACAAGGATGGAAGACATGAGGTGATGGTCACGTGGGACCAGCCGGCCCAGCTGTGTTCTCTTGGCCCTAACCTAACTGACTCCATCTTATTCTCACTACATGTGCTCTCACAAAGTGCTAGGATTATAGGCATGAGCCACTGCAGCCTGCCCCCTACATGTTTTTTATAATCCTCTCCTTAAACTACTGCTTTTAGGATACAACTTTTGAGTTATTTCTCTGATGTGGATTTTCTGCTAGACAAAAGAGTTGAGATTCTGAAAGTCCCTAGGGCAGACTCCCTGACTCCAAGACTCACCACCATCTTGACCTGCCCCAAGGTCAAGGCCCATCTTTAAAAAGTTCTTGATCTCCATTAGTCAGGAAGATGGATTTGAAGCAGGTTCTCCTGTTCTCCAACACATCTTTCATACTACAAACTTCCTTTCTCCTGGGCAATCCTGTGGCCTCAGTAATTGGACATTTGTGCAACGAGCAACTGGACCCAGGCTGAAATCCCTTTGTACCTTCAGCAGCAGTCATTTATTGGGGGCTGTTCCCTGGTGCTGCCTAGCCTTCCATGGTGACACAGTGTGAGGGAGTACCTTCAGACAAAGGCATTGACAGTTTGAAGTCAAACCAGGTACACTGAGGGGAAGGGCACAAGGGGCCACGTCGGAGCACCGAAGGCATCAGCCACAGCAGTCGTTCCTACTGAAGATGGGAAAATGTTTGGGTTTTGTAAGTGCTTTATGAGTATGAATGGGGCACTATAGGCTATAAACTGTATCTCTAGCCCAGGAGAATGTAGGAATGTACGTGGGCTTCCAGGAATCATTGCAGCTATGCGCACACATTGGCCAAGCACACTTGCCTTTGCTGCCAAGAAGGAAAGAGAGGGAGGTCTGGGGTTGTTGAAGTAAGTGATAGATAAGCCAGTGTTTGGAAAGCTCTAGAGCCAATGGCTCCACAAACTGAAGAGAGAAAATTTGTTTGTTGATGAGAAACAATTTACTTTTTCATCTTGTGTGGTAATAAACTGAAGTACAAAATAATCCATCACCTAATGGAAGTTTACTAGCCCACTAAATAAAAACCCCTTGGCCTTAGGCAAAAAAGTCATAGTGTAGAAGTAGGAATTCTTTGTTTGTCTGGGGGTATTTCCTTATTATCCAACTTTGTGTTACCAGACAAAGGGGTCTGGCCGCATGTCAATGTCCAGCCAGTACACAGAGACAGAGGTTAAGTTTAAGCAAGCTTTAATATCAGAAAAGCCACCAAATCTGGAGAACAGCAAGCATGGTCTCTTAAATCTGTTTTGTCTTGGTTACCAACAAAGTGATTTTTGTAGAAAGTTACAAAGAAAAGGCATCGAGAACTACAACTTAATTCAAAACTTAATTTAGAGCAACATCAAAGTAATCTGCGCTCTAACAACGGAACACTCTTTTTTTCTCCCAGTGCTGTTACTCCCTAGGATTGTTTGTTCAGTTCCTTAAGATATGCATGTTTATGGCTTGGGTCTGGGGGTTGGCAACATCAAGGAAATAGAATGTTGCTTAAACAAAGAAATGCAGGGGGTCACGTGGTCTTTTAATTTTAAATCACTCCTACTTTAGCCTAACTTACTCCATTTTCCTCTTTCTCTTGACTAACATTGTTTCTCCTTAATAGAGATAGGAGTATGATTTATAGGCCTTGTGGTGTAAGCAAACATACTCTCTCACTTCTGAAGTTGCTTGGTATGGCAGAGTACTTTAGAAATACTTTGTTAATAAGGAATAATAATTTGTGAACCCGCTTTAGACATTAAGAAAGCCAACCAGGTTGCTGTGAGCTTTGATGCTGTGGCACTCTGCCCAGGGTGACAGCTTGAGGCTCTGTCTCAAAAAAAAAAAAAACCAAACCAAAGTTCTATTTGGCACATTTAATAGAAATTATTTTTAGATTCTTTTTTTTGTGTGTGTGACAGTCTCACTATGTTGCCCTCGGTAGAGTGCTGTGGTGTCACCGCTTACAGCAACCTTAAACTCTTGGGCTTAAGGGATTCTCTTGCCTCAGCCTCCCAAGTATCTGGGACTACAAGCGCCCGCCACAGCACCCGGCTATTTTTTGGTTGCAATTGTTTAATTGGCCTGGGCCGAGTTTGAATCCGCCACTCTCGGTGTATGTGGCTGGCACTGTAACCACTGTGCTACAGGCGCTGAGCCATATTTTTAGATTTGTAAGTAGAATTGCTTCTTCATGCTTAAGAATTGGAACATAGCATTTTGATTACTTATACTATTTCATTGTCAAATAAAAAGATCCCAAACTCTGTACAATAATTTAAAGAAGTTTATTCTGATGACCAGCAGGTGTGGTTTAACCTTTATCTTATATGGGTTTTAGGCTTGTTAATGATTTTGTATCTTATTGTTATAATGAGTAACATTATAACTTGTGACCTGTCCCCCCCTGTCTTAAGGGGGACAGGTCACAAGTAGGCATGTCTGATCTCTCTTCTCATGGCTGGCAACTTAGCTCTATGGGGGGTGTGTGTGTGTGTGTGTGTGTGTGTAGGTGTGTGTCCTCTTGGCCAAGAAAAAGTCTATTCAGTCAGCTGGTGGGCCTTAAGATTTTTCAGGCCTCAAAATTTTATTTCAGTTCATATGATTTGCACTGATGTGTGGACCTTAAATATTTCTCTAACATACATTTTCTGAAGTTTCTCCTTGACTTATTTCAGAATACTTTTCTCTAATTTTACTAATCTGTAGCTTAGTGTAACTTTTTGTCTGCTGTGTTAGTTATGTGTTTGTCTAAAATGGTGGCATGTGCCGGGAGCCAGGTTTTTCACTGTTGGAGTGAGAAGATCCAGGTAAGTAAGGCTAAAACTATTCATGTGGTACTGGATTAGAATTAGAGACATTAATAGGAACTTCTGTAGCTTCATATAGATTAGATGGGCATATCTAAATATTTGTAGTTTGGGCATATAAATGAGCTAGTATAAGCACATGTATTTCCTTGCTGTATGAGCTAAACAATGGGTACATCATGCAAAGTGGGATAGTGGACATTCAAAACTAAGAAGAAGGGAGAGTGAAGGCTATTGAAGGGTCAAAAACTATTTATTGGTTACAATATACACTATTCTGGTAACAGGTACACTAAAAGTCTTCACTTTACCACTATACGTTTTATGCCTGTAACAACCCCCTACATCTATCAAAATAAATTTTAAAGAAAAGTATTACATAAAAATAAAGAGGAATATTGGTATGAAAATATGTAAGAATGTGCTGAATATTAGAAGCCCCAAATCATCAAAACTCTCATTTATTTCTTCATTAGGCAATTAGACACTGCTTCTGGAAAATTGAGTATTGTTTTTTAGTAGAAAATTTAGGTTTTTTTAAAAAAAGCCTTATAAATTATTGACTCTTCGATATTCTAAATCAATCCTACATAGCAGATATTTTTGTTTTTACCAAATTTATGAACTGCCAGGCTTAACAGTCCTCTGTAAAATAACTTTAAGCCCTCAATTTTCTGTATCAGGGGAGAATTTTCCAAATCCATAGTTTGTTATTACTTTTTTATTTGAAATGCTTATAGAAATTGGCAATTCCTTCTGAGTTCCATGGTTAACAAGTGATACTTTCAGAGTCAGTGTGGCTGATCATCACTCAAGATTTTGACGTGATGACTGGCTGTAGTGTTGAGAGTTTTGGTTAGCAAACTATGGTAATACCGAATAGGTTGAATTTTTTTTTTTTTTTTTTGGTAGTTTTTAGCCAGGGCTGGGTTTGAACCTACCACCTCCAGTATATGGGGCTGGCGCCCTACTCGTTGAGCCATAGGTGCCACCCGAACTTTTTTTTACCATATATTTCTCTTTTAATTTTTCAGATATTTTGCAAACTTTATAGGAATTCCTACCCAGTATACTTCTGAATATATTCAGCTTAATTCATAAAACTGAGATATAATTTTGAGTGGTTCAGAATCCAGTTCTTCATTTAAAAAATAAATGTGGTAGCCAAGAGTATCTTCAGAATGCTTTCAGAAGCCAAATAGAAAAGCTTGAAGGGACTACTATCTTTTTCTGTTAGAAACATAATAGTTATTTTGGATCAAAACTCTCAGATCCCCAAATGCTTTCTTTAGTTTAAAAAAATGAGGAGGGGGGCAAACTCAGAATTCTTTTGGCCTTCCTCTGGTGAGTGAAATTAGATGGAACAAAAATGATATGTAATTTATAATATCATGCTATTGGAATTTTTAGCTTGAAAGTTCAAATTAGCTTTTCTTCCCCCTTTCCTCATTTGATACTACATTTGCTTTTAAATCAGAGGATATTGTAAGATTTCCTTGGAGACCTTAAGAACCTGGGGAAAAGGTGTGTTAGGATAGAATGCAGACATTTTCAAGTTGGAGGGTTATGTTGAGAAGTCACTGAACATAGTAACTTCATTATTAGATAAGGAAATGAAAGTCTAGGGAGATGATGTCACTTATCTGAAGTAATTCAGTGAGTAAAACTAAAACCAATAATTCTCAGCCCATTTTTTTTTCCCCTTTTCAACATGAGTCGCATCAGACATTTTGTCTGGCCACATCTTAGACATCATTGTTCCCTTTGCTGGTGAGAATTGAATGGAATTATTCAATGTGTCAGTTGGCCATAAAATGGCAGTGTATTCTGGTTTCCTTGGGATAAACTTGTTTCCACTTCTTGTACTATGACACTCTCCGAAATGTTTGGGTAAACACGATTGTCTGGGCACCTTTTTAAAGGACATGCAGTGTTAATTTTCATACCTTCTCTATTCTCTTTACTCTTCACACAGATACATTCTGAACCGCTGATTTTGCTTACTTCTATTGATTTTGCTGTATAAGTGGTGCACATTATTCTTGTATTTCAGAGGAAGTCAAGCGTGATAGGTTTCATTTGCAGAGGCTTGTTATTTTTTAGGTAATTTTTCAGAAGCCAATTATAGAAGCCTTTAGGATTTAATAATGTATGGCTTAGTACACTTCTTTTGCCCTAAAAAGCATATTGTATTAGAGCGGTGGTTCTCAACCTTCCTACTGGCACGACCCTTTAATACAGATGATGTCATCACGCTGGGTACAGGTATGTTGGCGGACCCACGTGGAGACAGACAGAGGAGTGGTGTCTTGGTTCCTAAGCCATCGGAAATATCTGTTTTCCAACCCCAAAGAGGTCGTGACCCACAGGTTGAGAACTGCTGTATTAGAGTAATTTATAATCTGTTATTAGAGTACAGGTAAAAAAATACAAATAAAAAATTAAAAACACAGCCATTAAAAGCTTGAGGTAAATACAGTTTTAGAGAGATATTTTTCTCATATATACTATTTTGATTATTTAGTCCAACACTTTATGAGTCAGAGGGAAGTTAAATGTCCAGTGTCTAAAATCCAGTTATATAAGTTAGATTTAAAATTCTTGTCCTCCTTTAGATTTGTTTCCTCCTTGCACAAATCATAAGATTAAAATTTAATGTCCTGAATTTTAACATTATTGATATTGAGTTTCTCGTGGTTGGGGTGGTTGGTATTGACCTCCTATGTTAGCATATTTGAAATGTGTACTCTAACTGGTAGATTACGTAGAAGTTGGCCTTACTGTCAGAGGACATACTTGTCTCCAGCTTTATACTCAGCCCCTCAGTCCTATAATCAAAGAAACTTGTAGTAAAATTAAAGCTTCTTGGGTGATAGAGGAAATTTTCATCTTAGGGAGGTTGCTTGTTTCTTACTTTGTTTTTCTTTGTGGAGCTGAGTATTATAACCTATTTCTGTGATCTCTTTATCTTTTAGTATTGGGTTTTGGTTTGTGTCAGTAATTTCTACTGCAGAGAGTTGAAAGTATAAAAATAAAATGAAGCATCACAATTTTGTTCCCTTGCCCATTTAACTTGAGAGTTTGATTCAATATCTAGTAGTGAATATTTTGCGAATTTAAAAAATTCGCAAAATAAAAAGTTAAACATGAGCAAACGTTTAATTCCGTTTCTAACTTGAATTTTCCCAGTGAGCTAAGAGAACTCCAATATTTGAAATTAAGTTAATGTTCTTAAATTTCTCTCCCTTAAAACAGTACACACAACACTTTTCTTCACCTTTTATAACAACTTAAAGGGATTGACCTGAAAGGAATGCTTCTTTCTCTCTCACTCTGTCTCTCTTTCTCTCTTTAATACAGTATTTCCTAACCCTTTTCCTTGGTACACATAGAAAATGCAAGTATTTTTGTTTGGGAGGAAAGTATCTTTGTCCAATTCACTGTGACTTCAAATCCTTGGCATGTGTATGACTCCTAGAGATCCATGCACCTAGCATTCAGTCGTCTTTGTTCCATTATGGGAGTTTGGTTCAGCCATTGGCTTTGTAACTCTGGAAAGGTGCCTGACACATAGAAAGTTGTTGAGTTAATCTTTCTGAGCTTCAATTTCCATATTGATAAAATGTGATCACAGTTTTTTTTTTGCCCTACTGACCTCCCTGGATGACTCTAAAAAGCAAATGAGATGATCATAAATTGTGAGTTCTTTGTGAGTAGTACATAAACTTAGTTACTGTTGCTTGATTTCATCTCTTAAGGATATTGCAGATTTTGCTTGAAAAATAAGTTTTTTCTTTTCTTTCTTTCTTTTTTTTTTTTAGAGACCAGTTTCACTTTGTCCCCCTCGGTAGAATGCTGTGGCGTCATAGCTCACAGCAACCTCCAGCTCTTGGGCTTAGGCGATTCCTTTGCCTCAGCCTCCCAAGTAGCTGTGACTACAGGCGCCTGCCACAACTCCCAGCTGTTTTTCTTTTTGTTGCAATTTGGCCAGGGCTAGGTTTGAACCTGCCACCCTTGGTATATGGGGCCGGCGCCTTACCCACTGAGCCACAGGCACCGCCCATAAGTTTTTTCTTTTTATTATTTTTTCTCTTATCTGAGGCTTTTTCTAGATCTAGTGGAGAGCAGTGAAACTCTTAGTCTTGCTTTGTCTATAATATTATTGATAGTTGTCTTATAAAAACCTTGTTGATAAATGCACAGGCAAAGTTATTCTTAACTCCAATGGCATTTGATTTTCCTGCTACCACTAGCTGAAGCTGCATGGTGTTGCAGAGGAATGTTTGCATTCCCATCCCTGTTTTTCTACTTTAATTTTTCTAAGCCTTTATTCACCTGTCAAATGAGGATAAAACCTAGGGTGCTCCTATGAATTAAATCTAATGTACATGAAGTAATTAAATTATCACAATGATTGTTAGGGATAGTTCAGAAAATGATAATTTTGGTCATTGTCATTACTGGGTAATTTTTTTTAACTTAGGATGTTTTCTAATATGTTGTCAGCCAACTGCTAAAATATTTGGCATGTAAGCTGCTTTTCATTGTACAGAACAGATATAAGAGTTTAAGGAAGGATTCATGGTAGCTAGCAGCATTTATTTAAGAACCATTGTTTGGTAGCATTGCATACTATCCATCAATCCTCCAGTGATCTGTCATTAAGGAATCTTTTTTCTTTTTTTAAATTGGATTTAAACCACATTCCATTTAATGCACAATTAAGTGAAGAGATGGAGAGGTTAACTACTAGGTAACAGAAAAATTCCACTTACAAGTAACCCTTAATCCACAAGTTTTTTATAGCAGATGTTTGCATTTTTCCTACCCCACAGTACCCAGTGTACCTGCCATGCTGGATAAATAACAAATTCTGATGAATTTGCACCCTGGTGTCATAGAAACAGTGGAAATCAGAGATTAAAATAGAGCACATAGTAATCAGGTTTCCTAGGGCAAATTGAAGTATAGTGCTGAGGCAGTTATTCACGTAATTCAGACCCAAATCTGTTTTATGAAAATGGAACCAACATTTATTAAACACTTACTGTCTGTCAAACCCTTTGCTAAACATTTTATGTATTGTTTTGATTAATCTTAAAAAATCCCTAGACGTACGTGTATTACTAGCCTCACACTACAGGTGAGGATATTGACACAGGAAAACACCAAGTAACTTGCCCAAAGTTACATGTGAGTGATAGAAACAGGACTGATCCCTAACTTTGTCTAATGCTAGGTTTTCTTTTCCTCTGTATAATATTACAAGTTAGGATTTTATCAGAGGTATTCAGCATCTTTCTTTCCAGGTTCCGGGGGAAAATCTTTCCTAATAGAATGAAATAAGATAGTACAAAAGGAATATACAAAGACAGTGTTTTCATTTGCCTGAGAAGTTGTGCTACTTTTGTTCAGAGAATGACAAAAGTAAAACATTATAGAAAGCCCACGTAGGCCAGCGGACACACAAGACACACAGAGAGTTAGTTTATCTTCTGAAGCTGCGCTGAAAATACCACCTACAGGGTCTGAAAAATTAAGTTTGGCTATTCTAAATAAGCCTACTAACATCTTTTTGAGCAGAGATTGAGAATTCTGCAGCATTCAAAATTCATATTTTTATTGGTGGGTCTTTCTCCTGTGTAATCTGTATAATAATATCTGCTCTAGGCTGGACCAGTGGGACATTAGAGAGCACTATTTGGAGTCCTTCTGTAGGGGGCAGTAACTTTCGTGTACCAGATCTCACGTTCATCCAGTCATTAAAGCATGGTCTTCTAGAATGTTTTAAGACCAAATAGTAGGGAAACTAAAATTTACTCTGAAAAAGTTCCTTGTTCCAGACTTAAAAGCTATAGTTGCATAGGGTTATGCGTGCTCTGACCCCAGATATACCAAAATGAGTAATTGATTTTCTTCCATGGAGGATTTTTTTTAGATGTCTTGGAAGAATGTTAAAGGAATTTTTGATCTTCAAGACACACTAAAAGGAGTCAGACTTCAAAGATATTAATTGCTTCTATCCTTAAGGAAGCAATCTGAGAGTGATAATTTTAGTAGCACTGACTGTTACACCCGAGTGCCTTTGTAAAACCTTATTTGTGAAGCTATGTTTAATTTTAGGAATGTGGCTTTTGAGACGATTCAGTAAATACATCATTTTAGTAAAAAATGACCAGTTCTATGTGGTATTTTAATTGAGTTATCAATTCTTAGTTTTTCCATAGTGACGAGCATTGGAGTAGTAGAGAAGTAAATAATATTGAAACTTCGTTTTAGGTAAACTCTAAACCTCCCAAACTTTGTCTATTTTGTGATTTGTTTTGTTTATCCTTCAGATCAGGGTCTGGGCAGAGTAGAAGGAAAGGTAATAGCGATTAAGGACCTGGGGAGCTGTACAGCCTGGCTGGTCAGTGGTTTTTAAGTCACAGAAGAGGAGCATGCAATGTCTGAAACGTACTTCTGTCATCTTTCTTGCCATCTGTTTTCACCGAGGTAGCATGGCAAAACCTCTTAGGTTTATGTCATCAGTGTACTGCAAATATTGTTCTTTAACAAATCAGTGATTTGAAAGCCCCTAGGTAAATTGATCACAGACTCTACTAGGTTACTTGACAGGCTTGGCCATCCTGCTTACTTAGCTAGAATAGTAGGGATATTTTGTAAATTTCCTATGGAAAAAAAATTGTGTATGTGTGTGTATTTGGGAGTGTTGGCAAGAAGCCAACTTTGTTGTTTCATCAACTCTGTGACCCCTACCAGGACCTAGAGCTATATGATCATCCCCTAACTCCCTGGCTCATGGGTTCTTAATAGGAACAATGTCACCCCATGAAGGGTGAAAATTGGTTCTCGGATGGGGGAGTGGGGCAAAAAAGTCTTACTGCTTTTGTGTATAAAATAAAAATATATAATACAGTACATAAACAGACATTATATTTGTGGTACTAAAATTTTAAGAAAGTTTGGGAAAAAGGTATATGAGTTCATGAACTCATCCTCAGAAAAGCACTACATAACTCATTGCTGAATATCATTATGGTCACCTTTGAAGTCCTCCCCTTGGAAGCCATGCACGATGCCAGCACCTAGTCCACCCTTCAGAATACTTCCTCCAGGATGATTTCACGGATTTAATGCTTAGATCTCATGTGACGACAGCTCTGATGGCCATTCCAGAAACGAAGCTCCAAAATTGCTTTGAAGAGTAGGCTAGATGCTGGCTGGCACTGAGGTGTAGCTTCCTAAGGGGAGTGCTTTGAAGGTAACTGTAGTGATATTCACCAGTGAGGTAGGTAGCACTTTTTCTAGGATGAGTTCGTGTACTTAGTTGTCTGACCTCATAAAAAGGCTTCTTGGGGGATAATAATGAAAAAGGTTAAGAAACACCACCCTAAGCTCTATCCAGGTAAAGAAGAATAGATGATTTTGGAGTAGAGAGAAGGAATGAAAAGGTTGGGTTAAAACAGCTTAGTTTTCTTTGTAAAGGTTGATGAGTTATCTGTGAAGAAAGGAGTGACAAAGAGAGGTGAACAAGAAAGGTTTAGAGTCGTTTCTGTGGAAGCGGAAGAGCTACAGTGCATATAAGCCTTCCTATCTAGTGGTTGCATGCGTCTATCTCTTACAAAAATTATAAACTTGGTTAAATCTGCCTTATTGCCCTTCTAGGCCCTGGGCTTTTTCCTCCATCTCTCCTAATGAAAACTAGATTAAGCTAGTTGTTTAGTGGGAAGCATATTATGTCATGTTAAGACGACAGTGACTGATAAATTAATGTTTACTGTTTTCAAGGACACTTGGATTTGAGCAGGGTCTACCCCCAATGTAAAAGAGCAGTAGATGCTTAGGTGTTGTGACAAGGCCAGATCAGTGTTTCCCAACCCAGAGTCCCGAAGGGACGATTGCAGTGGTCCGTGGGTAAGATAGATTTGTCTGTAGACGATGTAGTGTCTCAAAAATGCATGTACTGCTATTTAAAAAATCACATAGTGCTGTGATGACTAAATTATAAAAAGTATTACTGAATTTATAGTCATTCTTTACCATTATATACAGAGGGTGCCAATATATATACACACACACACATTTTAAGAAAAAACTATTAAAATTGCAATACTCAATATATATTGAGAAGAAAAGATGAGTACATAACCAATGACTCCATACTGAACCTCAGAGTCAAGGCATTCTATGATAGACATACTCTTCTGTGATAATCTGAATGTTAACTTTTTTGCTTTATTATTTGCTTTATTATTTGCTCAATATTTCGTTGCAACAATCGTCTGATTTCTAGGTGTATCTTCGTTCATTCTTTACGAGGTTTTTGTTTCTCGTTCTTATCTTAAACATTGTTATTGTTATTAAATTTTAAGCCTTTTTAATTTTGTGAAGGCAAAAAGTGCAAACCAAATAAACACATGTATATGTAAAAAAATAAAAATAAAAATAAAAATCAGAAATGGGGCAGTGCCTGTGGCTCAGCAGGTGTAGGGCGCCAGATCCATGTACTGAGGGTGGTGCGTTAAAAAAAAAGAAAGAAAAGATGAATACAGGTCACATTTGTATTACGCATTTCTGTTACAAAAGGTGCTCAAAATGGTTACTACCAGCCTCCAGAGGCTTCTGCTTACAACAAATTGTATTGTTGGTAATGCTGACCAAAGTGTCCATTTGTATCAGTGCATTCCTCACACACAGTTCCGTGTGTCTCAGACGGATCACGAATGTGTGTGATTGTTAGTTGTGTTGGGGGTTCTGTTGCATACTCATGCCTCCATTGTTGTACTTCCACCACATTCTTGAATTTCAAATACCACTTCAAAATGGTCTTCCGCTCCTTGAACAACAATTGTGCTTTGCCATTTTCTTTGATTGCCCTGCCTGTTGCATTCACTTGATTAATACCATCTTTTGAGTGAACATCATACTACATATTGCTTCTGTAATTCAGTTCAACTTAAAAAAGCAATACATGGATAACATCACTTAAAATGTGTGTACATTTTTTTGGTATCCTCTGTATATAATGATAAAGAATGACTATAAATTCAGTCATACTTCTTATATTTTAGTCATTATAGTGTTATACTTTATAACACTATGATGTATTATACATTATATAAATGTATTGTATTTTCTCAACCAAGAAATAACTAAAAATATTATGACTACCATATAAGCTCCTTCTCCTGAAATGCCTGGAACCATTGTGCTAGATATATTTGAAGATCATTATATTTGCAGTGTGACTGGATTCCCCTGCACATCGGCCATTACATACAGGAATCAGAGCAGATGCTCATATAGTTCCTGGAGAGTCCTGGGAATTTAGTTAAGGGGAAATCCCTTGAGTAAAACATTTGGAGAACTGTATTTAATGGCCATTATTGCTTTTTTTGGTCAAGCTTCAACAGCAAAATTTGCCTCAAAGTGATTTGTCAGAAATGGTTGAGAATGTTTCATTGATACTTTAAATCTTCATAATTTTTAAACCTTTGTTATTTATTAGAATATTGTTAGGTATATGACTTGCACTAATGTTTACAAATCTGTTGTTTTCTACCAGACAGAGAATGGGATTTTATTCCTTCATTTTAGTCTTCTCTATTGTCTGAGTTATCCCATATAATGCCCACGACATTCTTTCTTGGATGTGCAAAGAAATGCTTTTTGCGCTGATGTACATATCCTTAAAAGTTTTAAAAATGTATTTGGCTAAGAACAAGATGCTAAAAGCCTTAAAACAGTGTTTTCTGAGGAGTGGGGCACTGGCCCCATATACCAGAGGTGTAGGGTTCAAACCTGGCCCTGGCCAAAAACAAAACAAAAAAAAAAGAAATAGTACATGCCTTCTGTAACCATCTTTGCCCTGTGCTCTTGCACAGGTAGGTCAGAGATACAGCACTTTAAGCCAGGTTGCATCGTAATAAATGCCATTATTAGCCCAGTTCAAATTGATTAAATTTTATTTTACTTTGGTTATAAAAGGAACAAAAGCCACTTAGGAACTTGAAACTCTTCTGAATCTTATTATTAGAATGTGTGTGTGGGGAAGTTGTTTGTTCATTTTTGGTTTTGGAGGCAGGGTCTCACCTGGCAGGAATGCAGTAAGTAGAGTTATCTTAGCTCACTGCAACCTCAAACCCCTGGGTTCAAGTGATCCTCCTGCTTCAGCTTTCCAGGTAGGTAGGACTACAGACTCACACTGCTATACCAGGCTAATTTTTAACATTTTTTGTAGAGATGAGGTCTCACTTTGTTGCTCAGACTGTTCTCAAACTCCTGGCCTTAAGACCCCCTTCTGCCTTGGCCACTTTAAGTGTTTGGGTTATAGATGTGTGCTGCCATGCTTAGCTCTAGCCTGCATTTTTAAAAATAGGGTTTATTGTTGCCTTTGAGGTCTTAGTCATAAATTCTTCGCCTAGGCTAATAACTAGAAGATTTTTTCCTGTTTTCTTCTGGAATTTTTCTAGTTTCTTGCCTTACATTTAAGTCTTTTATCTATCTTAGTTAGTTTGTATATACGGTGAGGGATGGGGTCCTCTTTCATTCTTCTGCATGTGTCTATCCAGTTTTCCCAGCACTATTTAATGAATAGGGCTTGCCTCCTTCAGTTTATGTTGTTGCCTGCATTGCCAGAGAAAAAGAAATGGGAGTTGATTAAATATAAAAGAATCTTCACAGCAAAGAAAATAATCAACAGAGTAAATAGACAACCTACAGAATGGGAGAAAGTATTTACATCTGGGAAAGGGCTAATATCCAGAATCTACAAATAACTCTAATAAATCAGCAAGGAAAAAGCAACCGCATTAAAGAGGGAGAAAAAGACTTGAATAAAAGTTTTTCAAAAGAAGATAGACGAATGGCCAAGAAACATATAAAAAAATGCTCAACGTCACTAATTCTCAGCGAATTGCTATTTAAAACCACAATGGGATATCACCTTACTTCTGTCAGAATGGCCACCATTAAAAGTCAAAAAACAATGGATACTGGCATGGATGCAGACAGAAAGGAATACTTACACACCGTTGGTGAGACTGCAAATTAGTATAATGTCTGTGGAAAACAGTGTGGCGTTAACTCAGAGAACTGAAAGTAGACCCACCATTCGATCCAGTCGTCCCACTACTGCGCACCTACCCAAAGGAGAATAAGGCATTTTATGAAAAGGACACCTGCACTACAATGTTTATCACAGCACAGTTCACAGTTGCAAAGATGTGGAATCAAACTAAGTACCCATCAATTCACGAGTGGATTAACAAAACGTGCTGTATATATACACACATCATGGAGTACTACTCAGCCATAAAAAAGAATGAAATATTGTCCTTCATGGCAACTTGGATAGATGGAACTGGAGACCATTATCCTAAGCAAAGAATCTCAGGAACAGAAAAACACTAGATGTACTTTCTAATAACTGGGAGCTAATCAGTGGGCACACACAGGCACAAAGATGTAGATGTAAAAGACATTGGAAACAAAGTGGGGTGGAAGGACAAAAATTACCTATCAGTAAAATGAACACTATTTGTCCTGTAACAAAAACATTCATACTCCTTTAATATTTTGAAATTTAAAAAAAGAATAGTGAGGCGTTGTGGCAGGCACCTGTAGTCCCAGCTACTTGGGAAGCTGAGGCAAGAGAATCGCTTAAGCCCAGGAGTTGGAGGTTGCTGTGAGCTGTGATGTCATGGTACTCTACCCAACGTGACGTAATGAGACTCCATCTCAAAAAAAAAAAAAAGAAATTAAAAAAAAATTGTTTTTTCTTTGATATAAGAAATTGAAAAGGCTCATGACTGTATCCTGTTTGGATCCATGTTTTTGGTTGAAGGATTTATTTAAGCTTTAGTGATTTTCCCCTGTTATTATTGCTAATTTAGTAAGGCTCTTTCATATATTTATTGATATTTAATTGATGTGTAATAAACTGCAAATATTTTTAAAGCACTTAATTTGCTGAGTTTTGACATATGTGAATGGCTATGAAGCTGTTTCCACAATCAGAATGATGAACATATCCATCACTTCCAAGGTTTCCTGTGTCACTTTGTCATCCTTCTTTGCCCACACCCACTCTTCCCTCTTAATCCCTCGCTAGTAACTGCAGGTCTGCAGATGTGTTTTCTGTCGTTATGGACTAGTTTGCATTTTCTAGAATTGTACATAAGTGAAATGACACAGTCATCTTATTGTCTGGCAGTATTGATGCATGTACCCTTTCAGTTCCAGTTCAGACATCATAAGAGATCTTCTGGAAGAGGAGGAAGCCTGGGAAGCATCACATAAGTGAGTTCTTATAATCAAAAAATAAAATCGTACTTTGACCAGGGAAGTTATACTTCTATACAGCTGATTTTCAAACAAAAGAATATTTTGCTTTCTGATTTAAGAAAGTAGTAATCCACATGCAAGGTAAAGATTTTCATTTCACTACTTATTTCTATTTATGTCTCCTTAGAAATGGAACCCTGTTATAGTAACTGTAATTACTTATCAGAAATTATTTTTATAAGGACAGATTGTTCTTAGGAAAATTTATATAGTTCTACATTGCTTAATGACAGAAATACGTTTTGAGAAATGTGATTTCATTCTGTGTAAACATCATAGAGTTTGCTTATATAAACCGAGATGGAACAGCCTCCTACATAGCTGGGTGTGTAGGAGTATGACCTGTTGCTCCTAGACTGAAAACCTATAGAGTATGTTGTTGTAATGAATACTGTGGTGTAGACAGTTGTGACACAATAGTAAATATTTGTGTATCTAAATATATTTAAATATAGAAAAGGTACAGTAAAGATCCAATATTATAATCTTACATGCCCTTCAGGACTGAAATGTGATTATGCAGCACATGACTGAATCTCTGGAACGCATCATTTTATTTCTACCTTTCTCATCACTGTAATCCGTGCTACCATCATGTCTTGATTGGACAATAGTGTCTTAATTTGTCTGTCATTATTTCTTCTGGCTTCATTCTTCTCTAATGTCACGGCAAACTAGAGTGATCTTTCCAAAATGCAGATCTGATCACTGTTACTCATCCCTCTGATTTAAAAATATTTAATGGCTCCTTGTTCCCCTTGGAATTAAGACAAAATTCAATATGCCCCAAAATACCTAAAAGTTCTGCATGACTTAATGTCCTTCTACAGACTCATGTCATCATATGCCTATGTATTCTCTCTGTTGCATCATATAGACCTCTTAGGTCTCCTGTGTTCACCACAGGGCTTTTGCCCAGGCTTGTTCCTCTATCTGGGATGTTCTTCCCACTCTTCTACATCTGATTTACACACCTGCTGACCCTTCAGATCTCAGCACAAAAGCCACTTCTTCTGGAAGACTTCACTGACCCTTATCACTGGATCTAATCTCCCTGTTCTAGGCTCTCCCAGTGCTGTATCCTCCTCTTCCCACCACATCTGTATGATTCCTTGTTTGCCTGTCTCTCCTACTGGTCTGTAAGTTTGACATTGTAACCCAGTGTTAGCATAAGTCTAAGCAATAGTAAGTAAACACTTTACTTTGTTAAATATCGTAACAGTACTATGATGTACTATTATTATCTCTGTTTTATAGTGAGGAAACTGAGGCTATAAAAGAGGTAAATCTCCAGCCCAAGGTCACATAGCAGAAAGTGAAAATTGACGGAGATGAAATTCTAACCTGATGATCAAAAGTTGGCACTTTTAACCATTAAACTATTAATTTATACTATCTTTACAAAGTAAGATCATTTTTATTGTGCTGTTGACATTTTGTAGTTTCATAGCAGAATCACTGGGAGAGTGCAAAAGTGTGTTGTGTCCAGAGATGCATATGGACAGGTTTTTCATGAGGTAATTCGGTGGTTCCAACAGTAGCAGGTTTTGAAAGTTTTGAGATGTTGGTTGCATGTCTTACCTAAGTATTATGTAATGAATTCTGGAAGAGAAAGTGATTCATCTGACTACTACTTATACTTACTCATGTAGAACTACACCCTAACACCAGTGGCCATGACAAGCTGTAGTCCCAAGTTCCTGGCCCAAGCCTTTCGTTGATAATGAGGACCTCCTAAAGTCATTACTGTCAGAAAGCACATAAAAAACAAATTCTATCACTTAATCCTTACAGATAATAAATATTAAAGCTAGTCATCTAGGCTAGTCCTTTTATTTTATAGAGCTCCAGAGAGGTAGGCTTTCCAAGTTAAGATCCAAATACCTAGTTAGTGGCGCTGCCAGGAGCAGAATCTAGGCCTCCTCATTTCCAACAAAGATAGAGCAGTTTTAACAATCATGATTCCCGCAGTGTATTAGCTTATACTGTAATACAGTTTTAGAGACAGAATCAGGAAAAGCCTCCACAGCTTTACTTTTTAACAAAATGTAGCAGTTCTTGCAAATAGCCTCTTGTGGTACCACGAGTGGAATATTTGAGTCAGTGGTCCTAGAATATACTGTATCAGTTCTGACACATTCTCCTAATTCCTTAGTGATGTAGAGACCTCCTTAGCAACACATTGCTCCATATAAAGTAGTTTTTTCATAAGCAGGATAATTTAGTTTCTACAGACTGGTCTTGGTTTCTTATGTCTATATGTCATATGTCTTAGTTTAGCAAGCTGTTTTGAGTTATATTTATATATTCTTTTATGAGTTGGTCACTCAGGTGTGGCCACAGCAGGAGACATAGGAGAGGCTCAGGAAAACAAAGGTTTTTGTACTCACAGGCCCTAGAGGCAAGGGACTTGGCTACAGGAGAAAGACACCAGGTGGTCAGGGAACAAAAGACAGGAGCAAAGAGAAAACATCAGGGCAGAACATTTATTGGTGTTTCCTTGGGAAACACAGGGTAGGGCAGGATGAAAATTTTGCATTAGCCAATTTGAATAATTTCAGTAGCCTCCAAACTGTAGGGTGGTCCCTACTTACCTGGTACCTGACCCTAGGATGGTTAAGGCAGAGGAATATTGCCTCTGGGGGTGTAGGAGTCAGATGGAAGAGTTCAGCTCTGTATTGGTTGGTTTCCATATTAGCAATGCTCCTGCCTGGGCCCTTTGATATCTCTGAGAATTGGCTAGTTTCTCTCTACCCCAGGAAAGTCAGTCTCTTCCCAGCTAGAAAGGTTTGAGATGTCAAAGTAGTATACAGGAAAGAAATACACACACACACACACACACACACACACACACACACAATACAAGCTACAAAATATATTTACATTGAATAGAATGAAAGTAGGAAGAAAATAGATATTGCCAAAGGCTTAGCTATTTGGTCTGCTTCTTGGAAAACTAGAGACTGACCGAGTAAGGACACCCCTCACTGTGGAGCTGTAAGCCTGGAGAATGCTGATGGAACCTTCTGGTTCACTTGCAGATAGAGCTGATAGTAAGGGCCCATTCTGTGAAGGGACTGACTAGAATCAGCAACGGGCTGGCCTCCTCAAATATCAACTTAGATTTCTGACTACCTCCTTCACCTTTTTATGGTTCACACACCTTAGTAAGGCAGTTTGGTCACTAAATGCTGCTATCCTAAGAAAGGGATTATCTCCTTTTGACGACTTTCTGGATAATAATCAGGACAAAAAGGGTGTTGGAGTTATACTGATGTACTTAGAAAATTCAGGATTCTTTCTTGACCCTTCTGGCCAGTCTTCTACTGGCTAGATTGATATACCCTCTTGTAGACAGTTTGGTCAAGAGAAGACCTAAAAGATTCAAACATAGCTCTGGTTCAGCTAACCTGACTTCCCTTGTTGGATTGACAGGGTCAAAGAGTTGGTCAGTGACAGCCCGAAGACCTAATCTGGGCCATTGTTTTTGTTAATGAAGTTTTCTTGGAACACAGCCATCCACATCTGTTTACTTATTGACTGTTCACAGTACTTTCAATGTCCTTTCATGTTACAACAGCAGAGTTGAGTAGGTGCAGCAGAGACTGGATCACCCTCAAAGCCTAAACTATCTGCCCTTCACAAAAATACAGCTAAACCCTATTCTAGATCAAAAGGATAATGATTACTTGGTTGAGAATTCTGCTTGCTGGATCTCCCTCCCATTGCCTGCATGGCTTGAAGTGAGGTTTTATAAATTTCATAAAAATGCCCTTCTTTCTCCTGTACCTGATGCTTCTGGGTAAAAAGATTAGATGTGTGTAAAAAAAATGATGGAAAAATAAAATTATAACTAATGGAAAGGGGCATACTGATTTGTTGCAGAGGAGGGAGAGCAACGACAGTGAGATTTGGGGAAGGAAACTCTTAAGACTGAGCAATGCCTGAAGTCTTCCTCACATGGACAAACCCTGATGAGATGCTGCCACCTAAGGTTGCAGGTGCCTTAGACTTTACTGCCTGCTGGGTGTGCTATCCCCTTAACCTTTTGAAACAGCAGCTCCTGGACTTCTCACACAGAAACGCTTGTCATCACCTTCAGATGTCACCATTCCCATTCCTATAGATATTGCTCAGTCATTCCACAGTGTGGACAAGTGTTACCCAACTAGTGGCATGGACTAATGAGATACGTTACACTGACTGCCCTCAGACAGTCCCTCCAAAACAAGGACTCTATTCAATGAATTGAGAACCCTGAAGTTGACTAGCTGACCACACAGCCACATAGGAAGTACTGTCAGCCTGTGTAACCCTAATTCAGGTACCACTCAGGGGGCCTCAGCAGTTGTCAATGGTACTTCTTTTCTGGGAGTACCCATGTACCTTCAAAACTATGCTTCTTGTGTGAAAACCAGTCATTAACTTGCCTCCCTCCCCAAAATAGGAGGACTGGCACTCTGAGGTCACAAGAGACTTTAGGTAATTAAGGAAATACTGCTAGTAGATCGTATAGCCCTCAGACAACTGTGGACATCTCCAAAGTGAAGCTACCCTTGGTTGTTTGGAGAACGCTTCCAGAAAGATAAACAACTTGTTATTTGTGAATACCTTGCAGGCAGTTACTCCTATAATGGAAATCATCCAGTTAGAAAAAGGGGTACAAAGTTTTGTCTCTGCTTTAGTGAAGTGATTATTGATACCCCTCAGCTCTGGAAGGTATTTCGGCTGTTTCAACTCACTGACTAGGATTGTGGTGGATGATAGAATTGCCTTCAATATCCTCCTCACAAGCCGAGTGAGAGACTGTGCAATTATTATACATCCTATTATATCTGAGTTAATACCTTGGGCAAGGTGGATAGCTCAAGATAGATGCCACGTGACTTTCTAAGGTAGACACTGAAGGCTTGTGGATTTTGTTCCACTGGCTGGATTTGGGACCCTGGGAATCATAGTTGAGGTTAATAATGCACTTTGTCTTTAATTAAATGGGGTCTGAGACAAAGTAGAATGAATTTAATCCCAATTCTTTCAGCTAAGCTGAGGGGACAATGGAGTGGTGTACCCATGAGGAAATTCTCCAGAAGCTTCTATGGTATAGAAACAAGGGTTAAATATTGTTGGAAGACAAATGTCTCAGTATTTCTTGTTTTTCTGCATGTCCTCCAATGAAGGCATTGACTGCCCTTTGTATACACATATATTTTCAATCTATCTTTTCCAGATTATTTGTATAGAGAACAGCCTTGAAAGATAACTTTCAACTTTCTCCCTCTAGAATAAAGAGGAGACAAGCTTACTGTTCGGTATAAAAAGATCCAGGTTCTCTATTATCAGGTACCTGTCTGAAATGCAAACTATTACTTGTGTGGATATGATCTGGCCCTCTTCCTATCATCCTAGGAATTGGGTCTTAGAACCAGTTCAAATGTTGACTGATTATCTTACTGCTGTTCTTCCTGTGAATAAATGGCCCTTCTCTGAGTGGGGGTCCTGTATCATCTTCTGCCAGTATCTATGAAACTGGCAGGCTAACTTGTTAGCTTGCACACAGGGCACAGTCTTTGACCGTTTATGGAGTTTGACATATTTAAATCAGGTTTCTATAGATGATATTTTATCCTATTTGGTGGTCTGCCTTTTAATTAGGTAGTTTCAGCCATTTATATTTTATGTAATTATTGATATGATGACTTTAAATTTTGCCATTTTTTAAATTATTTTTTTATTTTTTATTGTTAAATCATAGCTGTGCACATTAGTGCAATCAAAGGGTACAATGTGCTGGCTTCATATACAATCTGAAATATTCTCATCAAACTGTTCAACATAGCCTTCATGGCATTTTCTTAGTTATTGTATGTAGACATTTGTATTCTGCATTTAGTAGGTTTCACCTATACCCATTCTAAGATGCACCATAGGTGTAACCCCACCCAATGCCCTCCCTCCACCCTTTCCCCATATTCTTGTGCTATAGTTGGGTTATAGCCTTCATATGAAAGCTATAAATTAGCTTCATAGTAGGGCTGAGTACATTGGATACTTTTTCTTCCATTTTCGAGATACGTTGCTAAGAAGAATATGTTCCAGCTCCATCCATGTAAACATGAAAGAGGTAAAGTCTCCATCTTTCTTTAAGGCTGCATAGTATTCCATAGTATACATGTACCACAATTTGTTAGTCCATTCGTGGGTCGATGGGCACTTGGGCTTCTTCCATGACTTAGCAATTATGAATTGGGCTGCAATAAACATTCTGGTACAGATGTCTTTGTTATATTGTGATTTTTGGTCTTCTGGGTATATACCTAGTAAAGGAATTACAGGATCAATGGCAGGTCTATTTTTAGATCTCTTAAGTATTCTCCAAACATCCTTCCAGAAGGAACGTTTTAGTGGGCATTCCCACCAGCAGTGTAGAAGTGTGCCCTTTCCTCCACATCCACGCCAACATCTCTGGTTTTGGGATTTTATTATGTGGGATACTCTTACTGGGGTTAGGTGATATCTCAAAGTAGTTTTGATTTGCAATTCTCTGATGATTAAGGATAATGAGCTTTTTTTCATGTGTTTGTCGATCGTGTGTCTGTCTTCTTTATGGAAGTTTCTCTTCAAGTCCTTTGCCCACCCTGAGATGGGATCACGTGTTCTTTTCTTGCTAATACGTTTGAGTTCTCTGTGGATTCTGGTTATTAAACCTTTATCAGGGATAAAACCTGCAAATATTTTCTCCCATTCTGAGGGCTGTCTGCTTGCTTTACTTACTGTGTTCTTGGCTGTGCAGAAGCTTTTTAGTTTGATCAGGTCCCAGTACGGTATTTTTAATACTGCTTCAATTGCCTGGGGAGTCCTCTTCATAAAATATTCACCCAGGCCGATTCCTTCAAGAGTTTTCCCTGTATTTTCTTCAAGTATTTTTATAGTTTCATGTCTTAAGTTTAAATCTTTTATCCAGTGAGAGTCTATCTTAGTTAATGGTGAAAGGTGTGGGTCCAGTTTCAGTCTTTTACAGATCGCCAGCCAGTTCACCCAGTACCATTTGTTAAATAGGGGATCTTTTCCCACTGAATGTTTTTAATTGGCTTGTCAAAGATCAAATAACAGTAAGTAGCTGGATTCATCTCTTGGTTCTCTATTCTGTTCCAGACATCTACTTCTCTGTTTGTGTGCCAGTACCATGCTGTTTTGATCACTATGGATTTATAGTACAGTCTCAGGTCTGGTAGCATGATTCCTCCTGCTTCGTTTTTATTGCTGAGTAATGTTTTGGCTATTCGAGGTTTTTTCTGATTCCATATAAAATGAAGTATTATTTTTTCAAGATCTTTAAAATATGACAATGGAACTTTAATAGGAATTGCCTTAAAATTATATATTGCTTTGGGTAGTATAGACATTTTAATAATGTTGATTCTTCCCAGCCATGAGCATGGTATGTTTTTCCATGTGTTAACATCTTCAGCTATTTCTTTTCTTAAAGTTTCATAGTTCTCTTTATAGAGATCTTTCACGTCCTTTGTTAGATAAATTCCCAAATATTTCATCTTCTTTGGCAGGAATAGAGTCCTTGACTGTTTTTTCGGCTTGGCTATTGTTGGTATATATAAAGGCTACAGATTTATGGGTGTTGATTTTGTAGCCTGAGACATTGCTGCATTCCTTGATCACTTCTAAAAGTTTTGTAGTAGAATCCCTAGTGTTTTCCAGATGTACGATCATGTCATCTGTGAAGAGTAAAAGTTTGATCTCTTCTGACCCTATGTGCATACCCTTGATCGCCTTTTCTTCCCTAATTGCAATGGCTAAAACTTCCATTACAATGTTAAAGAGCAACAGAGACAATGGGCAACCTTGCCTGGTTCCTGATCTAAGTGGAAATGATTTCAATTTAACTCCATTCAATACGATACTGGCTGTGGGTTTGCCATAGATGGCCTCTATTAGTTTAAGAAATGTCTCTTCTATACCAATTTTCTTAAGTGTTCTGATCATGAAGGGATGTTGGATATTGTCAAAAGCGTTTTCTGCATCAATTGAGAGAATCATATGTTCTTTATTTTTTAGTTTGTTTATGTGCTGAATTACATTTATAGATTTACGTATATTGAACCAGCCTTGAGACCCTGGGATAAATCCCACTTGGTCATGGTGTATAATTTTTTTATTTTATTTTATTTATTTATTTTTTTCAATTCTGTTTTTTTTAATTATTATTATTATTAAATGATAGCTGTGTACATTAATGCGATCATGGGGCACCATACACTGGTTTTATAGACCGTTTGACACATTTTCATCACACTGGTTAACATAGCCTTCCTGGCATTTTCTTAGTTATTGTGTTAAGACATTTATATTCTACATTTACTAAGTTTCACATATACCCTTGTAAGATGCACCGCACGTGTAATCCCACCAGTCACCCTCCCTCTTCCCACCTCTCCCCTCTCTCTCTCACCCTTCCCCCTATTCTTAGGTTATAACTGGGTTATAGCTTTCGTGTGAAAGCCATAAATTAGTTTCATAGCAGGGCTGAGTACATTAGATACTTTTTCTTCCATTCTTGAGGTACTTTACTAAGAAGAATATGTTCCAGCTCCATCCATGTAAACATGAAAGAAGTAAAGTTTCCATCTTTCTTTAAGGCTGCATAATATTCCATGGTGTACTTATACCACAATTTATTAATCCATTCGTGGAGCGATGGGTACTTGGGCTTTTTCCATGACTTAGCAATTATGAATTGGGCTGCAATTAACATTATGGTACAAATATCTTTGTCATGATGTGAATTTTGGTCTTCTGGGTATATGCCTAGTAGAGGAATTATAGGATGGAATGGCAGATCTATTTTTAGGTCTCCAAGTGTTTTCCAAACATCTTTCCAAAAGGAATGTATTAATTTGCATTCTCACCAGAGGGTAGAAGTGTTCCCTTTTCTCCACATCCACGCCAACATCTCTGGTCTTGGAATTTTGTGATATGGGCTAATCTTACTGGAGTTAGATGATATCTCAAAGTAGTTTTGATTTGCATTTCTCTGATGATTAAAGATGATGAGCATTTTTTCATATGTCTGTATGCCGTGTGCCTGTCTTCTTCAGAGAGGTTTCTCTTCAAGTCCCTTGCCCAGCCTGCAATGGGATCACTTGTTTTTTTCTTGCTTATACGTTTGAGTTCTCTGTGGATTCTGGTTATTAAACCTTTGTTGGAGACATAACCTGCAAATATTTTCTCCCATTCTGAGGGCTGTTTGCTTGCTTTACTTACTGTGTTCTTGGCTGTGCAGAAGCTTTTTAGTTTGGTCAGGTCCCAGTAGTGTCTTTTTGAAGCTGCTTCAATTGCCTGGAGGGTTCTCCTCATAAAATACTCTCCCAGAGCAATTTCTTCAAGGATTTTCCCTGCACTCTCTTCTAGTACTTTTATAGTTTCATGTCTTAAGTTTAAATCTTTAATCCAGTGAGAGTCTATCTTAGTTAATGGTGAAAGGTGTGGGTCCAGTTTCAGTCTTCTACAGGTTGCCAGCCAGTTCACCCAGCACCATTTGTTAAATAGGGAATCTTTTCCCCACTGAATGTTTTTAATTGGCTTGTCAAAGATCAAATAACGGTAAGTAGCTGGATTCATGTCTTGGTTCTCTATTCTGTTCCAGACATCTACTTCTCTGTTTTTGTGCTAGTGCCATGCTGTTTTGATCACTATCGGTTTATAGTTATAGTCTGAGGTCTGATAGCATGATTCCTCCTGCTTTTTTTTTATTTCTAAGTAATGTCTTGGCTATTCGAGTTTTTTTCTGATTCCATATAAAATGAAGTATTATTTTTTCAAGATCATTAAAGTATGACAGTGGAGCTTTAATAGGGATTGCAATAAAATTGTATATTGCTTTGGGTAGTATAGACATGTTAACAATGTTGATTCTTCCTAGCCATGAGCATGGTATGTTTTTCCGTTTGTTAACATTTTCAGCTATTTCTTATCTTAGAGTTTCATAGTTCTCTTTATAGAGATCTTTCACATCCTTTGTTAGATAAACTCCCAAATATTTCATCTTCTTTGGCACTACTGTGAATGAATGGAGTCCTTAACTGTTTTTTCAGCTTGACTATTGTTGGTATATATAAAGGCTACCAATTTATGAATGTTGATTTTGTAACCTGAGACGCTGTTGTATTCCTTGATCACTTCTAAGAGTTTTGTAGTAGAATCCCTGGTGTTTTCCAGATATACAATCATATCATCTGTGAAGAGTGAAAGTTTAATCTCTTCTGACCCTATATGGATACTCTTGATCACCTTTTCTTCCCTAATTGTGATGACTAAAACTTCCATTACAATGTTAAAGAGCAGTGGAGACAATGGGCAGCCTTGTCTGGTTCCTGATCTGAGTGGAAATGATTTCAATTTAACTCCATTCAATATGCTATTGGGTGTGGGTTTGCTGTAGATGGCCTCTATCAGTTTAAGAAATGTCCCTTCTATACCAATTTTCTTAAGTGCTCTAATCATGAAGGGATGCTGGATATTATCAGAAGCTTTTTCTGTATCAATTGAGAGAATCATATGGTCTTTGTTTTTTAGTTAGTTTATGTGCTGTATTATACTTATAGATTTACGTATATTGAACCAGCCTTGAGACCCTGGGATAAAACCGACTTGGTCATGATATATAATTTGTTTGATGTGTTGCTGGATTCTGTTTGTTAGCATCTTGTTGAATATTTTTGCATCTATATTCATTAGTGATATTGGTCTATAATTTTCTTTTCTTGTTGGTTCTTTTCCTAGTTTGGGGATCAGCTCTTGGATGCTCTATTCTGTGCATTCCCCTACCCCACTGACACACACACTCTTTTTTTCTCTTTGTGTTTCAATGTGGATGAAACATTGAACACAAACATTTTTTTGTCTTCAGGTTTGCTATATCTTTTATCGCCTTTATACATTATATTTATGAACCTGTTGAAGGAACTTTTCATCTCTTGATACCATATGTTTTTACTCACATTTCCACTTGACTCTTATTACCTTTCTGTTGAAATTCCCCATCTGTTTAGCTTTTCCATCAGAGCCTTTAATTAATCATGGTTATTTTAAGGTCCTAATGTAATGGTTCGAACATGTGGTTCATTCTGTCTATCTCTGCTAGTTGTTTATCTCTTGACAATGGTTTGTTTTGTTTTATTTTTTCCTTGCTTATTTGCATATAATACTTTTTGGCTGAATATTAGACATACTGTAAAGGGCCATAGAGACTGAGGTAAATAATGTTGGTGCCGGGAAATGGGTATAGTCCCTCGGCCATTTCTTGCTCCTGCTTATAACTTATAACTTGTAACTTATAACTGTTCTGCTCATGGTGGGGGGCAGCTGGGAGCACACCATTGCTTTGTCCAGCCCCAGTCGTGGATAGGCCCTGTGTGCCTGAGTCTTAGGGGTGGGGCTTTCTCAGCACTCCGTTCCCGCCTCCCTGTCGTACTTGGTACCTGTGTGAGATCATCAGCCCAACATGATTTTTTGCCCCTCTTCCACAATAGAGGTATGAGGTTCCATGACCTCCCCAGTAGCAATAGTCTTTGCCTGTGTTCCTGCAATTGATTTCCTGTACTTTCCCTGGAGACCCCTGCTTTTACCTCTGCTCCTTTCCCAAAGGCAGTGGATCTTTGTTCAGTGTCATGGGCCAGTAAGTGTTCTGTTCTTCCCTTAGCAATTTAAAAGCTTTTGCTTCTCAGGAGAGAGGCATCCAGGGGAGCAGGCAGCAAAGTGGAGTCTGTCCGTTTTCCTTCCTGCTCCCCATCTTTTTCATGAGCACCTGGTGGAGGCTCATGGAAAAGAACTTGAAGGGCACACAGAGTCTCCTGTGTCAGGGCCTGCAGTACCAGCTCACACTGAAGCATTCAGGGAAAGTTTAGCTGATTTATGCTCACCTGGTTGCCTAGCAGCCACCCATTTCTCCAGCACTCTGCCAAAAGTGAGAGGATTTGTGTGGCCTGTCTCTCTTTGAAAGGACTTAATTTTCTTTGGAATTTTGTTTTCTTGGTTACCTTACGGTCTTTCTTCTCTGTCATCTTCAAAAGAGTTACGATTTTGTTAGACTACCTGGCTTTCTCTTGTTGTTTGGGTAGGAATAACTGTTCTTTTTTTTTTTTTTTTATTAACTTTATCCATGCTAAGCAGAAGCATAAAGCTGCTGGATTTTGATTCAGAAGGGAGGGGTTTACTTCCTGGCTCTTTCACTATCTGTGATCTTTTGCTAGTTCACTGTTTTCTTCTCATTTGCAAGTATAAAGTAAGAATAGTATGGTAATAATAATAGATTTGTTAATAGAATAGAGGGCTGTTTGGAGGTTTTAATGAAATAATACATGTGAAAATACTTGTAAATTAGAAACTACTGTAGAATAATAATTGTTACTTTCTACAATGTCATTTTTTTTTTTTCTGTTTTCAGAAATGATCTTCAAGACACAGAAATAAGTCTAACACAGAATCGCCGCATAAGAGCTGCTGAAAGTGCTGAGATTGAACCAAGAAATAAGCGGAATAGGAATTAGTGTGAGCTCTTACTGACTTTTTTACTGCAGTTATTGTTGCCGGCGCTTTTTCTTGCCATATATAGATTTCATATTTAAATGCCTAAGGAGAGATGTTAAATTCTAAATATTATGGTTAGCTGATTATAATTCTTTTCTGCCTTTCCAGGAAGAAAATAAGTTTCGAAGCATTCTCACTTGATCAGTTGCCTCCTGACTCCAAAACATCTCTGCCTAAAAATACAGACATTGACATCCACATGATCACCAGCTTGCAGAGTGAGCAGACTCTTTGGCAGAGGGTTTGATTTCTAAATTTCAGAATGTTCTTAAGCCAGTCTTCTTCTCTTCGTGGAGAGCCCAATTTGAGCAAAGGATTCTTTTCAACTTCTTTACCACAAGAAGCAAACTTCAAGAGTTAAGAGTGTCTGTGTTTTTGGAAAGGCAGGATGCTGTAATTCACATCCTCCGCATGTCTCATTGCTGATGCGAGGCTGCCCACATGCCTGTATTACAGGAGCAGCAGTTCCATGATGATCATTCCAGGATTTACTTTAGCATTTTTTTAGAACTCTGTCTTACATATTACTGGGAGTAGGATGTTAGTATCGTAATTTACAGTCACGAAGTCATAATAACTTTGAAACATTGGGCATATTTTTCTGAAATAACACTTGAAAATGATTACTTTTACTGTATCTTTTCACTTGGGTTAGTCAACTCTTCAACACTTTGAACTCCAGCTATTAAAACAAGTATGCAATAAATGAAATTTTTTTTTTTTAGATAGAGTTTCACTATGTCACCCTCAGTAGAGTGCTGTGGCATCACAGCTCACAGCAACCTCAAACTCTTGGATTAAGCGATTCTCAGCCTCCCAAGTAGCTAGGACTACAGGTGCTATTTTTTGGTTGCAGTTGTCATTGTTATTTAGCAGGCCTGGGCTAGGCTTGAACCCACCAGCTTCGGTGTATGTGGCTGGTGCCCTACTCACTGAGCTACAGGCGCCAAGCCATAAATGGATTTTTTTAAATGAATAGGCTCCCTATCAATTTTTAAATAATGTCCTTAAAACAATATCCTAAAAAAAAAAAAAAAAAAAAAAAAATCCTGTGAGTAGTTGAGTACAGGCTAAAAGTTAGAGGTTAACCTTGATCTGATGTCTATATCAGTGAGTTGCCAAAAATTATGCTGAAATGAAAACTTTTATTAAAAATTCCACAATCTCAGTCGGTGCCTGTAGCTCAAAGGAGTAGGGCGCCGGCTCCATTTGCCAGAGGTGGTGGGTTCAAACCCAGTCCTGGCCAAAAACTGAAAAAAAAAAATACACAATCTCCTATGAATTATATTGGAAATGATTACTACTTTACTTGTAGCAAAAGGAGTTTGCAAGGGAGCAGTGAGACTCAGGACAGGAAATCAGGTACATTAATTTATTTAGTAAAGAGTTGGTTACTACTTAATTACAAGTCTGTCACTGTGCCAGGCACTAGGAATCCAAAGGTCAGATAAAACAGCGTTTCCCAGTGGGGTAGACATTTTGCCCCTTAGGAGACATTTGGCACAGTGTGGGTACATTTTTGGCTGTCACAACTGGAGATGGGAGGTGGGGAGGCATGCTGCCGGGATCAATGGCTGGAAGCCAGGGATGCAGCTAAACGTGTATGTTGCACAGTCAACCCAGGGATTAGTTTGCTGGGACAGCAAACAGATTGAGTGGCTTATTCAGTTTATTTTTTAATAATTCTGGGGGCTAGAAGTCCAAGATTCAGAGGGTTTCTTCTGAGGCTTCTTTCCTTGGCTTAAAGACAACCACCTTCTCACTACATCCCTGCATGGTCTTTCCTCCTTGGGCACTTGTCCGTGTCCTAATCTCTTCTTGTAAGGACACAAGTCATATTGGATCAGGCCCACCCATATGACCTCATCTTACCGTATTTACTTCTTTGAAGTTCCTATCTGCAAATATGGTCACATTCAGAGGTTTCTGTGAGTTACGACTTCTAATATATACATTTAGGGGGAGGCCCATCATACCTGTACAATAAAGAATTAAATCAGTCTAGCTTTTTCCAATCTACGATCTACGATAAAACTGCCACCAAGATGGCAGATTTTCATAAAACCCCCCATAAAAACACATGGGGAAAATCATCACTATCAACATCAAACCCTTGGATATACTAGAAAAGGTAAAGGCCAAGATCCAGGGTAAGAAAAGAATTCCTTCTGATCAGCAAAGACTCACTTTTACTATTAAGCAACTGGAAGATGAACATACTTTGTCTGACTACAGCATTCAAAAAGAGTCCATTCTTTGTTTTGTGTTAAGCCTTCATAGTGGTGTTAAGAAAAGGAAGAAGGTTTGGGCGGTGCCTGTGGCTCAAAGGAGTAGGGCGCTGGTCCCATATGCCGGAGGTGGCAGGTTCAAGCCCAGTCCCGGCCAAAAACTGCAAAAAAAGAAAAAAAGAAAAGGAAGAAGTTTTAACACCACTCCCAAAAAGAATAAGCTCAAGAGAAAGAAGATTAAGCTAGCTTTCCTGAAATACTATAAGATGGATAAGAATGGCAAAATTAGTTGCCTTCATCCAGAGTATATTTCAGATGAATGTGGGACTGAAGTTTATGGCCAGCAACTTTGATAGACATTATTGTGGCAAATGTTGTCTAACTTACTGCTTCAGTAAATCAGAAGAGTAGTAATTGCATATGAGTTAATAAAAGACATTAACTAGAAAGAAAACAGAAGAATTATCCAGTCTAAAATGTCCATGGTGCCAAGATTGAGAAATCCCCAATGTAAAGGAATTCTTCAGGTCTACTTGAAGAATGAGGCCTTAAGGCAGTGGTTCTCAACCTTTCTAATGCCGCAGCCCCTTAATACAGTTCCTGTGGGTCATGAACTGACAGGTTGAGAACCACTGCCTTAAGGGCTTTTTTGACCTCTGTATGTAAGCATGTAGGGTATATTTAATATTTGTACATTTAATGAAGAGTATTTCCATATCCATTTGACAAAGATAAAGGAACTTAGGGTCAATGTTTGATTCAGAATTGAAACTTATATCCTATTCTGAAATTCACCTCTTAGTGAAAATGCAGTTTTCCAGCTGTACAAAACGTAGTCATTTCCTGGTTATTAATTCTTTCTACCTTCTAACAACCCCCAAGGGTATAATATCTCATTAGTTATGTCAGGTCATAGTGGCAATGTGCTTATGGCTCAGGTGGGTACAGGTGAGCTGCTGTGTGTAATTTAGAAAAGGACATCCTGATGGTTCTGATGTGTCAGGCCGTTCTTTTGTCCTCTACTTACTTCTTTCTACCCCACATTGCAGATCACTGTCAATAATGTGGGGTAATAGACCTTATGAAATTGCTGCCCATAAATCAAATCACATGGTAAAGATGCATATCAAAATGGGTAGACAAAATAGAGATGTGTCGATGAAGGATTTTTCTCATATGGCCCTTTGCCTTGTGGAATGAGAAGAAAGCACTATCCAGACACCGTCCTACACGTAATATAGTTACTGTAGTTGAACACTACTTTTGACTATGAATTTCCTCAGAAGCAGGGAAAAAGGAGAAACAGATTTCAGACTTCTTTGCATCTGATAAAAGAAAGCCATTCTTCAAATGAGAAAGGTTTTTTTGCAGTATGTGCTTTAAAAATAATTATGAAAAAATAAAAATAAAAAAAAATTATGAATAATAGAGGGAAAAATCACAACCATTGAATTTATTACCATTTCAGTAGTGGTACTTCTTTGGTTTTGTTGTCTAAGTGTTTGTTTTATATCCTTAAGAGTAACCATCTGAAGCTATTAAGTCACATTAGTATTAACGCCCATGTTAATGGCTTTGGATTCTCCACCTACATCTATATCTTACAGGGAGCATTTCCCCATTCTTCCCTGATATTTCTGGGTACTTTCCCTCTCTGGGAAAGTATGTCATGTACCATGACTGTATATCATGTACCATGCAGGACCTTGCCCTGGTAAAGCTTATAGGCCAGAAGGGGGAAACATATATTAAATAATTATACAAATTGGGGGTAAAGGCAAGATGGCCAACTGGAGCCAGCTTTCCACAGAGGCTCCGGTCCAGAAGGAGAGTTAAAAGACAGAAGTTTAGCAAGTAAGCTGATGGTTTGGAGCTGAGCCAATGGAGAAGGTTGAAGAATGCACATCAAACCTGCTGAGGTGAGCTGCAACCCCAAGGACACAGAAGTACAAAATCAATCGCCAACTGGATGGGAGTCCCCTCCCTCATGAGAATAGCTCGCTGTATACTTTCTACAAACAAGCAAGCAGAGTTCAGATCTTCTATTTTATCCCACAAGAGAGACCCTCTAAAAACCAGAACTCCTTCCCTAGTGTACCATGACACTCTCCTGCCAGGCATAAAACTGTGTAAAACTGTACATACTATCTACCTGCAATTCTGAACTCCCAGCACTCTCCTCCACTTTCACCCTGAGGTCTGGAAGCCTGTCCCCCATGGAGTCCAGATTCTTGGGCATTTTCTCAAGAGGTGTGGACAAGGTGTGGGCTGTTGCAGGTCTGTGCTGATTCTGTGGCACAGGTGAAAAGAGACGACAGTGGACTGAGGGAACCATACGGAGAGGGAGAGGCAGTGTCCCACGGCAGCGGCAGTAGCTGGAACAATAGGGCTCACACCCCTGGGGATGTTTTGGAGAGACACTCCCTGCCTCTCTGGGAAACCAGAGAAAGCTGGGCATCTTCTCCGGTGGCAGCCACTGGCAGAACAGATCTGGGATGGAAACACAGGCCCCATGAGTAAAGGGTATGCCTAAGGCAGTACCTGCGTGGGCAGGGTGCGGCAGGAGTGGAGACTAGAATATGTGTGCAGACACAGCATATTCCCAGGGTGAGGCTGAGTCAGAAGGACTGCTTTAATGAGCCTAAGAAGCACCCAGCCCCCAGGACCTCATACTGAGACAAAAGTAGGTGGGGGCAATAGCACCAGGCCAGGGAGAGGCAGGAACTGAGAGCTGAATGTGAATTCTAACCGTGCCTGCTCCAACACAGAGTGCAATGGAGACAGACATGCCAGCTCCAGGCAGCGGAACAGACTAGGGCTGAGTTGCAGTTTCTGTGCACTTGAACAGCACCTGGTCTGCAGGGGAATATAGACGGGACAGACAGAAATTCTGTGAAAATAGAAGCATCAGCAACATCGACCAGAGGCGGGGCTAGAACTGAGTGAACCACCCCAGCTTCCATTAAGCAGAATGCAGCAGCCTGGCTGAGGAGATACTAGATCTCCCTGTGACTCAGGCAGGCGCAAACCCCTGGTGCATCTGCTTATTGTAGGGAACTGGGTCACAGCCCTGTGGAGTTACCAGTGACTGGGTGTGACAGGTACAAGGTGGAGAAGGAGGCATCAACCTTCCCAGACTAATTCATTTGCTGGGTGGGTCCCTCTTGACTCCACAGAGCACCGGAATGAGTCATACTCGAGTTGCCAGCAGACTCCTGCTATCTAGTTGTTGGAGGCCTTTTCAATTCTCCCACTTGAGACCGGGTGCTGACTGGGACAATTGATTTGGATTTCTTGAACTGGGCCAGTCAGCCAAGAACTATCCAAAGTGGTACTCTGGGTGTGTGGTTGTGGGAAGGTTTGATTTTCCTTTTCCAGTTGTTGCCCATGGGGGGGGAAGGGTGACTTAACTGCTGGTATTTCTGCATAGCTGAGACTTCAGCCCAGAGTAACTGATTCACTAGGGTAGGACAGAGACCAGCTGAGAACAAGATGGAGCCACTTAGCCCCACCACACCAAGCAGTTCCCCAGGTCCTGAGACCATAGCACTGTACGGGTCCTTGGCAAAGCTCTAGGGGAAAAGGTACAGACACCTGTCCCAGCTCTTGGGCAAAGGGCTGGTTAATTACTACTCCAGGAGCCCCCAACCCAAATTCAACTTATCTGCTCATCTAGCCATATGGTGTAAAGTAATCATGGGGTGGAATCAGCAGAAAAACTCTAGTAACATGAATAACCAGAGTAGATTAACACTCACAGGAATGATGTGGCAGATACAACAGAAGATCGCATTCATAAACAAATGGCTGAGATGTCAGAAATAAAATTCAGAATTTGGATTGCAAATAAGATTAATAGAATAGGGGTAAAGTTGGAATTAGAAATTCAAGGAGCATTTCAAAAGTTGTCTCAAGAATTTAATGAATTCAAAGACAAAATTACCAAAGATGTTGACACACTGAGACAAGATCTTGCAGCCCTCAAAGATCTGAGAAATACAATAGAATCCCTTAGTAACAGAATGGAGCGGGCAGAAGAAAGGATTTCTGACATTGAAGAGAAAGCTTTTGAATGCTACCAAATGGTCACAGAGGAAGAGAAGTGGAGAACAAAAACGGATTCTCTCTGAAAGCTCTGGGCTAATTAAAAGAAAACTAATATTCTCCTTTATAGGAATTTCTGAAGGCAACAAGGTTGCCTTCAAAAAGCACAGATGCTCTACTTCATGAGATCATGAAGGAGAACTTCCCAGACATGCCAAGAGATTCTGAAATTCAGGTAGCAAACAGTCTCCGAACCATAGCATGACTCAACCCAAATAAGATATCTCCTAGGCACATTATAATTAACTTTGCCAAAGTTAGTATGTTGGAGAAAATTCTGCAAGCAGCCAGATATAAGAAAACCATAACCTACAAGGGGAAGAATATTAGAATGACTGCAGATCTCTCAAGCCAGAAGAGGGTGGTCATCGACTTTTAATCTACTAAAATAAATTTCAACCCAGGATCCTCTATCCAGCAAAACTGAGTTTCATTTATGATGGAGAAATTAAATACTTTAATGACATTCACATGTTGAAGAAATTTGCCATAACTAAACCAGCTCTCCAGGATATTCTCAGACCTATCCTCCAAAATGACCAGGGCAATCCTCCACCACCAAAGTAAACTCACTCAGAAACTTTTGATCAAATTCCAACTTCCACAGTGGCGAAAGGATTAAAAATGTCCACTAGACTTTCAAAAAACTCAATACCCAAAATTTACCAGGCTTATAAATATTTGCAATTAATGTGAATGGTCTGAATTGTCCTCTAAAGAGGCACAGGTTGGCTGACTGCATACAAAAACTCAGGCCAGATATCTGCTGCATACAAGAATCACATCTTACCTTAAAAGATAAATACAGACTCAGGGTGAAGGGATGGTCATCTATATTTCAGGCAAATGGGAAGAAGAAAAAAGCAGGTGTTGCAATTTTATTTGCAGATGGAATAGTCTTTAAACCAACAAAAGTAAGGAAAGATAAGGATGGTCACTTCATATTTGTTAAGGGTAACACTCAACGTGATGAGATTTCAATTATTAGTATTTATGCACCCAACCAGAATGCGCCTCAATTTGTAAGAGAGACTTTAACAGATATGAGCAACTTGATTTCCTCCAGCTCCATAATAGTCAGAGATTTTAACACTCCTTTGGAAGTGTTCGATAGATCCTGCAATAAGAAGCTAAGCAAAGAAATTTTAGATTTAAACTTAGCCATTCAACAATTGGATTTAGCAGACACCTACAGAATATCCTAACAAAACTGAATACACATTCTTCTCAACAGCCCATGGAACATACTTCAAAATAGATCACATCTTAGGTCACAAGTCTAACCTCAGCAAATTTAAAAGAATAGAAATTATTCCTTGCATCTTCTCAGACCATCATGGATTAAAAGTTGAACTCAGTAATAACAGTAATCGGCATACTCATACAAAAACATAGAAACTAAATAACCTTATGCTGAATGATAGCTGGGTCATAGACAAGATTAAGAAAGAAATTACCAAATTTTTGAAACAAAATGAGAATGAAGACATGAATTATCAGAACTGCTGGGATACTGCAAAGGCAGTCCTAAGAGTGAAATTTATAGCACTGAAGCTTTCCTCAAGAGAATGCAAAGAGAGGACGTTAACAACTTAATGGGACATCTCAAGCAACTGGAAAAAGAAGAACATTCCAATCCCAAACCCAGCAGAAGAATAGAAATAAAATTAGAGCAGAATTAAATGAAATTGAAAACAAAAGGATTATACAGCAGACAAATCAAAAGTTGTTTTTTTGAAAAGGTCAATAAAATAGATAAACCTTTGGCTAAACTAACCAGGAACAAAAGAGTAAAATCCCCAGTTTCATCAATCAGAAATGGTAAAGATGAAATAACAACAGACTCCTTAGAAATTCAAAAAATCCTTAATGAATATTACAAGAAACTATTCTCAGAAATACAAAAATCTGAAGGAAATACACCAATACTTTGAAGCGTGCCACCTTCCTGGACTTAGCCAGAATGAAGTGGAAATGTTGAACAGGCCTATATCAAGTTCTGAAATAGCATCAACTGTATAAAATCTCCCTAAAAAGAAAAGCCTGGGACCAGATGGCTTCGTGTTAAAATTCTACCAAACCTTTAACGAGGAGCTAGTAGCTATATTACTCAACCTTTTCCAAAATATAGAAAAAGAAGGATTACTACCCAACACATTCTATGAAACAAACATCATCTTGATCTCCAAACCAGGATAAGACCCAACAAGAAAAGAAAATTATAGATCAATATCACTAATGAATATAGATGCAAAAATATTCAACAAGATTCCAGCAACACATCAAACAAATTATACACCATGACCAAGTGGGTTTTATCTCAGGGTCTCAAGGCTGGTTCAATATACGTAAATCTATAAATATAATTCAGCACATAAACAAATTAAAAAACAAAGACCATATGATTCTCTCAATTGATGCAGAAAAAGCTTTTGATAATATCCAGCATTCTCTCATGACTTAAGAAAATGCGTATAGAAGGGACATTTCTTAAACTGATAAAGGCTGTCTACCGCAAACCCACAGCCAATATCATATTGAATGGAGTTAAATTGAAATCATTTCCACTCAGATCAGGGACCAGGCAAAGTTGCCCATTGTCTCCACTGCTTTTTAACATTATAATGGAAGTCTTAGCCATTGCAATTAGGCAAGAAAAGGCGATCAAGTGTATCCATGTAGGGTTAGAAGAGATCAAACTTTCACTCTTCGCAGATGATATGATTGTAACACCAGGGATTCTACCACAAAACTCTTAGAAGTGATCAAGGATTACAGCAGCATCTCAGGTTACAAAATCAACACTCATAAATCTGTAGCCTTTATATATACCAACAATAGTCAAGCTGAAAAAAACAGTCAAGGACTCTTTTCTGTTCACAGTAGTGCCAAAGAAGATGAACTATTTGGGAGTTTATGTAACAAAGATGTGAAAGATCTCTATAAAGAGAACTACGAAACTCAAAGTAATAGCTAAAGATGTTAACAAATGGAAAAACATACCATGTTCATGGCTGGGAAGAATCAACATTGTTAACATGTCCATACTACCCAAAGCAATATACAATTTAATGCAATCCCTGTTAAAGCTCCACTGTCATACTTTAAAGATCTCAAAAAAATAATACTTCATTTTATATGGAATCAGAAAAAAACTCAAATAGCCAAGACATTACTCAGAAGTAAAAATAAAGCAGGAGGAACCACACTACCAGACCTCAGACTATACTATAAATCGATAGTGATCAAAACAGCATGGTACTGGCACAAAAACAGAGAAGTAGATGTATGGAACAGAATAGAGAACCAAGAGATGGACCCAGATACTTACCATTACTTGATCTTTGACAAACCAATTGAAAACATTCAGTGGGGAAAAGATTCCCTATTTAAGAAATGGAGCTGGATGAACTGGCTGGCGACCTGTAGAAGACTGAAACTGGACCCATACCTTTCACCATTAACTAAGATAGACTGTCACAGGATGAAAGATTTAAATTTAAGACATGAAACTAAAAATACTAGAAGAAAGTGCAGGGAAAACACTTGAAGAAATTGGTCTGGGAGAATATTTTATGAGGAGACCCCCCAGGCAATTGAAGCAACACCAAAAATACATTACTGGGACCTGATCAAACTAAAAAGCTTCTATATAGCCAAGAACACAGTAAAGCAAGCAGACAGCCCTCAGAATGGGAGATGATATTTGCCAGTTATGTCTCCGACAAGAGTTTAATAACCAGAATCCACAGAGAACTGAAACATATTAGCAAGAAAAGAACAGTGATCCCCATCTCAGGGTGGGCAAGGGACTTGAAGAGAAACTTCTCTGAAGAAGACAGATGCACTGCCTACAGACAGGAAAAAATGCTCATCATCCTTAATCATCAGAGAAATGCAAATCAAAACTCCAGTAAGATTAGCCCACATCACAAAATCCCAAAACCAGAGATGTTGGTGTGGATGGAGAAAAGGGAACACTTCTACACTGCTGGTGGGCATGCAAACTAATACGTCCCTTTTGGAAAGATGTTTGGAGAACACTTAGCGATCTAAAAATAGACCTGCCATTCAAACCTAGAATCTATTCCTCTACTAGGTATATACCCAGACGACCAAAAATCACATTACAACAAAGATATTTGCACCAGAATGTTTATTGCAGCCTAATTCACAATTGCTAAGTCATGGAAAAAGCCCAAGTGCCCATCGATCCATGAATGGATTAATAAACTGTGGTATATGTACACCATGGAATATTATGCAGCCTTAAGAAAAGATGGAGACTTTACCTTGTTCATGTTTACATGGATGAAGCTGGAACATATTCTTCTTAGTAAAGTATCTCAAGAATGGAAGAAAAAGTATCCAATGTACTTAGCCCTACTATGAAACTAATTTTTGGCTTTCATATGAAAGCTATAACCCAGTTATAACCTAAGTATTTGGGGAATGAGGGGAGGGAGGAGGGAGGATGGGTGGAGGGAGAGGGATAGGTGGGATTACACCTGCGGTGCATCTTACAAGGGTACATGTGAAACTTAGTAAATGTAGAATATAATTGTCTTAACACAATAACTAAGAAAATGCCAGGAAGGCCATATTAACCAGTGTGATGAAAATGTGTCAAACTGTTTATAAACCAATGTATGGTGCCCCATGATCGCATTAATGTACACAGCTATGATTTAAAATTAATAAAAATAAATAAAAATAGACATGCCATTCTCTCCTACAATTCCTCTACTAGGTATATATCCAGAAGACTAAAAATCACATTATAACAAAGATATTTGTGCCAAAATGTTTATTGCTGCCCAATTCATAATTGGTAAGTCATGGAATAAGCCCAAGTGCCCATCGACGCACAGATGGATTAATAAATTGTGGTATATTTACACCATGGAATATTCTGCAGCCTTAAAAAAGATAGAGACTTTACCTCTTTCATGTTTTCATGGATGGAGCTGGAACATATTCTTCTCAGCAAAGTATCTTAAGAATGGAAGAAAAAGTATCCAATGTACTCAGCCCTACTATGAAACCAATTTATAGCTTTCATATGAAGGCTATAACCCAATTATAGCCCAAGAAGAAAGGGAAAGGGGAGGATGGGTGGAGGGAGGGTAATTGGTGGGAACACACCTATGGTGCATCTTACAAGGGTACATGTGATATTTACTAAGTGTAGAATACAAATGTGTTAACACAATTACTAAGAAAATTCCACGAAGGCAATGTTAACCAGTTTGATGAAAATATTTCAAATTGTATATAACCCCCCCAAATTATACAAATTAACTTAAAATTAATTTAATTTGAAGAGTGCATCAAAGGAGAGATATGTGGCACTGTGAAAACAAGCAATTGAGGGCTTTTGTTTTTGCCCAAACTCACTGTAGGAAGCCTGAAAATCAGTCCAAGGGAACAGTATTAATCACTGTGTTCTTTCCTTGTCCTGTGTGTCTCCCCAAATGTATGTATTCAAATTTAATGGCCAATATGATAGTATTTAGGGGTTGGAACTTTGGGAGGTGATTAAGTGATGAGGTGGAATGGGATCAGAATCTTTATAAAAGACCTTAAGGGAGTGGGTTGGTTCCCTTACACCATGTGAGCACACAGCCTTTGTCTCCTGGGGAGGACGCAGCAACAAGGCACCATCTTGGAAGCAGAGAGGAGCTGCCACCAGATGCTGAGCCTGCCAGTGTCAGGATCTCAGACTTCCCAGCCTCCAGAGCTGTGGAAAGTCAATTTCTACTTACAAATTATACAGCCTGTGGTGTCTTGTTATGGCAGCATAAATGGACTAAGACACTCGGGAACTCAAGCATGTATCTTCTGACTCCTTTGGTTCCAAAATACAAAATATTAGAATGTTCATGGAAGTCAACTCATGTGAATAGATGCCTGTGTGCCTACTAATTTGCCAATAATGTCATACATGCTGGATAAGTCAGAATTTCATGTGACTTATCCGGGACCATCTCTCTCTCTCTCTCTCTCTCTCTCTCTCTCTCTCTATATATATATATATATATATATATATGTGTGTGTGTGTGTGTGTGTATATACACACACACACACGCAGGGAGTTTTTGTCACAAAAATTCCACAGCGCATTGTCAATACTCTTTAATGATTACATAATAATGCATCTCAGTCATGTGCCACATTTTGCCCAAACATTCACCTATTCTTGGGCATTTAGGTTGTTTCCTGAATGTCATTTTTTCCAGTTATAATTTTTTTTGTTTTTTATTCCAATGGATATTTATTGAAAGCTCACAACCACAAGAATTCCCAAAAAAGAGAGACAATTTGACTATTACAATGCAATGTGATAAGGGCTACCCCAGAGCTTTGTTCCAGACACTGTGGGAGCATGTAAGAGAGCTTCGTAACTCACAGTGGTGATGGGAGTGTCTGGAAAGGATTCCAACTTAAGTAACTTGAGTTGTCTCAAGTAAGTTTTGAAGAACTTCTAGGAATTGACTGGGTAAAGAAAGGGAAGGATAGTCTCCTTTCATGAGTGGAAGGATCAAGGGGACAGAGATTAGATTGCATCGCTAGAGACAAAAGATGCAGAATGTGTAGAGGTGAGTTTGGGGAGGAAAGTAGAGGCCAGATCATGAAAGGCATTGTAAGCCATGTCAAGCAAGTTGGACTTCATCCTAGGACAGAGGAAAATCATTCCACAATTTTAAGTGAGGTGATGACCCACTATGGCTTCAGTAGTGAGTAAAAGGTAGTATTTATTGATCTTTTTAGCTGTCATGCACTCTTTGAAGTACTATCACATATAGTAGTAACTCAGTCTTTTCTGGAATCTTTTGAGTTAAGAACTATTCTTGGCACCATTTTGTAAATGAGGAGCAGAGGCACAGTTAACGTAGGAACTTTTCCCAGGGAACTTTCCCAATTATGACTAGTAAGCGGCCAAACTGGGATCCAAAACCAAACTCTTAGTGTTGTAAGAAATCACCTAACCCCTGAGCCACCTAGCTAATTCCTTGCCACCGATTTCTTTTTCATTCTCTTTTTTTCAAAACAGAGTCTCAAACTGTCACCCTCGGTGGAGTGCTGTGGTGTCCCAGCTCACAGCAACCTCCAACTCCTGGGCTTATGCAATTCTTGCCTCAGCCTCCCAAGTAGCTTGGACCACAGGCGCCTGCCACAACACCCAGCTATTTTTTGGTTGTAGTTGCCATTGTTGTTTTGGCAGACCCAGGCTGGATACGAATTTTCCAGTTATAATTTTGAAGTGGGTGTCATGGTGCATATAGTTTTTCCTATATGTGTGATTAGTTTATTAGGTTCTTTGAAATGGAATTATTAGGACATTAAGTTTTAGCAAAATATATCACCAGGTTTTAAAAACAGAGAACACCAAAACATTAAAGAAATATTTTTGAGAGTTTACTAATAATTGGTATTAGTCATATTGGAGCTCTTCAGTAGAAATTTCATAGCAAGTACTAAGCTTTCATATAGCTACTTCTCTCTCTCTCTTTTTTTTTTTTGCAGTTTTTGATTGGGGCTGGGTTTGAACCCACCACCTCCGGCATATGGGGCCGGTACCCTACTTTGAGCCACAGGCACCACCCTCATATAGCTACTTCTGTTAACCATCAAAGCTGAGGGTCCAGAATTGAAGGGGATTAAGAAAAGATAGTTCCATAGAGCTATAAGCAAAACTATACCAAAAACTTTTGGTGTTCTAATGTGATAGTATAAGTCAAATATTCCTAATTCAAAAATCTGAAATCCAAAATGCTCCAAAATCTGAAATTTTTGAGTGGCTGACATGACACTCAAACAGTCATCGGAACAATTTTGGATTTTAGGTTTTTGGATTAGGGATGCTCAGCTGGTAAGTATAATGCATATGTTCTAAAATTAAAACCCCCCAAATCAGAAACATTAGTCAGGGAATGACTAGAAAATGCTTTTTTATTGTTTCACACCCAGGCTTTAGATATTAGGTTGGCACATTTTCTGGCAAGATTCTAGAGCTGTTATTATTCTAATGCTTTTCTAAGGCGCTATCTGCTTTGTATGTCAAATGAATAGGGGGACATTCTATTTTGAATGTCTTTTCCTGAATGAAAGCCAGGTGGGCAGCAAGCCAGGAAGGTTTTTGGTCTCTGTATCACAACTTTGGAACTATACAAGCACACAGTTGAAACCCCTAGATTCCACATGGCATTGTTTATTTCCATTTGGATCACATAAGAACAGCATCACAATCTTAAAAGAATTTTTTTTTTTTGAGACACAGTCTTACTGTGTCACCCTCAGTAGAGTGCTGTGACGTCACAGCTCACAGCCACCTCTAACTCTTTGGCTTGCCTCAGCTTCCCAAGTAGCTGGGACTATAGACACCCGCCACAACGCCTGGCTATTTTTTGGTTGTAGTTGTCATTGTTGTTTGGCAGGGCTGGGCTGGATTCAAACCCGCCAGCTCCAGTGTATGTGGCTGGCCCCCTGGCTGCTGAGATACAGGTGCCGAGCCTTAAAAGAACTTTATCATATTTTCTGTGTAATGTCTGATTTTTAGCTACCCTGACTTTTCCATGCCTAATGGCAGTCATCACTGCAAAATGCATTTGTAGTTAAACTTAATTTTATTATTGAATAGCACTAGTTTAATATCAACTATTTGAATTGTAAATATTTTCTGAAACATTTTAGCTAAATAAATATTAAATTTCCAGAGATGTTAAAGAAGGGGATTGGGCTAAGATAGGACTATAGTAGCGTAACTTAAGGCTGAAATTTGATCTATAAGGAGACTTCTTATCCAGCTTGTCCTAGTTTTATAGAAATACGAATTGTATGAAGGCATATTTGTCTGGATCTATTTCAAGATCATAGAATTATTGAGACCATTGTTGGTTTCTATCCAGAAGTGGAAAATAGATGAATAAGTGTTGTTAAAAATCATCCTCTGATCAGGGTTGGACTTTGTTTTTGTTTTTCTTGTGAAGTAAAAGAATATAGCAGTAGTGAACTGGGAGATAGTGCCGTTTAAACCAGCTCAGCTGTTCTTCATGTAAGGTATTATATTGAGAGATCCCAACTTTTCTTTGTTAAGTTGTGATGGGCAAAAGCATCTTACTAAGGATGCTGTTTAGTAAGAATGAAATGGAACAGAGAAAAAAGGAGGGGATACAAAAGGCAGTTGTGAGCAAAGAAATCAGTAAACACGATGGTGAGTTTAAAGTAAATATAGACTGAGGGAAATGTGTAGGGTGGTTAAAACTGGGTGAAAATAAACTATTAGGCAATGACGTGGAATGTGGGAGAGGGAGATCAGAATATCAACCCATTCTGAAGCCTTTGGCACTGGTATTGTTTGGGAGGCATTGATCTACTTTACATTGCAAGTCACAGATCCATTTTAAAGTTCTAAGGACAACCCTAGTATTTCCCAGGCCCGAAAATGGGCTTCAAGAAGACTTGAGAAAACTATTATAAGGTAGAAAAGGTAGAAAAACAACTTAGGAAAAGCACAGTGAGTAGAAAACACAAAATAAGACGGTCCAACATCCCTCAAATATATCAATAATCACCAATGAGTCAACTCTTAATAATAGCTAACATCTATTAAATGTGGCATATGTGCCGGAGCCAAGGGTTTTTCAGTGTTAACTCAGTTATCACAGCAACCCTTTATTTTATAGATACGGAAGGATACAAGATGTAATCCAAAAATAATGAGTGACAGTTCCCCAGATTTTAGAACATGAACAATGTGGCTTTATGCAGCTTACAAGAAACATGACACACAGAAAACAGAAAGGGAAGGGGAAGATACCCCCCAGAGCTCAGGTAGAACCAATCAGCCATGTGAGGCCTTTTCATTTCACTCTGATTCGGCGAAAACTTGTTATGAGAGATTGGGACTTGGATTAGCTTTTAGGAAGGGGGACAGTTTGCATTAATGGAAAGGCGTAGAGAGAGTTCCAGAGACGTGAAATGATCATGGCTTTCTGCCATGTGGGGCAGCGTGTGAGGTGGGGAACGGCTGTCCCTGAAGGGCGGTAAAGGCCAGTGGTGTGGGAATTTGCTTTGGTGCTCTGCCACTTTCTTCTTGTTTCCTATTTCCTCTTGGCACGCTTCTTCCCCTTCAGTAACACCCACCAAGTGCTGTGCTTCTCATGTGCTAGTCTCTCGCCCCATTTTCACCAAAATCCTCACTCAGTGAAAGGAAAGCACAGTGTTAGGATGTGATGATAAAGGGTGTACCAGAAAGAAGCTTTCCCTCCCTCAGGGAGGGTCACTTTCCCTCCCTGAGCCTCTGCTTCCTCATAATAAAATCAGGCATTTGAACTAGAACAGGCGTCCTCAAACTTTTTAAACAGGGGGCCAATTCACTGTCCCTCAGACCGTTGGAGGGCCGGACTATAGTTTAAAAATAAAAACTATGAACAAACTCCTATGCACACCGCACATATCTTATTTTGAAGTAAAAAACAAAACGGGAACAAATACAATTCATACTGCCGCATGTGGCCCGCGGGCCGTAGTTTGAGGACCCCTGAACTAGAATACAGGATGCCAGAGCTGGAGGAGACCTTAGCTGTCGTCTAGTTTGATCCCTCATTTAACAGGTTGGAAAGCAGATTAAGTGAGAGCCTAAGACCAAGGGTGCCTTCTGGCTGAGAGCTCTGGTGTGGGGCAGAAGGGAGTGGCAGTCCTCTCAGTGTGCCCTGCCTGTGACTAAGACCTAGCCTAGAGGACAGGAAGGAAGCACTTGGATGTTTCTATGCGGTGGCCTTGAATATTAACCAAGACCAGAAATGTAGGCAAATCAAGGCCCCCAGTGACTTGGCAGCCCTGACGGCTCTGCTGACTCCTGGGGTTGAGAGCCTAGAGACCTAGCAGCAACCTCACCTGAGGCAGGATTTCTCCCTCTCTTGTTTCTAAGGAGAGACCATTTGGGCTTTACATTTTAGACAAGAAGTTGAGGGCAAGGGCAACTGACGAGCTTCACACTCCTCAAATCTCCTTAGATGAGAATGGATAATCCTGGAGGGGGTGAGAAAGAGGAGTTTGTGTCTCCAGTCCTTATCCAGTGGATTCTTAGACCACTCATCATACCCAACCCCCCAACACACACACACACATACACATTGATTACTACTTTTTTTTTTTTGGTGGGGGGGTACAGAGTTTCACTATGTTGCCCTTGGTAGAGTGCTGTGGTGTCACAACTCACAGCAACCTCAAACTCTTGGGCTCAAGTGCTTCTCTTGCCTCAGCCTCCCAAGCAGCTGGGTCTACAGGCGCCTGCCACAATTCCTGGGTATTTTTTTGTTGCTGTTGTCATTGTTGTTTAGCTGGCCCGGGCTGGGCTCGAACCTGCCAGCCTCGGTGCATGTGGCTGGCACCATAACCACTGTGCTATGGGCTATGGGTACTAAGCCTACTTCTTCTTCTTCTTTTTTTTTTTTTAAGAGATGTAGAAATGGGTTCTCAGTATGTTGCTAGGCTGGAGTGCAGTGGCTGTTCACAGGGGCAGTCATAGCTCACTGCAACCTCGAACTCTGGGCTTAGCCTCTCCAATCTCTGGGGCTGGAGGCACCCATAACAGTGCCTACCTCAGTGACCACTTCTAGAAGATCCTTTCCCCATACCAGGGGTACCTGTTCCCAGTCATGTCTTGCCCTCCTATACTACTGCTGAATCTCTGTTTCAGCTTTCCCTCTCTGGCCTCCTATTTAGATAGATGTCCTCATGCCAACAATTCTCTGACCTCCCCCGAGAGACCTCCAATCCTTTATCATTACCTCTTCTCCACTGTCCATCATCTCTGCCTCCACACGGCCTCACTTCCATGTTACCCAGTTCAGATTCCATGGCTCATCACAACCATTCCCTTGCCTCTCCCTCTACCAGACCCTCCTGGTCCTCATGATTTTCCTCCTATCTCACTAGCTGCTCTTCCTCAGTCTCCTTTGCTGGAGTCTCCTTCTTTGCCTGACTTCTAATGTTGAATGGAGACATGCCCCAAGGCCACTCTTTGGTCTTCTAGCTAACTTTTCTTCCTTGTTGGTTTTATCCAATCACTTGGATTTAAAATCCGTATCTGCCAATGATTCTCAAAATGTTCTGTTTCTCTCCCATGAGTTTCAGACTGGCTTACTCGACAAGTCCGCTTGGCTAAGAGGCATCCCAAAATTAACATGTCCAGACCAGAACTTTCAATCTCCTCCTACCTCCAAGCCTGTTTCTTCCTAAGTCCTCTCTGTTTCAATTCATTATACTCTCATTCACATAGTTGCTGAGGCCAGAAACTCCAGTAATGGGTTATTGAGCAAACATTTGAGGTTTAATCAGAAGGTAACAGTTTTTGTCTTCTTGAAGCATGTCAGAATGTATTCAGGGGGTCTTCTACCCCTGTATGAAAATTCCTGTGGTCCTGCGACTTTTCTGATCACTCTTGCATAATACAAAAACATTCTCTAGTCCAAAGTTAAGATGGCTGATCTTATGTAATAATAAATTTCTGACCTTGAACTTGATTTATAGCTAAGTCTCCTACCTTTTCCTGCTAGAGCTTGCTGGAGTATGCCTTCTTGCTGTGGGTGTGTGGGGTGGGACAGATGGCTTTGTGGGTTTCTATGGCTGCCCTGCCTCATACTTTTACTCATCCTTCACTATCTGGCAGTTGGTTCAAGGATTGAGAGAGGAAGAGAAGAAAGGGAACAGGGAATTCTTTTCTGACAGGTCCTATCGTAAGATGGCTTGTACGCTGCCCCTGGCAAGTGGGGTTGTCTCTTCTCTCAGGGTTCTGCAGAGGGCCCACTGGACAAGTTAGTGCTTATAACTTATGCAGGAATTTTCATCCAAGTGGCAGCTCTTCCCTCAATATTTTTTGTTTGTTTGTTTTTCTAGTTCCTTCTGCATAGACCCTGTTGAGGATGCCATTGCCTCCCTGGGCAGTCCTCATGAAGATTTAAAATTACTCCAGGCCAATTTTCCTGATTGGCCCTCACATACTAGGTACAGAGAAACCCTTGTTCATTTTTTCCCCTAAAAAACTTGGGAATACAAGTCAAACTCAACATAGTAACCCTCTTTGGTTGTGGCACCAAAGCAATCAGCCAGCTTGTCTGTTATCACTATGGTGAGTAGAATTTTTTGCAATTCTGGAAGTGTTCTCTGTTTGTGCTGTCCAGTATGGTAGCCACCAGCCATTTGTAGCTACCGAGCACTTAGTTTCTAAGTTTCATTTCTTCTTAATGAACTAAACACTCTTACAGAGACTGGAGTCGACACTAGGTCTAGAATAACTCCAGATGTCCAGGTGGGCGAGCTGCAGGCTAGTCTACCATGCCCTCCTCACTGCAGCGAATGGGTATGAAGCCGTCTGAGCGGCCTTCCTGAAGGCCTCTCATTTCATGTGAAATGAAGGGACAAGCACTTTGCATCCTTCTCTCTAGGAAGAGAGCGATAAGGGATGCTCAGTAAAGTTCATTTCCAAGAAATCAAATATACAACGTACCACCCCCAACATGTAAGCCTTTTTCTACCTTGCTGGTGGTTGAAGGATTCATTGTGTAGCCTGTTTTTAGCTGTGTCATTTTTGCAAATTGTCCTAGGTGATTTGTCTCACAAATCCTTTTGGTATCTGATAGTGTCTTTCTTCAACCAAAACATTTAATATTCTGTTGCACTCAGAACTCATCTTTGTTTCTATGAATTTAGATACTTCATAGAAATGGAATCATACTGTGTTTGCTCTGTTTGTGTTTTTGTGACTGGCTTATTCCCTTTAGCATAATGTCCTCAAGATTCATCCACATGGTAGCATATGACAGGATCCCCCTTTTCAAGGATGAATAATATTCAGTTGTGTGTACATACCACACTTTCTCTATCCATTCATCCATTGGTGGACATTTGGGTTACTTCTACCTCTTGGCTATTGTGAATGATGCTATAATGAATATGGGTGTTCTCTTGGAGAGCCTGCTTTCAATTCTTTTGGATATATACCCAGAAGTGGGATTGCAGGACCACGGGGTGATTCTATTTCTAATTCTGCTCTCCATAGCAGCTACACATTCTATATTCCCACCACAGTGCACTAGGGTTCCCGTTTCTCTACATTCTCACCCAGACGGTTTTGATAGGACCGTCCTAAGAAATGTGAAGTGATAGCTCATTGTGGTTTTGATTTGCATTTCTCTAATGGTGAGTGATGTTAAGCATCTTTTTATATGTTTCCTGAACATTTGTGTGTCTTTGGAGAAATGTCTTCTCGAGTCCTCTTACTCATATTTAAATTAAGTTTCTTGATTTTTGATTATTTTAGAACTCTTCTTTGATGTGTCTTCACTCCCCACATCCTAACTATCACCAAGATTTATATGTATCCTTTCTCTTCAGAACGTATCTGTTATCCACGCACGCCTTAGCTCCTCCACTGCTCACATTAAGCCTCTGTCGTCTCTCAACGATGCTACTATTCTTGCCTCTTGACTAGTTTCTCTCCATCCACACTTTCTCACAATGGTTGATTCTTCCCATGCCAGCCATCTTTTAGAAATGCAGATCACATATTATCCTCCTCCCTCAAGTCCTCTAATAACTGCCCAATATTTTACGAATAAACCCCATTTCTTACTATGACTCAAGTGCCCTGATGGCCTGTGCTCCATCCACCTCCCTGGCCTGTGTCCTTTCTCCCCCCGCCCCACTGATTACTGCATTATAGCCACACAGACCTTCTTACAGTTGCTCAGCACTCTAGGCTTGTTTCTGCTTCGGGGCTTTACACTCACTGTTTCCTCCTGTGGAATCTTCTAAGTCTTCCCAGGCTTTGATAGGAAGGTGGGTGAGTGTCACCTTCCTATCAAAGCCTCCCTGGACCTCTCTTTCTGAAATACTTCCTTCCTCCTTCAAGTCAATAGCTGCTCTAGACTGTTGTCTTTCCTTCATAACATGCACTGTCCAGAGTTATTTGCTTGCTTGTTTGGTGTCTTCCTCCCCCAAATGGTGAGCTCTGTGGCAGGAGGGGCTCAGTCGTGTTTACTACTGTCTTCTGGGCCTAGAAGAGTGTCTCATCCTTAGTAGGCATTCAAAAATTGTGTTTAAAAGAAAAAGGAAACAAAGAACTATTTGTTGCTATCGTCCCTCACTAGAGGGTGAGTTCCATGAGACCAGGGACCTTGCATGGGTGGTATTCACCTCTGAATTCCTGGTCCTGTGAACAGCAGCTGAACGTAGGAGGTGAGCAGTAAAAGTGGAATGAATTCTTGCTGAGGAAGCAAAGTGATCTGGTTAATCGGGGTCCCATTGGAGCAATTTCCTCCTTCAGTTTCTGCTCTTCTCAGCTGTCCCAGAAATTGATTCAACTGTGTGACAATAACACCAATTATATCATTTTTCTGAACCACTCACCACTTATTCCACCTCACCACGATGCAAATAACAATTGTATACCTAAATATCCTCACTTAGGCGATGATAATCTTTATTGCAAACTTAATGGATTGCAACATTAAATGCTTTTCTGTCTCTGTGACGTCTGTAACTTTTGTAGCATGGGTACCCTCTCCCAATTAAAAGTGTTATAAATATAAGGACCATCAGTAAGGACCTAAACTATGGAGGTGATTTTCTATTTTCATTCAATACTTACCTATATTCTTATTTCTTTGGGCCTAAACTTAATTTTGCTTTGAACCTTTGTATTAGCGTGCATATTAGATACACAACTTCTTCACATCTTCATTTGAAAATGAGCAGGAAACTCTTGGTGCTTAAAATCTACTGCTTCATCTTTCTAGGTGCCTTCAAGGATTTGGTTAATAGGTTTCCTTTTTGTTTAGCAGATTATCCTGTGGTCTCTATACCATTTTGAAATGCTCAGCACTGACGTCCCTTTTCTCTGGAAGTTTTGTGACAAGAAGAGCAGAAGTTTTGTTATGGATACAAAGCTCAGCTCTTGTGAGCAGATTGATTCATTTGCTTCAAGGAACAGATAAGATTAGGGCAATTGTTATCATGAAAAAAAGAAAAAGAGGCCTGAGATACTGTTTTAGCTTTCTTGATCTTAAGTTAAAACCGTCATAAAACGTGGGAGCTTGAAATCAACCTCAAAGTCTACCTAGTCCAAGGCCACTATTTTACTGATGACACTCAGTTTAGAAAAAGTGGTTCTCCTAAAGCCACAAAGTTGAGAAAAAAAAAAAGAATAAAAACTGAATTCCAGTTCTCAGGTGAGTAATGTCTGCTCCCAAGACCCAAAGGGCTGCTGCCTGACTGGAGAAAGATGATAGTAGAGGCCACAGTGAAGTCCGGGGTGTAGGTTACGAGGACAGTAAGGATAGTATCCTAGAGCCGCTTTCCCTGCCAGAAGGTCCAGGTGGCACCAGCACTTCAGAAGGTTCTCCATCTGTGCCTTGTATTTTCTGGGAAGATCATTTTCCTGTGGCTGAACAAGACAAACTTCTAAAGCACATGATTACTGAGCATAAGTTTGTCATAGCTGATGTCAAGTTGGTTGCTGATTTCCAAAGGTACATTTTATATTGGAAGGAAAGATTCACTGAACAACCTATCAGATTTCTGTAGTATGATAAGAATCAATTCCACAGCTCCATTTGAAGAACAAGAAAATTATTTTTTGTTATGTGAAGTTTTACCAGAAGATAGAATTCTTAGAGAGGAGCTTCAGAAACAAAGACTGAAAGAAATTCTAGAACAGCAGCAGCAAGAACAAAATGATACCAATTTTCATGGCATTTGTATGGTTTGCAACGGAGAATTCCCTGGAAACAGATCTGCTCTTTTGAACCACATGGCCAGAGAACGTGCTTTCAACATTGGATTGCCAGACAACATTGTAAATTGCAATGAATTTCTGTGTGTGTTACAGAAAAAGCTTGACAGTTTGCAGAGTTTGTACTGTGAGATAATCCTTAGGGACAAAAATACACTTAAAGATCACATGAGGAGAAAACAGCATCACAGGATCAATCCTAAGAACAGAGAATATGACTGATTTTATGTCATCAATTACTTGGAACTTGGAAAATCATGGGAAGAAGTTCAGCTGGAAGATGACTGGGAGTTGCTAGACCATCAGGAAGAGGACTGGTCTGATTGGGAAGAACACTCTGCCTCTGCTGTCTGCTTATTTTGTGAAAATCAAGCAGAAGCAATCGAGAAATTATATGGCCACATGGAGGATGCACACGAATTTGAGCTTCTCAAAATAAAATCAGAACTTGGATTAAATTTCTATCAGCCAGAGAAACTGGTCAATTTTATTCAGAGGCAAGTTCACCAGATGTAGATGTTATGGCTGCCACACAAAGTTCAAATCCAAAGCAGACTTAGGGAATCACATGCAAGAAACTAAACATACTTCACTGCTTCCTGAGAGAAAGACATGGGATCAACTTGAGTATTATTTTCCAACCTATGAAAACGACACTCGCCTGTGTATACTACCTGACAGTGAAAGTGACCTGATATCTCAGGAACAAAATGAAAATGTTCCCATCATCAGTGAAGATACATCTAAACTTCATGCTTTGAAACAAAGCAGTATTTTGAATCAGTTGCTACTACAAGAGTGCTTAAAGAAGTAGGAACTACTACAGAAGCAATGTAGTTTTCCTGTTTTTCTCTTTTGAGACAGACATGAAAGAATAGTTTAAATTTGAAGGCCAACAAAGAGTTAGTCCTTGGTGAAATAAACTTTTCAAAAATGAATGTTCTTTCCAAAAACAGAAAATAAAATGAAGACTCTTTGCAAACAAACAAATGAACAAAAAAAAAAAAAAAAAAAAAAACCCCAAAAACTGAATTCCATCTGGACTTGTGAAGGTTTGATTACCAAAGTACTGATAAAACTGTTAATGGCTCACATGTTATGTTTTTTATATGTAAAATGGGTCCATCAATTCCTGCCTTTCTACTTTCCAAAGAAAAGTCCACAACAAGCATTATAGTTATCATCAGATTATCAAGTATCCAGTTGTTTGTGGAATAGTGCTGGTCCTTTTATGGGTAGAGTGATAATCTCACAAAAATGCCCCTAATTAATTTTTTAAAATTATAAAACATTTTCTTTTTTAAGCAGTATATTATTATAGTTCATTATTCATAAAGCACAAAAGAGTATACAGGTAAAATCTCCCTACCATCAACATTCTCCAGCCATCGAATTCCTATCTTTGGAGATAACCAATTTCTTCCAATCCCTACTGAATCTTTCTGGATTTTATGGACATGCAAGAAAATATGCAGTCCACTTTTTTTTTTTTTTTTTGTAGAGACAGAGTCTCACTTTATGGCCCTTGGTAGAGTGCCGTGGCCTCACACAGCTCACAGCAACCTCCAACTCCTGGGCTCAAGCGATTCTCTTGCTTCAGCCTCCCGAGTAGCTGGGACCACAGGTGCCCGCCACAATGCCCGGCTATTTTTTGGTTGCAGTTTGGCCAGGGCCGGGTTTGAACCCGCCACCCTCGGTATATGGGGCCGGCGCCTTACCGACTGAGCCACAGGCGCCGCCCAATCCACTTTTTTTTTAATACAGAAAATGTGTCATATTGTATGCATTGTTATGTACCTTGCTTTTTCCCCCTAACACTATATCTTCCTATATATCATTTTATAAGATTTACATTTTGGCTTTTAGGGCTGCATAGGATTTCACCACGTGGATAGACAATAATGTTTGAACCAGTTCCCTACTCAGAAATGTTTAGATTTCCAATACGTGAACTTCATGGCCAAAGGCGTTCATAGTTTGTGACACTTTAATGCCTGGTATATAAAGACTGCTTTCGATTTTTTCTTTCAATTATTCCACAGTCTCTTTTTCTTTAAATCACAGGCCTAAGATCTGAAATAGGAAAAATGGGTATGTATATCTCTCTGCATAATAGAAATATGGGACGGAAATGTCTGAGACCAGAACATGGAAGGCTCTTCAGAAGAGAATAGGTGCTTGGAAGCATTTGGTTACCTCGCGCTGTGACTGTGGGATGCCATCCCTTCTGGAGGGCCTGCTTCCTGAGCAAAGGAATGGTGAGCCACAGAGAATTCCCTGCAAAGGTTGAACTGGGTGATAAAACTTTTGATCTGGGTTGTCTTTATAAATACCAGAACAGAGGATAATAAAATTAGTATATAAACAATACATATTTGTTAGATGAGTAAATGTATTGATAGGTACTTTCACCTCATAATCTTGGAAAATTAGGGCTAGAAGAATCCTTTGTGACCTCTAGTCTAACCATCTGAGACAGTGTGACTGATCCAGTTCTCACGTCTAGTATTGGAGCTATTGAACTTTGTTGCCTGCACCCTATTTACAAGGGATTGTGTGTTTGGCTGTGAGTGACACATTTTAAGGGAGATGTAGGTGAAAAAAGACCATACCTGGCAAATGAGGAGTGACTGGAGGAACCATATTTGGGACTTGAGAAAGGAGATAGACTTGGTACACGTCTTCATAGCCCTACTGTGAAAAAAAAGATTCTAAGGAGTTCAAGAACTATAACGAGAACCAATGGGTAAAAGCTACAAGGCTATGGATTCCACTTAGTACAGAAACCTTTCCAACAGTCACAGCCAAGTGAACTGCCTGAGGGGGCAGCTGGCATCCTGGCAGTAGCAGTGTTGAAGTGGCTTCATCAGAGAAGCTGAGGGGCAGGCTACCCTGGGGGAGGCTCCGTCCTCAGATTGCCACCAACTCAGGTTCTGTGCTTTAACATCCAAATGGAGCTTTGCCTTTAGCATAAATGTTCCTTATTAAACTTTATCAAATATATATCTTTGTGGTGTGATTACATATGCTCCTCAACATACAAGCCCATTGTAAGGTAGAAATATCCTAAGTTGAAAATGGGTTTAATATAACTCACCCACCAGATGTCATAGCTTAGCCTGGCCTACCTTAGATGTGCTCAGAGCAGTAGCCTACAGTTGGGCAAAATCATTTAATACGCAGCCCATCTTATAACAAAATGTTGACCATCTCTTGGAATTTATTGAACGCTGTTCTTAAAGTGAAAAGCAGCATGGCTGTACAGGCACTGAAGTACAGTTTCTACGATTGCCTATTGCTTTGGCACCATAATAAAGTAAAAAAGTCGAATTGCCGTGAGTAAGACCATCTGTATTCCCATCTTCTTTGTCCATTATGGGCAGAAGATAATTAGGTCTGTGATGATTATTGTCTTAGTTTTCTATAGCTGTTGTAACAAATTGCCACAAACTTAATGGCTTAAAACAACACAAATTTATCGTCTTACAGCTCTGTGGTTGTAAGACCAACAGGAGTTTCACTGTATTAAAATCTAAAGTGTCAGCAAGGTTGCATTGCCTTCTGATGGCTCTAGGGGAGAGAGAGTCTGTTTCCTTGCCTTTCTAGTTTCTCTAGTTGCTCACATCCTCTATGTTCATAGCCAGCAGCAGCTGGTCAAGTCCTCATATGACATCACTCTGACCCCTTCTGCCTCCCTTTTCCACTTTTAAGGACCCTTGTGGTTACATTAGACCCACCCAGATAATCTGGGATAACCTCTCTATTTTCAGGTCATCTTAATTCCACCTGCAGCCTTAATTCCTCTTTGCCGTGTGCCCTAACATAAATTGGGGGCTTAGGATGTGGCTCACTCGGGAGGACATTGTTCTGTCTACTTCCATCATGCAATGGGTATGTGATTTTCTTGTTCCGGAACAGGGGTTTAGGGGGCATCGTCTGTAGGTTGCACCTCTCAGTGGCTTGCCCTTGGCCTGCCTTCCCCACAAACACCCTAGGGCTCTGTGTTGGCACTTGCTTAATCTGGAACCCCTGATGCTTCTGGGCTTGATATGCGTGTGTGAGAGTGTATGTGAGTGTGTGTGTGTGTGTCTGTCTGTCTGTACTCCATTTTAGCACCCACTTCCTTGAATATCTGGGTCAGCACAGAACTTTCCTGGACACTGCTCAGACCTGTCCTGGGGCTTGTGCTACCAGTATAGGGTGGCACCAGTGAGCTGTGCTATATGGGCTTACATTAGTCTACATGGAACAAACGAAACAGAATTTTACACCAAAAAAACAAACAATTTGTCCTGTATGATAATTAAACACAGAGACCATAAAACTACAACTAGCAGACAAGTTGATGTGTTTTGACGGCCTCCCCTGCTGATTCCCTCCTGCCCCGCTGGGGGTGGGGTGCTCAACTTTAGACCTGGCCCTTCTTCTGTACCCAAGTGTTACTACCCTCACTACAAAATGAAGACTAAAATGTGGTCCTTGAAAATTAAGGCCAAAACCGATAAAAAAGAGACAAAGGAATAGAGGTAAGTAGGCGCTTAGAGTCTGAATTAAGTTTTAGGTTTTCTTGTAGCTAAGGCAAAGTGGGAGTAGGGTAGGAATGTATTTTCCTTGCCAGCTAGCACACAGTTGCTTTGTTTTTAAGTTTCCAGTTTTTTACAGGTATTACTTATGCAGTATCTCATTTTAGTCAAAGCAGTGGTATTTGATGGTCACAGATGAGTGGTGCTGTCACAGTCTCTATCCCTCAAAGTTGTCACCTGTCACAAAACAGCTAATATTAGAAAGTGCTTTGGTGCTGGAGAAGGTAGCTGTGCCCACAATCTCACCTCAACCTGCAGGATGCTCCCTACAAGTCCTTTCTCTGGCCTCCGCTGTCCTGGTGGCTGACCTCCTGACCCACCTGTCAGCCGCTCACACCCCCTGGCTCAGGTTTCTCTCTCCAGGCCCCTTATGTACCCCTCTTTTCGGAAAGGGCAAAGAACTTGAGTTGGAGCGACACGGTAGTCATTTCGATTCAGTTGCCAGTTTCACTTCTCCGCCAGAGTGCCCAGTTTCTGTCTGGTCCTGAGTTTACAGAATTGATCACGTACCACAGTGTCGCTGTCACCTCCATGTCTGCACTGAGCACTCAGCACTCTGGAAGCTTGGATGCGTTTCTTAGAGGAACAAAATACCAGCCAGCACTTGTTATCCTTAGGACTTTCTCTCATCTGCCAGCCAAAATCACTTCTTTTACCCCTGGGATAATGTATTGTGTTTATTTTAAAATTCAGCCCAGACTTCCCGTTCTCTAAGCCTATCAGGTTGATGAGGAAGCTAAGTGGCCTGCTGGGAGCTTCTTGGAGACAGGAAGGGAATGGTGAGGTCTCCCTGGAGACAGGAAGGGGATGGTGAGGTCTCCTGGAGGGAGCCATCTCCCTGGAGACAGGAAGTGGATGGTGAGGTCTCCTGGAGGGAGCCGCCTCCCCGACGCTCCCTCGGGAATGCCCCCAGCTGTTCCCTGTCAGCACCTGTCAGTCCAGGCTCCTCCAAAGGCAGATGCCAAGACAATTAGATGGGCCAGTCTTTTATTGGGGGAACATTTATAATGGACAAAAAGGGGAGGGAGCAGGAACAGGCAGGGAGAGCCCCCAGACCACATTTGGACACCTGTGGAAGGAGAGGAGGAGGAAGGAGGCTTGGGTAGGAAGAGCCGTGGGGGACGGTGCAGCACTGAGATGACCTTGGCCAGGCCACTGGGCTGCCCCAGAGCAGAGACTGGCCGTTAGAGGACTCCTTCCTTCCTATATGTGAACCTCTCGGCCCACAAGTTTACCTTTAGGCTGTCTGGCACCATCACTCCTTGTCCTATGGCTTCTCCATCATCACTGGCCAAATCTCCATGGAAGGGGAGTCCAGGGCCTCAGGTAGACAGGCAGTGCATCAGGGCAGCAGCGCCAGCTTCCCTGGGCCTCCGCAGGTCTCCCCAGGCCACAGTAGCTCAGCTCGTCCACAGAACTGACAGCGGAATAGAAAGCGCACAGGATGCTGGCGCTGTGAGAGAGGGTTTGGGCTCCAGTTCTGCTGTTTAGTCCAGCACAACATTGTCCAGCTCATCCATCTGTGTCCTCCCTGGGTCTAGCACTGCAGGGCACCCCACCAGCCAGGCACGTCCTTGCTGTGAGGGCTGGACGCGGGCAGTGGTCCGGGCCTCAGAGGGGACAGGCTTCTCTGTGAGGAGCATTGCTGGTTTCCTCGTGTGTCCCTCCCGCATGGAATGAGACCTGGTGTCCCGGAGCCTTGGGTATACCACCACTCAGCAAGGAGAAAGAGAAGCTTCCTTCCACTCAGCTGTCAGCGGGAAGTTCCAGATGTTTCAGAGGCGGGGCTGGAAATATGGTCTCTGAGGCCGCGCAGCTCAAAGATGAGAAGAGCCTCCCGACCCCCAGGGGAGGGCTTACAGCAACAGTAATGGGGCTCTGTCACTTTCAAGTTTTTTTACTTCTTTCCACATTATGTTACATTTTCCTGATTCTTTACTTGATTCTGTTATTTTTTTATTGGATGCCAGGCATTGTGAATTTTACCTTGTCTGCTCTTATATTTGTAGTCTAAATAATCTTGATCATTTTTTTTCTGGGAAACAGTTGATTTACTTGGAAACAATTTGAATCTTTTGAGTCTTGCTTTGAAGATTTTTTGGTGGGTCCAGAACAAAGAGCAGTCTAGTGCAAATTATTCCTCACCTCTGAAGCAAAATCTTCTTGACTACTCCACTGGATACTCAGTGAATTATGAGTTTGTCCAGCTTGGCTGGTGGGAACAGACAGTGTCCAACTGTGTGTAATTGCTAGGCACTGTTACCTCTAATCGTCATTTCTCAGCCTCCAGTAATTTCCTCACACATGCTAATCAATTCCCCCCCCCCCCAAGACTCAAGAGAGGCCTTCGCACGTCTCCAGGCTTTGCTGTCTGTAAAAATCTCCTGCTTGTGTCTCTGTCCTGTGAACTCTGTACCCTGGGCTCTCAGCTGCATCACCTCAATTCAGGGAGTTGATTAAGCTCCACCTGGTTCCCCGACTCCAAGTCATAACCTGGAAACTCTCTCAAGGCAGTGGGCTGGGGCATGGAAGGCCTTGCTCACCTTGTTGGTTTCCTGTCTCTCAGTGATCAATGTCATTCATTGCCCGATAACTAGTTTCTTTAAAATTGCTATTGCACGTATTTTACAATTAAAAAATACACAAACCCTTTTCTAGAAGAAGAGAGAAAATCTGTATATCCTTCTCTTTGATATCTCCTAACATACTATGATGCAAAATTAGCAATACTTAAATACTATGATACAAAGCAAAACATTTCCTGGTGACTATGACCCCCCCCCCAAAAAAAAAACAGAACAAAAACAACAACAAAAAATAGGACTTAACTAAAAAGTTTCTGTACAGCAAAAGACATAATCAACAGAGTAAATAGATGACCTACAGAACAGGAGAAACTACACATCTGACAAAGGACTAATTCCAGAATCAGTAAGGAATTCAAACAAGTCAAGAAGAAAACAATAACCCAATTAAAAAGTAGGCAGAAGACACAACCAGATTTTTTTCCAAAGAAAATAGACAAATGGGTGGCGCCTGTAGCTCAAGGAGTAGGACGCCGGTCCCATATGCCGGAGGTGGCGGGTTCAAATCCAGCCCCGGCCAAAAAAAAAAAAAAAAAAGAAAATAGACAAATGGCCAATAAACATATGAAAATATGCTCAATATCACTAGTCATCAGGAAAATGTAAATTAAAACCACAGTGTGATACCACCTTACCTCTGTCAGAATGATCTTTAATAAAAAGACAAAAAACAATAGATGTTGGTGCAGACACAGTGAAAGAGGACTACACTGTTGGTAGGAATGTAAATTAGTACAACCTCCATGGAAAACGGTGCGAAGATTTCTCAAAGATGTAAAAGTATATCTACCATTTGATCCAGCAATCCTATTACTGGTGATCTACCCAAAGGAAAATAAGTCATTTTATAAGAAAGACACCAGCACCCAAATGTCCAATTCATAATTGCAAAGACATGGAAGCAACGTAAGTGCCCACCAATGATGACCGAATAAAGAAAATGTGGAATGAACATACCACGGAGTAGTGCTCAGCCATTAAAAAGAACGAAATAATGTCTTTTGCAGCAACTTGGATAGAACTGCTATTATTCTAAGTGAAGTAACGCAGGAACAAAAAACCAATCGTTGCATGTTCTTGCTTGTATAATAAGTGGGGGCTAAGCAATGTGGCTGCATGGTCCTACAGAGTGACTTTAATGGACACTGGAGACTCAGAGAAAGGGGGCATGGGGTGCAGGACGAAAAATTATCTATTGAATAAATGTACACTCTTCAGGTGATGGGTATATTAAAAGCGTAGAAGGCTGCACTATGCAATTCATCCGTGTAATAAAAAAAAAACCACTGTACTCCCTAAAGCTACTTAAATAAAAAAAAAGAAAAAAAGAAAATGAGAGCGGAAAGAAAACAAAGCTATTTGCTTTTATATCTATACATAAGTGTGTGTGTATATATGTATACACACACCTTTTACATAGATATATAGAACTTCTGTAAGTTGCCCACCCAAAGGACAGTAACAAACTGGTCAACCTATGGAAGTGGTCACCATAAGGAACTAGGCCTATTGTACTGATACACGCATGTGGTGCATGTCAGGTCTATGAAAATTAGGTCAACTTAAGAAAGTGGTCAATGTAGGGAGGTGGCCAACTATGGAGATTCTACTGTATAGTAAGTATAAATAATAAATATAAACACACACACATAATCATAACAAAATAAGGAGGAAATACTCATGGCAATTACAGTCCTTTCTGTTACAGCCTTTCTATAACTGGTCATCTGATCATAGGAAGTATCTATAACTATTGATAGGTCATTAAATATGAAATGTCTAATTTTGAATCAAAAAGTTAAGTTTATTATATCTTAAACAAGAATCAAAAAGTTAAGTTTATTCTATCTCAAACGGTATACAATTAATCAAGGTATGCACCTAAACTATCAACACTGTTTTGCCATCTTAATGGTTGCTTGATGCCAGCAGCAAAGAAGCCTAGGGAGTGAGTGGTGATGAAATTGAAAAAGGTAGTTTCCACAGCCTGAATATTTTTCTTTGTAAAAATGGTCCAAAGTCTGGAAGAGGGGGGTCAGTTGGTGCAAGGTCTGATGAATATGGTGATGACAGAGTACCCAAGCCCAGCTTCTGTAGTACAAACAGCGTTGTTTGTGTGACGTGGTTGAGTGTTGTCTTGAAAGAAGATTGGGCTGTCTCTATTGATCGATTTCAGCCGCCTAATCACATCATGTCATCTGGTTGGCTGCTGTAGACAACTGCTGCTTCCAGCTGACCAGGTCTCGGACCACCAGACAGCATTAGCTTTTTTTGATGAACATTCCCTTTTGGACTGCGTTTCAGTGCTTCATCTTTACTCCGCCAATGTGCCAAATGCTTGTGATTGTCAAAAAGAATCTATTTTTCTTTTTTTATTTTATTTTATTATTAAATCATAGCTATGTACATTAATGTGATCATGGGGCATCATACACTGGTTTTATAGACCATTTGACACATTTTCATCACACTGGTTAACATAGCCTTCCTGATATTTTCTTAGTTATTGTGCTAAGACATTTATATTCTACATTTAGTAAGTTTCACATGTACCCTTATAAGATGCACCGTAGGTGTAATCCCACCAATCACCCTCCCGCTGTCCATCCTCCCCACTTCGTTCCCTCCTTCTCCCCCTTCCCCCTATTCTTAGGTTATAACTAGGTTATAGCTTTCATGTGAAAGCCATAAATTAGTTTCATAGTAGGGCTGAGTACATTGGATACTTTTTCTTCCACTCTTGAGATACTTTACTAAGAAGAATATGTTCCAGCTCCATCCATGTAAACATGAAAGAGGTAAAGTCTCCATCTTTCTTTAAGGCTGCATAATATTCCGTGGTGTACATATACCACGATTTATTAATCCATTCGTGGATCGATGGGCACTTGGGCTTTTTCCATGACTTAGCAATTATGAATTGGGCTGCAAGAAACATTCTGGTACAAATATCTTTGTTATAATGTGAATTTTGGTCTTCTGGGTATATGCCTAGTAGAGGAATTATAGGATTGAACGGCAGATCTATTTTTAGATCTCTAAGTGTCGTCCAAACATCTTTCCAAAAGGAAAGTATTAATTTGCATTCCCACCAGCAGTGTAGAAGTGTTCCCTTTTTTCCACATCCATGCCAACATCTCTGGTCTTGGGATTTTGTGATATGGGCTAATCTTACTGGGGTTCGATGATATCTCAAAGTAGTTTTGATTTGCATTGCTCTGATGATTAAGGATGATGTCTGTAGGCCGTGTGCCTGTCCTCTTCAGAGAAGTTTCTCTTCAAGTCCCTTGCCCAGCCTGCGATGGGATCACTTGTTCTTTTCTTGCTTATACGTTTGAGTTCTCTGTGGATTCTGGTTATTAAACCTTTGTTGGAGATATAACCTGCAAATATCTTCTCCCATTCTGAGGGCTGTCTGCTTGCTTTACTTACTGTGTTCTTGGCTGTGCAGAAGCTTTTTAGTTTGATCAGGTCCCAGTAATGTGTTTTTGAAGCTGCTTCAATTGCCTGGGGGGTCCTCCTTATAAAATGTTTGCCCAGACTGATTTCTTCAAGAGTTTTCCCTGCACCCTCTTCTAGTATTTTTATAGTTTCTTGTCTTAAGTTTAAATCTTTAATCCAGTGAGAGGCCATCTTAGTTAATAGTGAAAGGTGTGGGTCCAGTTTCTGTCTTCTACAAGTCACCAGCCAGTTCACCCAGCACCATTTGTTAAATAGGGAATCTTTTCCCCACTGAATGTTTTTAATTGGCTTGTTAAAGATCAAATAATGGTAAGTAGCTGGGTTCATCTCTTGGTTCTCTATTCTGTTCCAGAAATCTACCTCTCAGTTTTTGTGCCAGTACCATGCTGTTTTGATCACTATCGATTTATAGTATAGTCTGAGGTCTGGTACTGTGATTCCTCCTGCTTTGTTTTTATTTCTGAGTAATGTCTTGGCTATTTGAGGTTTTTTTCTGGTTACATATAAAACAAAGTATTGACAATTAAGGTTATGGGGAGGGGGAAGCAGAAAGAGGGATGGAGGGAGGCGGGTGGGGCCTTGGTGTGTGTCACACTTTATGGGTGTAAGACATGATTGCAAGAGGGACTTTACCTAACAATTGCAATCAGTGTAACCTGGCTTATTGTACCCTCAATGAATCCCCAACAATAAAAAAAAGAAAAAAAAAAACTATGAACAAATTCCTAAGCACACTGCACATATCTTATTTTGAAGTAAAAAAACAAAACGGGAACAAATACAATAACACTGCTTCATGTGGCCCGTGGGCCGCAGTTTGAGGACACCTGGACTAAACTATGGCCCATAGGTCAAACCTGCCCATACCCTCAGATAAGAATGGTATATATATATATATATATATATATTTTTTTTTTTTTTTTTTTTTTTTTTTTTTTTTTGTAGAGACAGAGTCTCACTTTACTGCCTTCGGTAGAGTGCCATGACTCACAGCAACCTCTAGCTCTTGGGCTTCCGTGATTCTCCTGCCTCAGCCTTCCGAGCAGCTGGGACTACAGGCGCCTGCCACAATGCCCGGCTATTAAAATGGTTATTTAAAAAACACAAGGAGATAGAGAATATAGATGACCCACAAATCCTCAAATACTTACCATCTTGCCCTTTTCAGAAAAAGGTTTCTAATCCTAATATAAATAAAAATAATACATTGCAGAGTTTAAAAAAAAAAGCAAAACGAAGTATTATTTTTTCAAGATCTTTAAAGTATGACAATGGAGCTTTAATAGGGATTGCATTAAAATTGTATATTGCTTTGGGTAACATGGACATTTTAACAATGTTGATTCTTCCCAGCCATGAGCATGGTATGTTTTTCCATTTGTTAACATTTTCAGCTATTTCTTATCTTAGAGTTTCATAGTTCTCTTTATAGAGATCTTTCATGTCCTTTGTTAGATAAACTTCCAAACATTTCATCTTCTTTGGCACTACTGTGAATGAAATAAAGTTCTTAACTGTTTTTTCTGCTTGACTATTGTTGGTATATATAAAGGCTACCGATTTATGAATGTTGATTTTGTAACCTGAGATGCTGCTGTATTTCTTGATCACTTCTAAGAGTTTTGTAGTAGAATCCCTGGTGTTTTCCAGATATACAATCATATCATCTGTGAAGAGTGAAAGTTTGATCTCTTCTGACACTATATGGATACCCTTGATTGCCTTTTCTTCCGTAATTGCAATGGCTGAAACTTCCATTACAATGTTAAAGAGCAGTGGAGACAATGGGCAGCCTTGTCTGGTTCCTGATCTGAGTGGAAATGATTTCAATTTAACTCCATTCAATACGATATTGGCTGTGGGTTTGCTGTAGATGGCCTCTATCAGTTTAAGAAATGTCCCTTCTCTACCAATTTTGAAGGGATGCTGGATATTATTAAAAGCTTTTTCTGCATCAATTGAGAGAATCATATGGTCTTTGTTTTTTAATTTGTTTATATGCTGAATTATACTTATAGATTTACATATATTGAACCAGCCTTGAGACCCTGGGATAAAACCGACTTGGTCATGATATATAATTTGTTTGATGTGTTGCTGGATTCTGTTTGTTAGGATCTTGTTGAATATTTTTGCATCTGTATTCATTAGTGATATTGGTCTATAATTTTCTTTTCTTGTTGGGTCTTTTCCTGGTTTGGGGATCAGGGTGATGTTTGCTTCATAGAACGTGTTGGGTAGTCTTCCTTCTTTTTCTACATTTTGGAACAGGTTGAGTAATATTGGTACTAATTCCTCTTTAAAGATTTGGTAGAATTCTGATGTGAAGTCATCTGGTCCTGGGCTTTTATTTTTAGGGAGATTTTGTATGGTTGATGCTATTTCAGAACTTGATATGGGCCTGTTCAACATTTCCACTTGATTCTGGCTAAGTCTTGGAAGGTGACATGCTTCCAAGTTTTGGTCAATTTCCTTCAGATTTTCATATTTCTGAGAATAAAGTTTCTTGTAATATTCATTAAGGATTTTTTTTAATTTCTGAGGAGTCTGCTGTTATTTCGTCTTTGTCATTTCTGATTGATGAAATTAGAGATTTTACTCTTTTTTTCCTGTAGGTTGGACAAAGGCTTATCTATTTTATTGACGTTTTCAAAAAACCAACTTTTTGATTTATTGATCTGTTGTATAATCCTTTTGTTTTCAATTTCATTTAATTCTGCTCTAATTTTTGTTAGTTCTTTTCTTCTACTGGGTTTGGGGTTGCAATGTTCTTCCTTTTCCAGTTGCTTGAGATGTCCCATTAAGTTGTTGACTTCCTCTTTTTGTTCTCTTGAGGAATACTTGCAGTGCTATAAATTTCCCTCTTAGGACTGCCTTTGTGGTATCCCAGAGGTTCTGATAATTGGTGTCTTCATTGTCATTTTGTTCCAAAAATTTGGCAATTTCCTTCTTAATCTCATCTCTGACCCAGCTATCATTCAACATAAGGTTATTTAACTTCCATGTTTTTGTATGAGTATGCAGATTCATGTTGTTACTGAGTTCAACTTTTATTCCATGGTGGTCCGAGAAGATGCAAGGAATAATTTCTATTCCTTTAAATTTACTGAGGTTAGACTTGTGACTTAAGATGTGATTGATTTTGGAGTATGTTCCGTGGGCTGATGAGAAGTATGTGTATTCAGTTTTGTTTGGATGAAATGTTCTGTAGATGTCTGCTAAATCCAAATGTTGCATGGTTAGGTTTTTTTTTTTTTTTTGTAGAGACAGAGTCTCACTGTACCGCCCTCGGGCAGAGCGCCGTGGCGTCACACGGCTCACAGCAACCTCCAACTCCTGGGCTTACGCGATTCTCCTGCCTCAGCCTCCCGAGCAGCTGGGACCACAGGCGCCCGCCACAACGCCCGGCCATTTCTTGGTTGCAGTTTGGCCGGGGCTGGGCTTGAACCCGCCACCCTCGGCACATGGGGCTGGCGCCCTACTCACTGAGCCACAGGCGCCGCCCGCATGGTTAGGTTTAAACCTAAAATTTCTTTGCTCAGCTTCGTACTGGAGGATCTATCCAACACTGCCAATGGAGTGTTGAAATCTCCAACTATTATGGAGCTGGAGGAAATCAAGTTGCTCGTGTCTGTTAGAGTTTCTCTTATAAATTGAGGCACAAAGAATCTGTTCACCTTTATGTCCTAACAGCAAAGAAAGGCAAGCTTTCAGATGATTTCTCATTTAATTCATGTGAAACCCATCTATCCTGCTTCTTTCCCTTGCCAATTTGTTTCAGCTGGTCCAATATTGTTGGAATAGTAAAATCAACTATTGTTGCTGCTAATTCACACATAGGTTGGGATAAATTTGCTTCCACTACAGCTTTCAGAAAGCAGGCAGGAAGAGAGATTGGTTTTAGTCCTTAACAGAAAACTATGAATTAATACTTTTTCTATTATTTTAGTATAAAGACTGACCATCCTTCTGCTTCCTCCAAGACCGCTGCTCTGTCTATCCTGGTGCCCTTTGCTGTTCCCTGTGTGCACTCTGATGGGCTCCTGTCCATCCATGCCTTGGTCATTCTTAAATATTTTGAATATCACCCTGTGAATATTTTGAATATCACCCTGTGTCAGTTTTCTATTGCTACATGACAAATTACCACAAACTCAGTGGCTCAACGGTCCTCTATTAGTTCACAGTTTCTGTGGGCTAGAGGTGTGAGCGCAGCAGAACTGGGTCTCTGCTCAGGGTCTCACAAAGCCAACATCAAGTTGCTGGCTGGGGCTTCATGCTCTTCTGGAGTGCAGGTCCTCCTCCAAGCTCATTCACACGGGGGCAGAACTCAGCTCCTTGTGTCTGTGGGACTGAGGCTCTGTTTTCTTGCTGGCTGTCAGCTGGAGCTGCTCTAGCTCCCAAAGGCCACCCTCACGTCCCAGCCAGGTGGGCATCTCACAACATGGCTCACTTCTCCACAGCCAGCCAGAGAGGGACAGCACCTTATATAACATAACCCAGTTGAAGGAGTGACACATCTCACAACATGGCTCACTTCTCCACAGCCAGCCAGAGAGGGACAGCACCTTATATGACATAACCCAGTTGAAGGAGTGACACCCCGTGTTTTCAGGTCCTGCCCATGTGCAAGGGGAGGAGACCCTTCACAGCCTGTCCATGAGGGGGTGGGAGTTTGGGGGCTGTCTTAGAATTCTGTCTAGCAGAAACCCACCTACCTCTCAGCACTGAGTTTATAGATGTGTGTGTGTGTGTATTCGTAGTACAGCACCTTCCATGTTGTTGGTCTTTTATATATATTCTTAAATCTCTTTCTCCATCTTGTTCATGATACGTGAGGGCAAAGTATCCCACCTTGAGGACCTCTCTTGAATAACCTCTCTGTGTCTCTGGCACCAGCCCATGACAGGCCCAGGACCCGTGTTCTCCTGTGAGTGGCAGGAAGGGGGTTGGGGAGCAGCTGGAGAGCCGCTGGCTCACCCAGTGCCAGCTTTGCCTCCTCTCTCCGGCCCGGCCTGTGGTTGCTACCACCGCAGCTAACAAATGAGCTGTCTATGCCACCTCCCAGACCTCTCTGGAGGATGCTGGAAGTGATGCTCCAGAGGGGAAGGGAGGTGCCAGGTACCTGCCTAGTTAGCCAGTGACCTCTCTGTGCACAGACTGGCACCCCTCATCCTGTGCTTTCCCTCAGAGGGGCCCAGACCTGAAAAGGCAGTTTAGAAGGTGCCTTCCAGGTTGAGGTGCCTTCTAGACGTCAGGGCTCCAGTTGTGAACTCTTCAGCAAGGATAGCATTGCACTGGAGCAGAGGGAGGGAAGAACACAGGGCTAGTGTGTGGAATGAGGCTCCTGAGGGACCAGGGCCAGGGGAGGTCTGTCCCCACACCCTCGCCCTACCCTTCCCTCATCCCGGTCCTACACCCACCCCGTCGTGATGACAGCTGCTCTTCTCCCTGCTCCTGGGAGCAGGTTTCAGTGAAAGGGCACTGACGCAAGACGCAGGATACCTACACCCCACCGTGTCAAGTACGGTGTTACGTGTAAGAGGCATGTCAGTGACCACCCCTGGGAGTCAGGTTTCCTCACCCTCAAACCAGTGGGCTGAAGCCCAGGAGCTCTGGGGTCTCTGTCAGCATTTATATTTGGAGGTGCCCCAACCCTAAATTTATATTTGGAGGTGCCCCAACCCTAAGGGCCTCATTTCACTTTATCCTGGTGTCTTGCTCTTCCCTTTTCCTGCAGGCCTGGAGCTGTGGGGACGGGGTGTCTCCAGTGCCTCTCCGTGGGCTATAACAAAGCCAGATCTCATACCACAAACGTTTGCTGAATAGCGTCATGCCTGGGACCCCTGGCTGTATTTTTAGGATTTGGTCCTGGATTTCTAACCAGACCATGAGCTTCCTGAGGTTACAGTTTGGGGTGTGTCCCACCCCAGAGCCCAGGCCTGACTGAGAAAGGATCCAGCGGGGGACTGGAAGTGAACACTTCTTATGCACTGCCAACTCAAACAACACACAGAGAGCTCAGGCCTGTAGCTTAGAAAACACAGAGGTCTGCATTCTTCCTGGGAGATCCTGATTTAATTGGCCTGTGGTTGGGTCTGGGAGATGACATTGTTTGGAAGCTCCCCCACATGACTGAGCTGGGTGGAGACCCCCTGAGCTCAAGAGGCATCTGAGAGCAATTCCGCCTCTGCCCTCCTGTGCTTCCTGCCCTTCCCACCTGTGCTGCTGCTGCAGGACAGAGGAGCAGGGTGCACAAAAACAGCACAGAGACTCTCACTTTTACTGGTAATTGGAGTGTGACTCCCATTTACTCAGGTGAATTCATTCTCTATGTGATTCTCTTTTAGTAAAACCTTCCCAACAACCTTGTGAGATCAATGTCATGATGGCCAGTTCAGAAATGAAGGATTTGAAGCTCAAGGAGGTGATTTGACCTCACAAGGTCACGCAGCTGGCTAATCGGTGGCTGAGCTGGGATTGGAACCCATGACTGTCTGACCTGAAAGTCCCTGCTGTGTCCAAACTGGAAAGCTCAAGATGAATGGCTATTTAGGTAGTTTCTAGGAAATATGCGACTGGGGCTACTTTAACAACCAGCCAGGATGGGGTAAGGCTTCTGCTTTTCTGCTTTGGCTGCGCCCCACACCTAGAGTATCAGGTTGTGTTCCCTTATGGCAAAGACTCTCCCTCCTTGATGAAACTTTAATCAGACTCCTCTGAACTCTCTTTCCAACTAAGCCTTGACATTTGGGCTTCAGTATTGACTCTGCCTTGCCCAGAATGAATAAAGAAAGTGTAGTGGACATCCATGGTGGAATACTATTCTGCCTTTAAAAAGAAGGAAATCCTGTCATTTATAGCAGCACGGATGAACCTGGGAGACATTATGCCAAGTGAAATAAGCCAGGGACAGAAAGACAAACACTGCCTGATCCGACCTGTGTGCAGGATCTAGAAAAGGTGAACTCAGGGAAATAGAATGGAGGCCACTTCTCTACTTCCCCAGGGGTTGGGGTGGAGGGGTCATTGGGAAGGGGAGATGTTGGTCAACAGATGCAAAATTTCAATTAGACAGAAGGAATAAGTTTTAATGATCTGTTGTCCCAAATGGTGAGTATAATTAGTAATAATTTATTGCATATTTTTACAGTTGCTAAAAGAGTAGATTTTGAATAATCTCACTATAAAAAATTACAAATAGGTGAGGTGATGGATATGTTAATTAGCTTGCTATAAATATGTCACAGTGTGAACATATATGAAAACATTACCTTGTATCCCATAAATATATACAATTATTATTTGTCAATTGAAACTAAAATTAAAAAAAAATCTTGATATCTGATCACCTTCAATATCTGACCTATTTCCTTTCCTAGGCCTCTGGTCCTCAACCCCCAGTCACTGGCCTGTTGGGAACTGGGCACGTGGCAGGAGGTGAGAGGCAGCAGGTGAAACGTCATCTGTATTTACAGCCACTCCCGTCACGGCTATCACCACCTGTGCTCCACCTCCTGTCATATCAGCAGTGGCATTACATTCTCACAGGAGCGGGAACTCTACTGTAGGCTGCACATGTGAGGGACATAGGTTGTGTGCTCCCTAGGAGAATCTTATCCCCACACAATGGAAAAATTGTCTTATATAAAACCAGTCCCTGGTGCCAAAAAGGTTGGGGATTGCTGTCCTATGCCATTAATCACTACCTATCTATGAACAAATGAACAAACAGACAAACAAAAAACCCAAATTCCTCATTCCTTACCTTGGTATCTGATCACCCTGGCTTACTTTCAGTAGGAATCTTGTCACCTGGGTTTACTGGAATCCAGTCCTTCCCTGATGTTTCCAGCCATTGACCTCCCCTGACTCAGCCTGAAGTCCTCACTTGTCCTTGCTGAATTTGGAATTGAGTCCAGTTGTAAGGTTTAAAAATTCTGAGATTCTGAGGTCTCTTTTCTCTGTATTTACTGCCCTGATCACTGCCAGACTCTGGTTTTCTTTAACTCTTCCATGTGGAGAACATTAACGACGAGAGTGGTTTCGAATGAGTGGGGTCAGGCAGGTGGCTCCTATTGTCACGTGGAGAGCCATGGGGGAGTGACAGGCTTTAGCTGCAGGGGTAGAGATGGGGTGTGGGAGAGCTGCCTTCACATGGTGTGTACAAGAAGAGAGAGGCATTCTGGAGCTAAGGGGCTGGCAATCCTGAAGGCTGGGACAGAGCATGTTCACCAAACAGGAGTGAACAAGAATTTAATTGTAAAGATGGAGTGGAAGCTACGGGATTGGCCCATTTCCTACATGCTCTGCGTGCTTCAGAAACATTCACCATGGGGTGATCCCTTTTATCCTTTTTGGGCTGGAGGCTGTGGGAGATGCTGCAGGGGACACTCACTGTGGCCTATGCGACCCATTCTACTGGACACTAACATCTCAAGGATGCAGATTCCTTCCAGACATACTAGCAGGTGCATGGAGGGTACAGTCTCCTACCTAGCTTGGCAGGCATTTCATGTTTCCTTAGGCTGTTTTTAACTAGGAGCATAGGTATTATCCTGGAGTAGCAGGACTTGGATGTGCTAGATGGGTTCTTGGATCACAGCTACTTGATACAAAACTCTGGTGGTTTCAACTGAACAATGCAAGGCACCCACAATGTGCTGGGAAGAGAGCCAGACACTGTGGGGATGGAGACATGAAATGGGCGTCCAAGAGCTCATGCTCTTGTTGAGGGGAGACAGTCTGGCTAACAGAGGAGGCTGACATTGGCGAGTGTGACAGCAATATGAGACACAGGAGGGAACAGAGTTCTGGCCAAAGGAGGAGTTTCCAGCAAGCTACACGAAGCAGTGATGTTCAAGGGAAACCTAGCCAGGAAAAGAATTATTTCCAAAGCCTGGATAGATCAGAAAACAGGCTCATTAAAAATAGACTGACATTCAAGCACAGCAGGTGCTCAAAGATCTAAAGGTGGGAGAGATCTGGGATGTGTTTTGGGGCGCAATGTCAGGAGTGCCTAGATGTAGCAATGCTTTGATTAATACTGTACTGTATTCCCTTTTGTAATAGAATTCTGCTTCCATTGGTTAATCTGCCCTTCACCACATCATGGCAATTTCAGTCCCTTTGCCAGTAATTAGTTTAGCATGAACATTTGATAGAATTATGGTCAAGGAGCTGGGAGAAGGAGTATTTGGAGGCTTCTGGACATCATTGTGTCTGGATGTGGTGCTGTAATGGGGCTGTCACCTTGACCATGAAGGGAGTGGTCAAAAGACAAAGCCTCAGACTAAAGACGGCAGAGCACAAAGATGGAGAAAATACACATCTTTGATGATGTCAGTGAGCAGCTGAATTTGCACACCTAGCTGTTGACTGTTTTTTTTTTTTTTTTGAGACAGAGTCTCACTTTGTTGTCCTTGGTAGAGTGCCATGATGTCACAGCTCGCAGCAACCTCAAACTGTTGGGCTTAAGAGATTCTCTTGCCTCAGCCTCCTGAGTAGCTGGGACTACAGGTGCCCGCCACAACGCCCGGCTATTTTTTTGAGACAGGATCTCGCTGTGGTTCAGGCTGGTCTTGAACCTGTGAGCTCAGGCAATCCATCCACCTTGGCCTCCCAAGTGCTGGGATTACAGGAATGAGTTCCCGTGCCCTGGCCTGGACTTCTTATATTAAATAATAAACATCGCTAATGCCATTTTAAGATGAGGTTGTCTATTACATGCAGGAAGTAGAGAGAGGACATTCAGAGGGGTGTCACACGGCTGGACTTTTCCCAAGTATGGATGCTCCCCCTAAGGACAGATCATTGCTAATGAAACAGTCAACCATCTTCTACTGCTCCTGAAGCCTTTCCTAAAAAGCCTAGGTCCAGATGGAGCAGTCGATTGGGAACTTCCCTATTTTAGACAAATGCCTTTCATTTTCTGTGACCAGCTAGAATTGTCCTGGAGAATTAACTCTTAGATAACATAAAGCATCTGCTGCTACTCACCCGAGTGAGAGTGGGTTCGATGGTGTCCCCAGAGACGGGAGAGGTTCAGGCCAAGTTTAATGAAAGGGGACAGAAACCTGGGCCTGGGCAAAGATGGTGGCAGCACTGAGGATGATTGGAGGCTTGTCTTTATACTGGGTGTAGGGGAGGAAGATTCCACAGCTTGCTGGAAGGTTTTGGCAGGGTAGGATCTTTCCTGCGGAGCTCCTGGGGTGGAGGCAAGTAGGCCTTTTGTTCTAGAGGAGGAGGAAGGGGATGGGTTCAGGTCTTCGACACTCAGGTCTTGCTACATAGACTTGTCCAAGTGAGAAGCTGCCCTGTCACCAGGCAACACCTATGGGCAAAGTGTCTGCCCTTGAGACTTTTGATTTTGTGTTGGTTTTTGAAACCCCTCTTTGTCTCTCGAAGCTCACAGGCTCTCATTGTAGCTCTGTTTCAGTTGCTCTGGCCTATAACTCTCCCTGGGGGCCTTCAAGAGTGAATTCCGGGTGAACCCAGGGGACTATATTTAATGTCAGGCCAGCTACTCACAACATACCTTTTACTTTTAGTTTAAATCTACAAACAACTTTTTAAAATTTAATGTGCTATGTTTAAAACAAAAGACAAACTTTTATTTTGAGAGCTGTTCAGAAGCTCAGAATTTCACCTTGAGAAATCATTCCCTTAACATCGCACGTGGCTTTCAGAAGAATCTCCCTGAGCCCTGACCCAGGTTAAAATATTTGTGCGCTCTGCCTGCATTTCACGATCTCCACCATACTTAAATGCAGCCAACAGATACCCTCTTTATTTTATTTTATTTTTGGTTTTTTGGCCGGGGCTGGGTTTGAACCCACCACCTCCGGCATATGGGACCGGCGCCCTACTCCTTGAGCCACAGGCGCCGCCCCATACCCTCTTTATTTTTAATTACTTGCATTATTACAATCATTACCTTTTTAACTTTATAGAATTTGGGGAAATTAAAAAATGAGGTCAATCTTAATCCCTCCATCTAATGCACTGATGAATTAATGTCATCCTGGCACTTGATCTCGGATGTTACACACGTCCAGGCATATTTGTAGGCTGCCACCCTAGTACACACACACGTTTTGTCTCCTGACTTTTCCCATCTTATTAAATTAGAAGACTTTGTCCATGCTGCCACACTGTTTCTATAATAATTTTAAAGGGATATAACAGGATCAGCAAGCAGATGGAATAATGTAACTTTGTGAGAAACAACAGTGGTAGGAAAATTATTGTTTAGGAAAGAAACTACTGTTTCTGTCCTTCCCCTTCTTCTCTGTTTTGTTGTCTGTCTCTCCCCAGCAGCAAGGATTCAGAAATGAACAAGCTCATCCCAGCTCTAGGGGCAAATTCTGGTTGGTCTAAGCCAATCACGGTGGCTCCATTCCCCTTGTCAGAGACTGCTTTAGACACCCGCACATGTTGCTAGTCTATGGGGGGACAGGAGGGGCTTCTGGGAGAAAGCTTTTATGCTGATTAAAAGACACAGAAAGAGATGTTCCTTCCTTCCTCTGCACATCACTGTGTCGGCACGTTTACAGGCACATCATGACATGCCTGTAAATATAGCAGACAAATGTAATCCAGCTGAGTCACCCTTTGTCTCCTACTGGTAAATCTGAAAGACTATTTGAGGATGTGACCCTAAAGCCTATTATTCGGGGAACCTCACTTCCTGGCGTCTGAGGTACTTGGACTTAGGACTATTTCCTAATCAGTAGGATTTCTCACCTTAGCAATAAATTTACCCAAAGTCTGAGACATTGTCCAAAGGTCTCAGGATGAATGTCCTGCTTGTCACTTGGGTAAAAGGATGGGGAATAGACCAGGTCAGCTAAGGTCAATTCTTTTCTGTTGTCCCAAGTGAGTCAGGGCAACAATGCCAGTCTGATCACGGAAGATGCACTGACAAGTGTGACTCAGAGCTGGTGACAGGGAAGATGGAGGCAGGACGCTGGGCTCTTAAAGGTCCCTGGGAAGAGCCTCATCTTTTAGAGCCAAGAGCCCATGAGAAACCATCCTCCTCAGTCTTCTCAGGGAAAGGATCCTGGCTGGTGACCAAGGCTGCAGACTTGGACTCCTATCTTTAGTGGACCCAGATTTTGGATGTGACCCATTTAGACTTAGTGTCTTGCAAAAATATAGGATTTAGACTAAGAAGACTTGGATTAATAATCTATTATTGGACCATCTTAGGCTAATTATAATTTGGGGCTCTTATTTTCCTTTTCCTTTCTTATTTTCCTTTTCTCTAACTAAAACCAGCTGGTTTTAGTTACCAAGCTGGTAACTGGTGGTACCAAGCTGGTACCACCTGGTGGTAATACCACTATTATGGAATTGTTGGAAGTATATAATGTTAAGTGGTAGAATATGTATCAAACTGAGTGTAGCAACAGCAATTTATGGGCCATCTACAACATGCTATGCTCTGTAAATATAAAGATAAATAAGCATTCTTTCTTATCCTTAACAAGCTTACAATCTACTGGAGAAGACAGTTTGTAAAGTATTGGTGGTTATCACTACTACCCAGGAGCCATACACATGAAAGTCAAGTAGGATTTTCTTGGCATAGGATTGTCTCGGTGAGTTGTGCTGCTATAACAAAATGCTAGAGAAAACACCAAATTTCTGTATGTAACGGAAATTTATGACTCTCAGTTCTGGAGGTTGGTCCAAGATCAAGGTGCTGACAATTTTGGTTTCTGGGAAAGCTGCTCTCTTCTTCTAACAATGTGGAACATACCTGGCGCTTAGTAGGTGCTCAATAAATGTCAGTTGGCTAAACCACTAGATAACACTGCATCCTCTAGACAGAATGAACACTGTGTTCTCACATGGTGGAAGGCAGAGGGGCAAAAAGAGGATGAATGCTGTAAGGAGCCTCTTTTACAAGGAAGGGCCTTCATCCTGCTCCCAAAGGGAGAGTCCTGCTGACCTAAACACCTCCTAAAGGCCCCACCTGTACTCTTGCATTGGGGATTAAATTTCAACATGAATTTTGGAGGACACACCAGGATCAAGCAAGAAAGTTGCAGATTGTAAGACCTTTGTGGGCTGTGACCTTATCTGGAAGGCTGCATGGGCATTTTTTTCCACAACATGTTTTTATGGCTAAGCTTTGGGCAGTCTTACTTTTGAGTTGGGGCATGATGACATCCTATTTCTTATTCCCAAGGCCTCACATCTGGACCGACAAGAGCAGGAACTGATGAGGACGCAGGCGTCTGGAGCATGTGGCAGGAGGTCCCAGGCCTTTGCCCTTCACGGCTGCAGAGACTCTGCAGGGACACACAGCACTCCAGGGAAGCGTCCCCACGGGCGATATCTTGGCATCAGCTTGGCTCCTTCCTGCCAGCTGGAGACAAGTGTTCAGCCTTGATAAAGGAAATATAAAAGTTTACTTGTTCACCAAAATGGTCTAGTTAGGGTTATTTCCAACTTTTTTCGTGTTGTAAAAGCAGAATCTTTATTTTCAATGAAAATCTACTTGGACATATAATATGTAAAACAGATCACCACGGGAAGCTCTTGATTGGTGCTAGTTTTGAGGGGCAGTGCATGGCGCCCATTCAAGCCACCCTCCTCATGGAGGCCCCAGGGCTGTGCAGAACACAGCCTGAAATGCCCAAGTTAGACTAACTCCAGGTGGGTGGTGTAGGTAAGGCATCTGTGTACACCATACCTGTTGAGTACTGTTGAGGTTTCCCAGCCCTGAGGAATCTCCCTGGGCAGCCATGGTTTAGATGCCTAAAATTCCATCTGTTGGGGTCTTCAGAGGCTTTTGGTCTTTCCAGAATGCTCCCCCAGAAATGTGGACATGAATGACTCATCTAGTCATTCAGTCAACTAATATTTATTGAACAGCTACTAAGTGCCAGGTGTGTTCTGCATATTAGAGGTGCACTTCTGAACCAAACAAGCGACCCCCAGTCCCCACCTCTTGGAGACTACACAGGGGCTAGGTAGGGGCTAGAGAGGGAATAATAAATGACATCTGGGCCTTCAGGGCTGGGGTGCAGTGCTGGGGCAGATGGCCCAGAATACGGTGCAGCCTTGCTGTGCTTGCCGCCATATCTCTGGCCCTACTCAGCTAGAGCTAAACAGTGTTCTGAGTCAAACCAGCTTGGCAGGACAGTTCTATCAAACATTGGGATCAATTGGTTTGTACTTTGTCCTCTTGAAGTCCCTAAGATCTGGTGGCAATGACTCAGGGGCCACTTTGGGGCAGAGAAGGGAAGGGAGGAGGGGCATGGGGAGACCACTTTACTTGAGGCTCGTCAAACCAGGCTGTACGTTAGACACTTTGGGGGCTTGTAAAAATCTGGATGCCCAGCTGTACCCCAGACCCACTAAATCACGTTCTCTGGTGGTGGGTTTTGGCCTCTGTAGTGTAAGGAAAACTCCTTGGGTGCACTGAGTATATAGCCAGGATTGAGAACCACCGAACTAACTTGTAGAAAAGGTCTATGTAAGACTTTTGTCATGCTCAGAGTCTTTCTGGGCTTTCAATGCATTTAGACAATGTTCTCTACCTTTGGTTGGCATCAGACTTACCCTAGAAATTTGGTAAAAAACATTCAGGCCACGCCTCTATCTCCTGCATCAACGAGCTGAAGGCCTCTGTGCTTTTTATCAGCTCTCCAGGGGAGTCTGATACACACCCAAGTTGGAGAACCACTGTGGTAAGAGAATGTTCCACAGCGGGGAGCAGAAGGATCACTGGCCAGAGGCAGTTCACAAATCCACAACTCCTTGATCCAAGAGCCAGAAAGGAAAATACTATTTGTATGTAGGTTTTATTGTTGGGAAGCTTTTCCTCCTACATGACTGTGTTGGAACTTAACAGCTTGTATGCTATTTTGGCCCCATTTTACAGATGAGAAAACCAAGGCACAAAGGTATGAAGCAACTTGCCCAAGGCCACAGAGGGGTCAACCCCCCTCCCCACCTCCCACAACATGCCTGACTTCCAATTCTGGGGACAGAGTTGTGGTTTTTCTTTTGTGACCCGGAAACGTGTTACAAGGAGCACCGGAGGGTTCTGTTCATCTCTTAACTCAGATGACACTCCCATTGTCCCTTAGAAGTAGCTTCAACAGTCCATGCTCAGAGATTCAGTCTTGTGCTCACAAGAAAATGTTCTAAGCTTATGGTCTATTCACTCTCCTCTTCTTCTCCCGAGTGGAGGGTCTTGGCTCCCTCCTTTCACCTAGAACCTTGTAAGTCCAATGAGTAGAATTTTTAGTGTTACAATGCAATTTGGCAGAACTATGTAGCCTTTATATATTGCATCCATTTCCCCCTTTCTAGTACCTTTGCAACTACAAAATTCCAATGCTGACTCTAGGGATTACATAATATTTGCTTTTAGTTTGAGCATCCACAGGGTTCAAGTACTTCAGGTAATTGTCTAGGAAAACCTAAACTAAGAAACAGGGCAAAAGAGACTTTTATTTTCATTAAAGAATACATTTTCTTCTGGGTTTAATGAGAGCAAAATGAAAGTCTGTTTATTAGACTTCAAACACACATATTTCCAGAAAATTTATTATGTGCAGCAAAGTGCAACTCTATTTTATGTCTGTACATGTAAGTATCAAAGAAAGAGCCTTCATTCCTAGTTCTTGACAAACATGAAATTGCTTTCAAGAAACTCATGCAAAAGCAATTACAATTATGAATGGCTTTGGCAGCTACCGTTCTACATTATTAATTTGGTAATATAGTCAACCTCCTCTTTATCCATATTTGATAGGAAGCCTGTGTAGTTAGGAAGGAAGCTGGGTGCCGTGTTTGTGAAGTTGTTTGTAACGTTTTAAGACACTGGTGCTGCTTGTCCTGCATTCTGGGCTGTGCTCTTCCTTCCTTTAAAGGCCTTGCTGGCCTTTGAGATAGCACACACTCTTTTTTGTTTGTTTGTTTTTTTGTTTTTGAGACAGAGTCTAAGTTGGTCATCTGTGTTAGATTGCTGTGGTGTCATAGCTCACAGCAACCTCAGACTCCTGGGCTCAAGCAATTCTCTTGCCCTAGCCTCCCAAGTAACTGGGACTACAGGTGCCCACCATAACAACTGGCTATTTTTAGATGTGGGGGGTCTTGCTCTAGCTCAGGCTGGTCTTGAACTTGTGAGCTCAGGCAGTCCACCCACAAGCCTGGCCTTGCACCTGCTCTTTGGATGTCATCAATAGACATAAGTAACCAGCAGGGTATTATCTAAGGGGAACAAAATAAGCTTTGAGTGTCACTCTGTGGTGGCAAGGTGCTGAGGAGGAGGATGTGTGGCTGTAACGCCCAGCCTTTGTACTAAGCTTTACAGTTCACAGGGTGTTTCCAAATGATGGTCTCTTTTGGACTCATCTCCAAAAGAGATGAGGGATGCTCCTTAAGGGAGGCGGGACCGCTATGATTTCCCCAATGGAGAAGAAAGTCTTATAGAGAGGTCAGGTGATATTTAGCCTCTTCTATGCAATACCCCTTCACTCCCTCCCTTACACCCACACGTCTCCTTTCCCTGCTCTGTCCCCCTGCATTACATTATTAAAGGCCCTTGCCTTTTGCCTGCTGCTGGCTGGCACCTGCCAAGCTATAACTCTGCAGTTCCCACTTGTGCTGAGGTGCCCATGGTGGTGCTGTGAACTCATGGGAGCCCGGCGAGGTATTTCACATTTTTGAGGGAAACAAAACAATTCTTGACATCTATGCAACCCCAAGGGAAAGGGGCAACATCACTCTACATTCCTTCAGATGATGTTTTATCTTTGTGAGTTGGGATTTCAGTGTTTGCAGTGAAAAGTGAAAGGTGAGTACCAGTGGAAGTCAGCGGGGCACAAGAATCGGAGGTGCCAATGTAATGGCAAAGTTTAAGAAGTCTGGAAAGGCCCAACAGGGACATGCGTATCATTAGGAAGCAAGGAAGCAATTGTGGTTCTTTAAAGAGATAAAAGATTTTTCTCTTTTAATTTGTGTGTATTGGTTTTTGCTGTTAAGGCATACTAATTGAGTTGCTTGTACTTAACTATGTCATGGAACTTCAAAATAGAACTGTTAAGTTTTTTATTTTTATTGCCTAGGGGCATTGTGTAAAAACTCCTGAAATGCTAAGGACACTGCAAGTCTAGAACTTTTGGACGCCTAAAATTGTCGCTTCTCTGTTTCGCTGAGGATGTTGAAAGTCTGAAAAGCTTTTAAACCCTAAGACTGGACACTTTCAGAGGGATTTCACTGCTCTGATGAGATGGAGGAGTGACATTTGTACCTGTATGTGGGAGGTCTTCCTCCTGAGCCCACTCGGTTGGCCATACCTGAATGTACACAGGTTGGCCTGAAACAATAGGATGATGAGTTCCCCAAATTGGGCGTCCATCATTTCCAGGTGTCCAGGGACAAAGCAACAATTCCACATAGTCCATCTGTCTCCAGTGAAGAGTACAGAGCTTCAGTCTCTGTTCTGTCCTTTTACTCAAAGATCTTTATCCAATGTCCCTTCATATCCCTTTCCTCCAAGAAAAAATATGGGCAGTTCAGGATAGTGGGACCCGCACTGGATTAAGTGTTTGCTCAGCTCCTTGAGAACACACAGCCCAGCTCCCTCCAGGTCCCTGGTCCTCTCACTCCAGAGATGCTCTTGCCTCCCTCCTTACTGGTGAGGTCAAAGGGAATGAGGACAAAGGATATTCCCTGGTGTAAAGGCAGCCATGAGGGGATTTGCAAGTTTCTACATTTCCATCTAGGGAAGTAACCCTTGGCAGCTCCTTTCATCCTGGAATCCTGTCCCCAATGATGGGACCCATTATTAGCTAGTTACTCACTGCTGATGTCAGTGGGATTAGAGCCAACTGCTTCTACTGACCTTGAGATCTAAATTCAGGTGTTCCTGGTTCAAATCCTGGCTCCACCACAATAGACTGGCTGTGTGACTTTGGGAAAGTTATTTAATCTTAGATTGGTTTCTTACTTGTAAAATGGAAATATGGTTGACCCTCGAACAACAGGTGTTTGAACCACTCAGGTTTATTTATTACACAGTAACAGTAGTTTTTATTAGTTTAGTAGTTTTTTTCCCAACCGAACACAGATCGGAAATATAGCATTCTTGGGGTGTAAAGCCCAGGTATAGAGAGAGCTAACTTTTTTTTTTGAGACATAGTCTCACTATGTCACCTTCTGTAGAGTGCTAGGTTGTCGCAGCTCATAGCAACCTCAAACTCTTGGGCTTAAGTGATTCTCTTGCCTCAGTAGCTGGCTACCTGCCACAACACCTGGCTATTTTTTGTTGCAGTTGTCATTGTTGCTTAGCTGGTCCGGGCTGGGTTCAAACCTGCCACCCTTGGTGTATGTTGCCGGCACCCTACCCACTGAGCTACAGGCACCAAGCTGAGAGGGCTAACTTTTTGAATACATGAGTCTCCTGTAGGGCTGACTGAGGGACTGATTGGTCAACAGAGGTCACAGCTGGTCTGTAGTGGCAGCTGTGAGGGAATAAATAATGTAATCCAGCTATTCTGGTGCTGAGTTGTGTTTTTGTCACCTGGCTTTCTAGTTTCCTGACTACTTTTGAGCTTGATTCCCCATTTTTCTGATAGATTCAGAGAATAGCACAATATTCCTACCAATAAATGAAGCTCTATTGCTTCAGCAAGTCAGAACAAATGTCTATTTTTTAGTGTTTGTTGTTTTTTACAACCGAGAACCCGATAGATACAGGCTGCAATAAGAAGAAACAATAACTTCCATTCACCAGGGATGTGTCACGTACTCGGTGGGGCATGGAATATTTTATATAATGACACATGTGTTTAATCCTCACAGCAGTCCTGGGGGGAGTTATTATGTTTCTCATGTTGCAAATTAGCCTCCGTAAGGCTTTTCTGAATGATATGACTGTGACAATTCTCAACGTATATCTTCTTGGCATTCATGTGAACACGTGTCTGTGTTGCCTTGTATGTAGGAATGGAATTGCTGGGTCATAGAGTGTGGATATGTTCATCTTCATTAGTACAACTGTTCTCTAAAGTGCTGTTCTGAATTTATATTCCTACCGAAACTTGCATGAGATTCTGGTTTCTGCTTATGAATGGATCTGGGCCAACAGTTGATATTATTTAATCTTATCTCCCCACCTCCCCTCCGGCCAGGCATTTAGTAGTGTCTCTTTATAGCTTAATTTACATTTCTTTCTTTCTTTTTTTTTTTTGTAGAGACAGAGTTTCACTTTATCACCCTCGGTAGAGTGCCGTGGCGTCACACAGCTCACAGCAACCTCCTTAGGCGATTCTCCTGCCTCAGCCTCTCAAATAGCTGGGACTACAGGCACCCGCCACAACGCCCGGCTATTTTTTTGTTGCAGTTTGGCCGGGGCTGGGTTTGAACCCGCCACCCTCGGTATATGGGGCCAGCGCCCTGCTCACTGAGCCACAGGCGCCGCCCCTTAATTTACATTTCTATCATGCTCTGAGAGGTTGAGCACCACCTGTGGCTCAAAGGAGTAGGGTGCCGGACCCACATACCAGAGGTAGCAGGTTCATACCCGGCCCTGGCCAAAAACTGCAAAAAATAAAAATAAATAAATAAATAAATAATCTCTTAAATATTGAACAGGGTTGGGCTTGGTCTCAGACCTGTAATCCTAGCACTCTGGGAGGCCAAGGCAAGTGGATTTCTTGAGTTCAGGAGTTCCAGACCAGCCTGAGCAAGAGTGAGACCCTGTCTCTACTAAAAAATAGAAAAAAAACCCAGCTAGGCATCACTGTCCCAGCTACTTGGGAGGCTGAAGTAAAAGGATCGCTTGAACCCAAGAGGCTGAGATTGCTCTGAGCTATGATGTCAGGGCACTCTACCCAGGGTGACTGAGTGAAAAAATAATATTGAAAAGTTGTACAGAGAATTCCTAGAATTCTCTTTCCCTTACATTACAGTTTCTCCTATTATTAACATCTTGGATTAGTGTGGGACATTTGTTATAACTAATGAACCAGTATTGATACATTACTGTTAACTCAAGTCCACAATTTGTATTAATGTGTACTTTTTTTTTTTAACCACGAGGTCTTGATATGTTCCCCAGGCTGGAGTGCAGTGGCTATTCACAGCTGCGATCCCGCTACTGATCAGCAAGGGAGTTTTGACACGAAGGCTCACTCTTTATAATGCATAAATCAATGGGTTTTATAAATGTGTTATGTCATGCCTCTGGCATTACATATCATACAGTTTTGCTGCCCTAAAATCGACTCATTACCTGTTCATCCCTTCCTACTTCTCCCAAATCTTTGGCAATCACTGACCTTCTTACTGTCTCTAGTTTTGCCTTTTCGGGAATGCCATGTCTTAGAGTCGTACAGTGGGTACACTTTGTAGATTTCCTTTCATTTGGCAATGTGTGTTTAAGTTTCCTCCATGTCTTTCCTGGGACTTGATCACCCATTCATTTTTATCACTGAATAACGCTCCATTGTTTGAATTAGTATTTCACAGCTTGTTTGTCCCTTCCCATATTGAAGGACATTTTGTTTGTTTCCACATTTTGGCAATTATGGAGAAAGCTGCTGTAAACATTCACATGCAGGTTTTTGTGTGGAAATAAGTTCTCAACTCATTTGGGTAAATACCACGGAGCACAGTTGTTGGATCCCATGGTAAGAACATAGGCAGGTTTGTAAGAAACTGCCGAACTGTCTTCCAAGGGGGCTGTGCCATTTTTCACTCCTGTCAGCGATGGATGAGACTTCCTGTTGCTCCCTGTCCCCATCAGCATTTGGTATTGTCAGCTTTTCGATTTTAGCCATTCTAACATGCAGGTAGTTCATCTCGTTGTTTTCACATGCGGTTCTCCAATGGCATTTACATCCAGCATCTTTTTATCTGCTTCATGGTGAGTTACCTGTTCAGATCCTTGCCTATTTTAAAATTAGCTTGTTAGTTTTCTCATTGTTGAGTTCGAGTTTTTTGTATATTTTGGATACAAGTATTTTATCAGACATATCTTTTGTAATTCTTTTTTCCCAGTCTGTGGCTTTTCTTTTCATACTCTTAACAGTAGCTTTCATTGAGCAGAAGGTTTTCATTTCAATGAAGTCCAACTTACGGTTCTTTTTTCATAGCATATACTCTTTTTATTTTATTATTTTTTTATTTTTTTATTAAATCATAGCTGTGTACATTGATATGATCATGGGGCATCATTCACTAGCTTCACAGACCGTTTACCAAGTTTCACATATACCCTTGTAAGATGCACCACTGGTGTGATCCCACCAATCCCCTTCCCTCTACCCACCTCCCCCCTCCCTCCCCTCCCTTTCCCCCTTCCCCCTATTCTTAGGTTGTAACTGGGTTATAGCTTTCATGTGAAAACCTTAAATTAGTCTCATAGTAGGGCTGAGTACATTGGGTACTTTCTCTTCCATTCTTGAGATACTTTACTAAGAAGAATATGTTCCAGCTCCATCCATGTAAACATGAAAGAGGTAAAGTCTCCATCTTTCTTTAAGGCTGCATAATATTCCATGGTATACATATACCACAATTTATTAATCCATTCATAGCATATACTCTTGATATTGTTATCCAGAAATCCATCACTTACCCTAGATTTTCTTCTTTGTTATCGTCCAGAAATGTTATATGTTGTATTTTGCATTTAACTCTATGATTTATTTTGAGTTAGATTTTGTGAAAAGTATAAGGACTGCATCCAGATTTATTTATATGTTGCACAGGGATGTCCAGTTGTTACAGCACTGTTTGTTGAAACACTATCCTTTCTTCACTTGAATTGCTTTTGCTCCTTGTCAAAGATCAGTTCACTCTATTTGTATGGGTCTATTTCGGGATTGTCTGTTCTGTTCCACTGATCTATTTTTCTAGTTTTTCACCAAATAGCACACTGTCTTGATTACTGTATCTGTATAACAAGACTTTGAATTCAGGTAGCGTCAGTCTTCCAAATTTGTCCTTCTCCTTCAATATTGGGTTTGCTATTGTGAGTCTTTAGCTTTTCCGTATAAACTTTAGAATCCAGTTTTTCTTCACCTACAAAATGACTTTCCAGGATTTTGGTTGGGAGTACATTGAATCTATATATTAAGTTGGGAAGAATCAATGTTGCTAAGTACCTTTTGATTGATTGCCAGTTGGGTTTTTATGGGTCTACTCATCCTATTGGATGTTTTTATTTTTCTTATAGATTTGTGGAAGTTCTTTATACATTCTGTGAAAGAGTCCCTGGTCTTTATATGTGTTACAAATATCTTCTCTTATTCTGTGGCTGACTTTCAAATCTAGTAATATGTCTTTTGAAGAATGGAAGTTCTTAATTTGAATTTTGTTTATCTTTGTGGTTATATATTTCATGACTTTTTTCAGATACCAAGGTTATGAATAAATCCTCCCTTGTTATCTTCTTGAGTAGACATCTACAAACTTTTACTGAAAATAAACAATTTTTTATTTAAAATACAGATAATACGTATTTCAGGCTTTGTGGGTCCTGTGGTCTCTGCTACAGCTACTGCACTCTGCCACTGTAGTATGAAAGCAGCCCTAGATAAGATGTAAGCAAACAGTGTGAAAGGATCCATAGGAGATATGTAAATGAATGAGTGTGCTTGTGTTCCAATAAAACTTTATTCATAAAAATATGCAGCAGGCCAGATTTGTCCATGGGCCGTAGTTTGCTAAGCTCTGTCCTAGAGTGGTGCCATTCAATATAACTGTCCGTAACAATGAAAATGTTCTGTATATGAACTGTTTAGTAACCACGAACCACATGGGGTTAGTGTACCCTTGAAAGGTGGGTAGTACAACTAAAACAAAATAGATTTTTAATTTTATTTAGTTTTGATTAACTTAAAATTAAATAACTACATATAGGCCACAGTGTAGGATAGCATAGTTGTAAAGGCTTATTATAAACAAAAACATTTTAATTAATTTATGTAACCTAAAATAGATAATAAAATAATCAGGCGAGTTCATTATTTTTCTTCATATCTATAATCCATTTGGAATTGATTTTTGTGTATAGTGGGGAGTAGGGTGTAGGTGGCTGTCCAATTTACCCCAAACCATTTATTTGAAACACTGTCTTTTCCTCGTAGCTCATCAGTACCACATTTGTCCCGTATTAGTTATTTTATGTCTCATTATCCAGGTGTATTTATCTATCCTTGCACCAATGTTACAGTCTCTTAAATATTGACGTTCAGCAATAAGACGCATGGATATCTAGTAGATTTCATTCTCCATCCTTTTTTCTTCTTCAATGAGTCTTAGCCTTCTTAAACTCTTTGCATTTCATATAAATTTTGTGATTAGCTTGTCAATTTTCATGCACGCACACACACAAAAACCCTGACGTGAATTTTTTATTGAGATTATATTGAATTTATAGATCAAACTGGAGAAACTGACATGTATGTTATATGCTTGAGCAGACATCTATAAACTTTTACTGAAAATAAATATGTTTTCTTAATTTAAAATCCATGTACCTGTTATAAACCCTATTATTTAGGTCTTCTTTAATGTCTATTGATAACATTTTACAGTTGTCAATGCAGAGGACTTCTATGTTTTTCAGTAGATTTATTCCTAGATACCACATATTTTTCAATGCTATGGTAAGTGATATCTTTAAAAAATGGTTTCTAACTGTGGCTCTTACATACGTTTGATTTTAGTACATTGACCTTTTGTCCGTAACCTTGCTTAACTCACTATTAATTATACTAGTTTATCTTTAGATTCATTTGGGTTGTCTATATATAAAAATATATAATTTGTGGATAAAGAATGTCGCTATTTCTTTCATCCTATTTTTTCCCTTCTCATTATTTTTTTCTTTATTACATTGGCAAAAACTTCCAGTAAATGTCAAATAGAAATGATGACAGCTCTTATTTATGTTGGGTGGGAAAGATGTTGGTGGATTTCTTTTAATTATCCTATAGTTTTAAAAGAGAAAAATAAATAATGAACTCACCTGATTATTTTATTATCTATTTTAGGGTACATAAAATAATTGAAATGTTTTTGTTTATTTTTATTTATAAACAAAAAAATCATTATGTGAAACTGGAAAAGGTTAAGCCAAACTTACATTCCCAGAATACTCAAGTTGGTTGTGTTGAAGTCTTCCTGATTCTTCATATTGTAGTTGGGTTTGTTTTGCAGATACTTTGTGATTTTGGCATCTGTGTTAATGAGCAGGATTGACCCATAATTTTCCTTTCTTGTATCTTTGTCAGTTTTGGAATCAAAGCAATGCTGTCCTCATAAAAGTAGTTAGAAAGAATTTTTTATTTTCCTGTGTTCTGATAGAGTTTTTGTAATCTTTGGCATTATTTTTTGTCTTAGATATTTTGGTAAGGTTTACTCACAATTTTAGGATTCCTTAAAATTTTTGTTTCCTCTTGAGTTAGTTTTTAAAAATTTTATTTTTTCTGAAACTGTGGACATTGTATCTAAGATTTGAAATCTTTTGTTTTAAAGTATTTAACAGTATCTGCCTGTGATTTTCAAGTGTCTGATGAATCTGTAGTGACAATCTTTTCATATTCTTCTGATCAACTATTTATACTTTCTCTCTTTTTCTTAATTAGTTTCTCCAGGATTTTTTTTTTTTTCAAAGAATCAACCTTGGTTTTCTTGATTTTCTTTTTCTTTTTTTTTTTTTTTTTTTGGCTTTCTTGATTTTCTTTCTTTTTTTTTTATTGGCTTTCTTGATTTTCTATACTGTGCATTTGCTTTCTAATTTTTTAAGTTCTGCTGTTATCCATATTATGTTATTCCTTCTATTTTCTTTGCATTTAATTTTTTACTTATATATTGAAGTACAGTATAATATGTAGGCAGGATAATACACAAATCATAATTATACACAATGCATTTTCCTAAAATGAACATACTGTTCAAGAAATAGAAATTAATAGCTCCTTGGAACCTGCCATTGTTCTCTGCAGTCACTTAACCTTCTCTGCCCTGAAGATAACCACTGTCCTATCTTCTCACACCGTAGATCAATTTTGACTGTTTTTGAAATTCATATACATGTAACTATATAATAGGTAGTCAATTGTATCTTGCTTCTTTCCCTAAACATTATGTAATTTATCTATCTTGTTTTACTCCCCTTTTTGTGGTTTGTGAACAGAAGTTCTTAATTTTACTGTGATCTATTAATCTTTTCCTTTATTATTGATGCTTTTGGTGTCCTATTTAACCAATCTTTGCCTATACCAAGGTCAAGAATGTGTTGTCCTGTGTTATCTTCTAGTTTTTTTTTTTTTTTTGGCTTTGCTTTTGCCATTTAGGTCTACAGATGCTCCTAAACTTATGATGATGGGGTTACGTACCAACAAACCCATTGTAAATTGAAAATATTAAGTTGAAAATGCATTCAATACACCTAACCTGCCAACACTATTGCTGAACCTCTCCTATCATCCTTAAATATGCTCAGAACACTTACATTAACCTACATTTAGGCAAATCCCCTAACACAAAGCCCATTTTATAGTAATATGTTGACTATCTCAAGTGATTTATTGGATACTGTACTGAAAGTGAAAATAGAATGATTGTATGGGTGCTCAAGTTCTGTTTCTACTGAATATACATCTCTTTTGCACCATGGTAAAGTTAGAAAATCTTAAGTTGAACCAGTCTTTTGTCAGGGACTGTCTATCCCCTGGACAGCCCAGCCGTGGAGTTGATTTAGCATAGGCTTCTGCAGTCTCAGCACTATGACATTTTGGAGCATGTAATTCTTTGCTGTGGAGGGCTGTCTTATGCATCATTGGACCCCCAGCAGCATTCCTCCCCTACACCCATTATGTGCCAGGAGCACACCCCCTTTGCCAGGCGTGACAATCAAAAATGTCTCCAGAATTGCCGAATGTTCCCTGTAGGGAAGAGGGGGCCAAGTCGCTCTCAGCTGAAAACCTCTGATTTAGGCTTGCTCGGTGCTTGTAGCACAGTGGTTATGGCACCAGCCACATACACTCAGGCTGGCAGGTTTGAACCCAGCCTGGGCCAGCTAAACAGCGACAACTGCAACAACAAAAAAAAATAGCTGGGCGTTGTGGCAGGTGCCTGTAGTCCCAGCTACTTGGGAGGCTAAGACAAGAGAATGGCTGAAGCCCAAGAGTTTCTACTGAGAGTGACATAGTGAGACTCTGTCTCAAAAAAAAAAAAAGAAAAGAAAAGAAAACCACTGATTTAACATATGATGTGAAGTAGGAATCAAATTTCATTTGTTTTCTTGTATACTGTTCAGTTGATTTTATTTCTTCCTTTACAATTCTTATACATTTTATTTATTTTTCTTTCTTTATTGCACTGGCTTGAACCTTTTGTACAATGTTGAATAATTAGTGATAGAGGGGGAACAGTGTATTTCACCACAGTTTGTTTTTGCAGGAGGTTTGCTGAGAGTATTTATTATCCAATTGAGAAAGTTATCTTCTATTTCTAATTAATTAGGAATTTTTAAAAGAACTCATTAATGGTTTTTGATGCTTAAAATTTTTTTTGTGTGTATTTATGTGGGTGTTATATGAATTCCCTGTAATTATATTAATGTTGCATTGTATAATTAAATTAATTGATTTTCCAACATTAAAGAAGCTTCACATTTTCAGAATGAACCCAATAACTGAGGTCTTGGATTAGTTACCTTCTTCCACCAGGAAGCTTTAACTTTTGTTTTTGGCAACCATCAAGGAACATTAGCAATTCAGGATAAACTAAAACCAATTTTAGGCAATGAAGGGAAGAGATTTATTAAGATAATTGGCTCACATGATTAAAGAGGCAGAGAAGTTCCATGATAGCCATCTGTAAGTTGGAGAACCAGGAAAGCTAGTGGTATAATTCAGTTTGAGTTTTAAAGCCTAAGAATCAGGCCTTACACCAAGGATATAGCTTCCAGTCTGAGACCAAAGTCTTAGCAGCTGCCAGTGCAATTTCCAGAATCTCAAGGCCCAACAACCAGGGGCTCTGATAGCCAAGGGTAGGAAAAGATGGATATCCTAGCATAAGAAGAAAGTGAGTTCCAAGTTTCTTTTTCTTTCTTTCTTTCTTTCTTTCTTTCTTTCTTTCTTTCTTTCTTTCTTTCTTTCTTTCTTTCTTTCTTTCTTTCTTTCTTTCTTTCTTTCTTTCTTTCTTTCTTTCTTTCTTTCTTTCTTTCTTTCTTTCTTTCTCTCTCTCTCTCTCTCTCTCTCTCTCTTTCTTTCTTTCTTTTCTCTCTCTCTCTCTCTCTCTCTCTCTCTCTCTCTCTCTCTCTCTCTCTCCTCCCTCCCTCCCTTCCTCCCTTCCTTCCTTTCTTTCTTTCTCAGTCTCACTGTGTTGCCCTCAGTTGGGTGCCGTGTGGTATGCTCACAGCAACCTCAAATTCCTGGGCTCCAGGGATCCTCTTGCATCAGCCTCACTGAGTGGCTGGGAGTACAGGTGCCCACCACCAGGTCTGGATAGCTTTTCTAGAGATGAGGGGGGGGTCTTATGCTTGCTCAGGCTGGTCTTGAACTCCTGAGTTCAGCCTCCCAAAGTGCTAGGAGACCACACCCCACATTCAGCCTAATTCCCAGTTTCTTTATTAAAAAAAGAAAGATTATTATTATTGTCATTGTTTTGCCCAGCTATCACAATTGTCTCAGTGGGAGAGTGTTATGAATTACATGATCAGTCATTAGAAATAAAAGTTTGTATGTTCTTAGTGATATAAATATCAAGCCTATGAAGGTAAAACATATATGTATATTAAAATGAAACATGTATTACCACATGTAATGAAATGCGTGTATTACCAACTAGGTTAAGAATAAAACATTTTCATTGTCTTGGAAGCCCCTGTGCATCTCACAGCAATACTCTCTCTCTCTCTCTCTGTGCCATAACTAACTCTTAACTTCATTTTTGTGTTCATTTTTCCTAGTTTTTCTCTACAGTTTTGGAACCTACATATGCATTTCCAATTGTACTGTTTAGTTTTGCCTGTTTTTAAAATTTATGTAAATGGAATCTTCTTGATGTATTATTTTGTGTCTTAATTCTTTTGCTCAAGGCAATGCTCTTAAAATTTATCTACGATGATGTTAATTTTCCCTGCTCCTTAGTTTTCCATTGATTTACAGTGCACTTTTCTGTTCTAATGTAGATGGACATTTGTATTGTTTCTGATTTTGGTCTATTATAAACCTGGGGCAGTGAATGTTCTTCTACACACTTCATGGTGCCCAAGTGGAGTTGTAGGCTGTACTTGATTATAGTAAGCTCTTTTCCAAAGTGGTTGTACCAATTTACAATCCTACTGCAGTGTGAGTTTCTGCTGCTCTATAATTTTGCCAACACTTGATATCACTTGACCTTTTAGAGCTTGCTAATATAGTGTGCATGAAATAAGATCTTTTATTGTATATTTCTGTGATGTCTGTTGAGGTTGCACATTTTGAAGCCATAAGCATCTATTTTTCTCTGAATAGGCATTTCTGAAATACCTATTCTTGCATCTTGTTCTTTTTTTTTTTTTGATTGAGCTGTATATTAGATAGGGTTCTTCAGATGAATAGCGATAGAAGATATATCTAGGAAAAGTTTTATTATGAGGAATTCATTTATAATATTATGGAGGCTGAGAGTCCTATGACTTATGTCTGTAAGCTGGAGACCCAAGAAAGCTTCTTGTGTAACGCCAATCTGAGTCCAAAGGCCTGAGAACAAGGGAACCTGCTGGTATAAATACCAGTCCAAGGAAGAATGATGTCCCAGTTTATCCTCTCTCCTCTACTTTTTTGTTCTATTTGAGGTCTCAATCAGGTTGAATGATGCCCTCTGACATAGGGGAGGGCCATCTATTTTACTGAGTCCACTGATTCAATTCTAACTTTATCTTACTGACACACCCAGAAGCTTGGTGTAATCTGGGCACCCCCTGTGGCACAGTCAAGTTGATACGTAAAATTAACTGTCACAGGCTGTTTGCTTTTTCCTTAGTGATTCCTAGGAGTCTTTCTATATTGTAAATGAGGACTGTGCAAAAGAGCTTTTTGTGATGATAGAAATGTTCTATATCTGCACAGTCCAAGAGAGTAGTCATTAGCCACATGTGGCTGCTAAGTATTTAAAATGTGGCTAGCAAAACAGAGGAACTATTTTTTTTTTTAATTTCAGGTTATCACGAGGGTACAAACAACTAAGTCACAATTTTTGATTTTTTAGGTAGAGTTCCTGCCTAAAAAATTAATTGTTTGATTTTTTAGGTAGAGTTTTTGTAGTTGTGTCCTGCATCCAAAAGGTGTGCCATGCACCCCTACTTTGTGCCCTTTAAGTGGGACTACATCATTCCCCCCATTCCTCCTTCCTCATTTACTCTTCCCCAAACTTGAATATTATGTTTTTCTCTTGTGTGGGCATGTGTTAGATTGTCTACTGGCTTCATAATAAAATTGAGTACATTGGGTATTTGATTTTCCATTCTTGTGATACTTTACTAAGAAGAATGCGTTTCACCTCCATCCAGGTTAATACAAAAGATGTAAAGTCACCATCCTTTTCTTATGGTTGAATACTATCCCATGGTATACATATACCACAGCTTATTAATCTGTGTCTGAGTTAATGGGCATTGACATCATATCCACATCTTGGTGATTGTAAATTGAGCTGCGATAGACATTCTAGTGAAAATGTCTTTATGATAAAATGATTTTTTTCTTCTGGGTAGATGCCTGGTAGTGGGATCGTGGGTTCTAATGGGAGGTCTAACTTGAATTCTTTGAGGATTCTTCACACTTCCTTCCAAAAAGGTTGTATTAGTTGCAGTCCCATCAACAGTGTAAAAATGTCCCTCTCTGTCCACACCCGTGCCAGCATCTGCAACTCTGGGACTTTGTGGTGTGAGAATACTCACTGGAGTTAAGTGATATCTCAGGGTAGTTTTGATTTGCATTTCTCTGATGATTAGGCACAACAAGCATTTTTTCTTGTTTGTTTGTCATTTGTCTGTCTTCCTCAGAGAAGATTCTGTTCATGTCTCTTGCCCAGTGTTAGATGGGATTGTTTGCTCCTTTTTGTTGATTAATTTGGATTCTCTGTAGATCCTAGCTAATGAGTCTTTGTCAGATTCAAACTGTCTTTTCCCATTCTGAAGGCTGTCTATTTGCTTTAATTGTTGTGTCCTTAGTTGTACAAAAGCTTTTCAGTTTAATTAAGTCCCATTGGTTTATTTTTGTTGTGATTCTACTGGTCTTCTTCATAAAATCTTTCCCCAGGCTGACATCCTTAAGAGATTTTCCCACCCTTTCTTCTAGGATTTTTATTGTTTCATGTCTTAGATTTAAATCTTTTATACATCTTATGTTAATTTTTGTAAGTGGTGAAAGGTGCAGGTCTAATTTCAGTCTTTTGCATGCGGTTATCCAGTTCTCCCAGTACCATTTATTGAATAAGGGTTCTTTTCCCCAGTATATGGTTTTGTTTGGTTTATCAAAGACCAGATAGCTATAAGACACTAGTTTCTACTCTTGGTTTTCTATTCTGTTCCATATGTCTATGTCTCTATTTTTGTTCCAATATCATGCAGTTTTGATCACTGTAGACTTATAACACAACCTGAAGTCTGGTAGAATGATGCCTCTGGCATTATTTTTATTAAAAATTGCCTTGGCTAAATGGTTTTTTTTTCTGGCTCCATACAAAATGAAGAACTATTTTTTCTAGTTCTTCAAAGTATAATAGTGATGTTTTAATGGGGATTTCATTGAATCTTAGATTGCTTTGGGCAGTATAGACATTTAGATTCTTCCCAGCCAGGAACATAGTATTTTCTTCCATTTGTTAATGTCTTCTGTTATTTCTTTTCTTAGGATTTCATAATTCTCTTTGTACAGGTCCTTCACCTCTTTTGTAGGTATATTCCTAGGTATTTCATTTTCTCTGATGCTATGGTGAAGGGAACTGAATCTCTGATTAGCTTCTTGACTTGGCCATTATTGATGTATACAAAGATACATATCTTTGTATACATCCATGATTTGTGGACATGGACTTTATACCCTGAGACATTACCGTATTTCTTGATCACTTTCAGGATTCTTGTGGTTGAGTCTCTGGGGTTCTCTAAATATAAGATCATATCATCAGCAAAGAGCAACAGTTTGACCTCCTCTGCCTGCAATTGAATGCCCTTTATATCTTTTTCTTGCCTGACTGCATTAGCTAGAACTTTTAGCACTATGTTGAATGCTAATGGTGATAGAGGACATCCTGGTCTGGTTCCTGTTCTAAGTGGAAAAGCTTTCAGTTTTATTACATTCAGTATGAATTTAGCTATAGGTTTGTTGTAGATGGCTTCAATTAGCTTAATAAATGTGCCATCTATAACTATATTCTTAAGTGTTCTTGTTAGAAAAGGATGCTTAATTTCATCAAATGCTTTTTCTGCATTTATTGAGAAGATCGTATAGTCTTTGTGTTTGCTTCTGTTAATATGGTGAATTACATTTATGGATTTGCATATGTTAAACTAGCCTTGCATCCCTCAGATGAAGCCTACTTGATCATGATGTATATATTTTTTAATGTGTAGCTGTAATCTATTGGCTAAGATTTTATTGAGTATTTTTGCATTAACATTCATTACTAAAATTGCTCTGTAGTTCTCCTTTTTAGTTGGGTCTTTTCCTGGTTTTGGTATCAGGGTGATGTTTGCTTCATAGAATGTGTTAGGGAAGGTTAAAATTCCTTCTCAATGTTTTGGAATAAGTTCCGCAGCATAGGTACAAGTTCATCTTTGAAGGTTTGAGAGAATTGTGGTGTGAAGCCATCTGGTCAAGGGCTTTTTAAAATCTTTGTTGGAAGGTTTTTTATTGTTTTTACAATCTCAGTGCTTGATATTGGTCTGTTTAAGAGTTCTATTTCTTCCTGTTTAAGTCTAGAGAGATGGAGTGATTCCAGGTATTGGTCCATTTTCTCCACATTGTCAAATTTTTGGGTGTAGTTTTTCTTGTAATGGTCAGAGATAATGTCTTATATCTCAGTAGTATCTGTTGTTATTTCCCCCTTTTCATTTCTGATGGAGGTTATGAGAGATCTTACTTTTCTGTTTCTAGTTAATATGACCAAAGGTTTATCAATTTTATTTATCTTTTAGGAAAACCAACTTTTCATTGATTTTTCTGAATGATTCTTTTGTTTTTAATTTAATTTATTTATGATTTAAATTTGGTTATTTCCTTTCTTCTTGTGGGTTTATATTGGATTGCTCTTCCTTTTCCATTTCCTTAAGGTGATTCATTAGTTTGTTGATGTGCTCTCTTTCTGTTTTTCAGATACTGGCATCTAATGTGATAAATTTCCCTTTTGGGACTGTTTTTGCAGTATCCCATAGGTTTTGGTAACTTGTAGCTTCATTGTTGTTATATTTGAGGAAGTCAATAATTTCCTCCTTTATCTCTTCTTTAACCCAGCTATCATTTAGCATAAGGTTGTTTAATTACCATGCCTTTGTGTAGGGATGAAAATTTTTGTTAGAGTTGAATTCCACCTTTATTGCCTTGTGGTCTGAGAAGATTCAAGGTATAATTTCAATTCTAATTTTGTTGAGGTTTGGTTTGTGACTTAGGATATTATCTATTTTGGAGTGTGTTCTGATGAGAAGAATGTGTATTCCTTAGCTTTAGGGTGGTGTGTTCAGTACATGTCCATTAAGCCCGTATGTTCTAGGGTTGCATTTAAATCCCTTGTTTAGTTTCTGTTTAGATGATCTGTCCAGTTTGGTCAGAGTTCCCTTCTGCTAAAGTCCCCAGCCATTATGGTGTTATAGTATATCATATTGTTCAGACCAATTATAATGTCTGTTTCATAAATCTGGGAGCATTTAAGTTGGGTGCATAAATATTTAGAATTGAAATGTTCTCTTGATGTGTTGTTCCCTTGATCAATATGAAGTGACCATCTTTGTCTTTCTGAACTTTAGTTGCTTTCAATCCACTTGTATCTGAAAATAAGATTGTAACCTCTTCTTTTTACTGATTTTCTTTCACCTGAAATATTGTTTTCCAATCCTTTATCCATAGTCTTGTTTTGTCTTTCAAGGTTAGGTGTGTTTCCTGGAGGCAACATATGGATGGCTTCGCTTTTTTAATCCAATCAGCGAGCCTGTGTCTATTCAGTGGGAAATTTAAGCCATTAACACTTATTGAGAGAACTGATAAGTGTGGTGGACTTCTATTTATCTCATTTTGTAAGGGATCATTGCTTAGTTTTATCCTTTGCACCATTGTAAAAGCTAGATTTTGTCCTTTAGTTTTGGGTGTTTACTTTGCTGGTGGTCCTTTGTGATGGTCAGTGTGGAAAATAGGTCTAAGTATTTCCTGTAGAGCTAGTTTTGTGGTGAATTTCCTCAATGTTTGCATATTAGTAAAGATTTGATTTCTCCATTTATTTTGAAGCTTAGTTTCTCAGGATACAGGATTTTGGGCTGAAAATTATTTTGTTTAAAAGGCTAAAGGTAGCTAACCATTATCTTCCGGCTTTCTGTCATTTCTGTTAATTCTTTAATGGATGAAATCCTCTGCAGTAGCTACCTCGTGATATCTTGGGGTGGGGGTGGTTGTTCCATTTTGGTTTTTCATGTTCCCAGAATCACCTTCTCTTCTTGTGCACTTCCTTCCCCTACTTATTCCATCTCACTCCTTCATTTTAAATTACCTTGTCTCAGAGCTTAGGTATTGAAGTGGCCTTTTGGTATAGGTCAAAAGGAAGATAATAGTAAAGAGCAATATGGGAGAAAGAAAAGAAGATTAAAAGGGGGGAAAAGGGGGAGGAAAGGAAAGAATTGAAGAAAAGGAGATTAAAAAGGACAAAAAGAGAAAAGGAGAGTGACAGGAGAAATGATAGTATTCAGCAGGGAGCTTTAACCACATCCATAGGTCTAGGATTTTGGGGGGATGGGCTGGGTGGGTCTCTTGAACTCAGGAGCTCCTTACCAGCCTGGTAAATAGCAAGACTCCACCTCTGCCAAATATAGAAAGAAATCAGACGTATGTTGCAGTGGAGTTTAATCAATACCTTCTTTCCAAAGGCCAAAGCTAGGAGGACACCCAAGACCACAAGCTGTGGCCTCATTGAGCCAGACCAATGCTGTGGCCTCCTCAGCCAGACTAATGTTGTGATCCCCCAGCCCTCAGAGAAGAGAAAAAAAATTAAAAATATAATTTTATAAGATAAAGAAGATAAAGGAAGAAAATGGATGTCTTACCTATTGTTTGAGAAATTTATGTGAGAAACATGAGAAAAGTAGAAAAGTCTCTACCAAAAGAGAGAAAAAGGAGATAAATAAAAAAGAAAGAAAGAATAAAAGAGGCTGAAAAACCATAATGAAAATTGAGGAGCCTTTGCTTTTGAAAAAAGCAAAAATGAAAACATAAAAATACAACAAGAAAACTAAACAAAAATAACAACAAAATAGAAAAAGAAAAGAAAAAAATTTGAAAAAGAAGCAAAAAATGTAAAAACACACACACACATAAACAGGGTGGCCATAAAATTCATGTGCACTTAAAAATTTCACACTATTTTAAATTGCACATGAACATTATGGCCACCCTTATATGTATATATATAGCAATATATTGCCTGGACACCAGGTGGTGGTGTGGTGTTGTTAGGAAACAGAGAATACATGCTAGGTTTACTGTATATGATGGGTGTTGAAAAGGAGACCAGATAATGTCTTCCTGACTTCTTGGCCTTTACTCTGGGCCTGTTTGCTTCTTTAGCAATCAGACCCCCATGAGACTGGAGTCCCAAAGCTCTCACTAGATTTCTCAGGACGTCTATCATATAGTGTCTCCTGACAACAAATTGGCCCTCCTGGGGGATGCAGACTGCTCAGCTCACCCCAAGAATGGCTGGTTGAGCTGAGCAAGCTGCCAGAGTCATCTATGCACTAGAATCCTACAGACTGATCCTCCCCTCAAGCAGTCTTCCCACAATGATATCACCCCACCAGCAGCCTAGCTGATGGGAGAACCACCCTGCATGGCATTCAATCCCAGCCGCCAGTTGCTGTTCGAGTCTACTCACTACTCCAGTGGGCAGCCCAATCCGAAATCAAAATACTGCAGGACAACCCTTTCATGTCCCCTGACCTTTGTGGGCAAGTCAGCCAAGTAGCCAGCCTCTGCCCATACCAATCACCTGCCTTCTGTGTCAGTTTTCCTCAGCTCCAGACCTCCTCATTGGCTCCTGAAGTCTTCTGCTGCTTCACTGTATGCCCAGAGTGATGTTTCTGGGCAGATTCCCTTAGCCAGAGGTGGCTGAAGACCACTTTCCTCTGTTTCACCCTGAATAACTGGCAAGGAGATGTCTCTAGACTGCCATCTTGCTCCACCGCCCAAACTAAATTTTGAATATTACTCAATTTTACTTTTAGTAGCCATATGTCTAATAGCTACCATCTTGGGAAGCACAGTTTTAGAAAACAGTTATTTATTTGCTTCATATTTTACAATATCTTCTCAAAGTTTGTGGATTGTCTTTTCACTCCTTTTATGGTGCCTTTTGATGAACAGAAGTCTTAATTTTAATGTAGTGAATTTTGCCAACCTTTTTCTTTATAGTTTGTGTTTTTATATCTCTTGTTTATAAAATTCTTTCTTTTACTGAGGTCTTAGGAGTATAACTTTTTGCATCTCATGAAGAATTACACATTTTTTTTTTCACTTATAGGTAACCAGTTTTCCTCACATCATTTACTGAGTGGGCCTTCCTTTCGGCGCCAATCTGCCAGCCTAGCTGTATCAGTCAGAGTATTGGCAAGAAATAGAAGACACACTCGAATGTTGTCATTAAAGAGAGTTTAATAAAGGTACTATTTACAAAAGAGAGACAGGTAAGGGAAACTCATGGGTAGGTAAAAAGCCTAGGGCTGGCAATAGCTGGTTACCCTTCCTACATCTAACCCTGTGCATCAAGGAAAGGCTGCAGTTACTGGGCCCAGAGGGAAAAGTAGAAGAAGATAGCCACAAAATAAGGGAGGAAACCCTCTGTAAAGAAAAATACCATTCATTGTGACCTAGAGAGAGGATATTGGGTAGTGGAATAAATATCTGACCACTTAACCGCATGCTTGTCCCTCTTTCAGATTTGGTACTAAACCCACCATAACCCAGCTAGCAGCCAGAGAGCAGGGAGTCCAGCGATGAGGTCTAAAAATGTTCACTTTGGGGCACAGGGAAGATAGAAAGGGGTGCAGAGTGCATCTGGATAGACAAACAAACCATCCAGCACACCTGCTCTGTTACAGATGTATTTTCCATAAGCACATGGGCATGGATAGGCTCTCCCCTCATACTGTGCCGCTGGTCTGTTTGTCTGTAGCACTACTATGCTGCTTTAATTATTAAAGCTTTAAATACACTTTCATATTTGGGAGGACAAGTTTCACCTTGCTTTTCTTCTTCAAGAATGTCTTGGCTGTTCTTTACCTTTTGTTCTTCCATTTATATTTTAGAATCTCAGCTTGCCAATGTCCATGAAAAACTCTGTAGGAATTTCGATTAGAGTTGCAATGAATCTCTAGATCACTTGGAAGAGAGTTGACATATTTACAATACTGAGTCTGCCTGCCAAAGATAGGGTTTATGTTTCCAAATACTTAGATCTTATTTAATATATTCCTTAATAAAGTTTTACTATTCCTTTATAAATGGCTTCCCTTCCTTTTGTTAATATTTTTTCTAGGTACCCTTTATTTTTGTTGGCTCTGGTAAAAAAAAAAAAAAAAATATATATATATATATATACACACACACACACACACATACATACCTACATACAAACATACCTATATACACACACGCCCACACACACACGTATATATATATTTTTTTCTTTTTTTTTTTTTGGTTAATATTGATAGGGTCTTGGTATATTGCCCAGGCTGGTCTCAAGCTCCTGGGCTCAAGCAGACCTCCTGCCTTGGCCTCCCAAAGTGCTAAGATTGCAAGCATGAACCATTGTGCTTGGGCAATAACATCTTTTTTTTTTTTTTTTAAGAAAATGTTAATTTCTAGACTGGGCGTGGTGGCTCATGCCTGTACTCCTAGCACTCTGGGAGGCTGAGGCAGGTGGATTGCTTAAGTTTAGGAATTTGAGACCAGCCTGAACAAAAGGGTGAGACACTGTCTCTACTAAAAATAGAAAAACGGAGGCAAGAGGATCACTTGAACTTAAGAGTTTGAGGTTGCTGTGAGCTATGATACATGCTTCTATTCAGGGCAATAGAAGAAGAATCTGTCTCAAAAAAAGATAAGTTACCTTCTGCTGGATATATATACATATATATATATTGCAATTTTTAAAAAACTGATCAAATTACTAAATTGTCTTAATAATTCTAATAAGTTCTCCAAGAGTTCTTTAGAATTTTTTTGCAAATAAACGTATCGTATAAAAAAATGATAGTGTGGTTTCTTCTTTTATTTTTCAATCTTCTGCATTGTTTAGAACTTCTAGTAAAGTGTAGAAGTTGTATTAGCAGATATTTTTTACTTCCTCTAGGTTTTAAAGGAATACTCTCAATATTTCAGCATTAATTTTGAAGTAGGTTGAGGAAGTGTTCTTCTATTCCTGGGTTCTTAAAGCATTTTTGTTTTTCACATGCATAGTAAATTTTGTCAAATGCTCTTACTGTACTAATTGAAGTTATCATAGGAGTTTCTTCCAACTGCACTTGGAATAGTCCCATTTCTAATTCCTATATTCTTTTTTTTTTTTTTTTGAGACAGAGTTTTACTATGTTGCCCTCGGTAGAGTGTCGTGGCATCACAGCTCACAGCAACTTCAAACTCTTGGGTGTAAGTGATTTTCTTGCCTCAGTCTCCCAGGTAGCTGGGACTACAGGCACCCGCCACAATGCCTAGCTATTTTTTTTTTTTTTTTGGTTGCAGTTGTCATTGTTGTTTAGCAGGCTCGGGCTGGGCTCAAAGCCTTGTTATATGTGGCCAGGGCCTTACTCACTGAGCTATGGGCACTGAGCCTAATTGCTATATTCTTACCCATATTTCAAAGTTTCCCCAAATCTTCACACTATTCCCCACTCCCCATCATAAGGAATCCCTTCTCTTCTCCCTTCATTTGATAATGAGTTTCTGAGCATAGGGACCATGTATTATTCACTTAGGCATTTCCAAGTGCACTGCACACTGGCACTTAGTAAATGCTAATTAAATGTTGGTTGAATTATGGAGTGAGTCTTTCTTATGGCACTTAATAATTTTGATTGTATAGTTTCTTATCTACGGGTCCTTGCTCCCCTTCTGGACTGAAAGCTCTTAAGATTACTTGTGTTACTCCTGAAGAAGTCACCATAAGACCTGATTCAGAGCCCTGTTCACTGATTAAATGAATCCTTGCTCTCTTTGGTAAATTCTACCATTAAAGCTGTCCTATTAGACTTCCAAGAGTAGGCAATCTGTCTCCAAGGTTGCCTTTGCAGAGAGGTTTGCTCACTCTTACCCTCAGGGAGCCAGGCCAGGCCTTATGGCTAAAGGCAAAGGAATTTTCTCCTTTGCTTCAGATTAATTTTTAAAAAATGATTTTGCAATAGTCTGGGCTTGACTGGCCAGGGGTGAAGGATGGAGAAAGAAGCCATAAAGAGCATTCCTTCCTTCTAATAGAAATGGAACTAAGGACCAGGCGTTATGCCAGGACATCAGCCATTGATGGGTCTTTACTAAGCCCTTATTTTGTGTGCCAGCTCTGTGCATTGTGGAGGCGAGAGAGACATGCCGATCTCATTCCTGAACACTTAGAATTTATTTTTCACCTTGGAAACAGAAAATTCATATCTGACAAGTTACTGTTTACTCATCTGTGCATTTATTCATCCATCCATTTGTTCACTTAGCCCTGCAATGCCCCTACTTTGTGGCAGGTCTTGTGCTCAGGGATCTGGGGATAAAGAGATGCCATGATGGTTGGCTGTGTGGCTGACTGAGGGAGTTGGCTATGTAAACAGCTTGGATACAGTGGGTAAACATTGTGGTACAGGTATGTTTTTAAGTGCTGGGTTGGGGAACAAAAGGATACAGTAAGTTTTGGTGGGGAAGATATGATTAGATTAACAGAGTACATGGATTGGGTGCAAAAGTTCATTACTAGGATAAGAGAAGGATGAATGCAAAGTTGGAGGCCTGAAAAACACAGTAAGTTGGGGGTAAATGCAAACACACTAGTGAATTAAAAGATAGAAGTTAGGGACTGACATCCTGAATTACAAGTGCTGGAAGAGGTCCTGTCTCAGTGAGAAAGCTGAGACCTAGAGAGGAGAAACAACTTGCTCAAAGTCATGTAGCAGAGCAGAGTCTAGTAGAATCCAGTTTAGGGATGGAAGGAGGATGGAGAGGAGGAAGGAGGCAGAAACCAGGACCAGAAGACAATTTATAGTCAGAAGATGTGGGAGCCACATCCTCCAGTGAAAGTCATTTCAACATTTCAGCAGGGGAAAAATGTGAACTCATACATATTTTAGAAGGCTAAAAATGGTCAGAGCACAAAGAATGGATATGAAGAGAAGAAATTAGAATGAAGAAGATAAATGAATAAGAGTCTTAGGGATTGGAGATACAGCAGAAGATAGTGAGAATAGATTAGTTTGAGATGAGAAAAACTAGATTCTGATCTGTACATGACATTGAGCAAGTTATTTCTCCTCTCTAGATCTCAGTTTTCTCACTTTAAAGTGAAGACGACATCTTTTCCAGCACTGGTAATTGAAGATGTCAATCCCCAACTTTTATCTTTTTGTTCACTAATGTCTTTGCAATTATCCCTGTCCCAACCACACTCACTGCCTAACTGCTTCCTGCCAATCTCCAACTCAACCAAAGGAAGTGGAATTGTGGATGAGACAAAACAAGACAATAATAAACATACTGCAAATCCTCAAGAAAAAAAAAAGAACACTATTAGAACATGAAGTAGGGATAAGCAGCCTTGAAGATAATATCAAACAGACAAGGAAAACCTAGTAATTGAAATGACAGACTCAATACTTAGGTTGAATAACAGAAAGGAAAAAGCCGAAGAATAACATATCAGTTAGCTTTTGCTGTGTAACAAACCACTGCCAAACGTAGTAGGTTTAAACAGTAGCCTTTATTACTGTTCATTGTTTACATGTTGAGTGGGCAGTGCTGTTGATGTGGGTCAGACTCAGTTCATCTCATCTGAGCTTGGTTATGCATCTCTGGGCAGCTGGGGGCTAGCTGGTTTAGGATCATCTCATTGACATGTCTAACAATTGCATGGATGTCAGCTGGGACAAAGGAGCTGACTGGGCCAAATACCTTTTATTCTTCAGTAGGCTCACTGGGATGTGTTTACATGGTGCTGTGGTTTGATTATATCCCCTCCATGTTGAAACTTGTTGAAACTTGGTCCCCATCATACATGGCATGGGATCTTTAAAAGGTGACTAGGCTAGTAGGTCTCACCCTCATGAATGGATTAGTGCCCTTATAAGAAAGGCTTCAGAGAGAGTTCGCCTCTCTTGCCCTTCCAACTTAAAGATGCAGCAAAAGGTACCATCTTCAATACAGAAAGCAGCCCTCCCTAGATACCAATGCTGGTGCTTTGTTCTTGGACTTCCAACTTCCAGAACTGTGAGAAACAAGGGAAGAGTAAAAATGGCCAAAATATGTCACAAGGCCAGAAAAGAGCTAAGGAGGAGGAAATAGACTCCAACTATTCATGGCAGGGGCTGCAAAGTAACAGTACAAGTGGCACACAGGAAGAATTGGAGGATTGTGGACATTTTTTTTCCAGTCTATTCAATTGAATTCTCTGGCCAGAGTTAATTACATTCTCCCCACATGCAAATATATTTACTCCATTCCAGCACCCCCCAAAATTCTCAAAATATAACAACAAGTTTGAACTCATATTTGGATCTCATGTTCTCTATAAGGTTCCAATGAGACTTCTCAAATGTGGTTCCTCTTCACTTGCAGACTCATGAATGAAGAAGATGAGTTGTCTGATCCATACATACCTAAAATGCATTAGTGAGACAGGTAAATGGTAATTGCAGTGGACACTCTTATTTGAAATGGGAAAGAATGGGAAGGAAATGGCACTCACTTATCCACAGCAATACAGAAATTCAGCTGAGCTTATGTTAACAGTTCTTCCTACTTAAAAGTAGGAAATATTCCTTGATTGGATCTAGGTTCTGCTTCCCGAGAATGGCTTCCTCATCTATTTTTTTACACTGGCTTTTGGGTCCACCTTCTGGGACTCTCATGAATGGCTGCATTTGCAGCTAGGTAGCTTTCTCAACCTGATTTCTGTCTGTAGAAAGTTGGGAAACAGAGGCCCTTTTACAATTTAAATAACCCTAGATATCAGTTCAAATCTTAATCTAGGCTGGCAGCACTTTTGCATGTTTAGCTCCATTAAAAACTGTGTGGGTTTCCCATCAATCTGATTTGAGTCCAATCTATTTGATCAGAGCCACACCCACAATTGTTTTAGAGACATGATCCTCTCTTTAGATTTATTCATAGCTATTTTGGGTTTGTCGCACAGCTATAAAATGATATTTTTCAGATTTCTAGAGTTTTTTAAATTTGTTTATTTTGTTGAGAAGAAAGGGTCTACTTAGAGGCAATAACTTAATTCCTTTAATCTTAACAAAAGATCATCCAGTCACATCTGCATGTCTGTAGTGAAAATTACACAAAGCTTCTACTGGCTTGAAAACCTCTGGCCTAGACAATGACAATTCCTCTGCTCATTATAAGGACTTATGGTATCTGAAGCAGGCCCCTCCTATGGATAGTTGAGTGTTGTCTACAAAGTGTGCTAACAGAGGCACCAGGAAGATACTGTCTCAAACTCAAAAGTCTTTTTATTTCTTTTGTGCATCAAGTTCTTTTAATAGAGACTAATCTTTTGGGTTAAGCAATAACCCATCCCAGGAAATCTACCAAGCATGGTCCTTGTCATGGATAATGTACGTTAATGACCTAGCTCAGTGCCTTGCCCTTAGTCAGTGCTCAGCAAACTTAATTTCCTCCTTGGTCCATTCATACTTTCCCTAAGGGTCCTCTCTTACACCACAGGAGGGAGCATGGTAAGGCTGCATCACCTCTGTCTAAGTGAGCTTGTCAGTTGGTTCCTTGAACAAGTATGTACAGAGACTATTCTGCTAGGCACTGTTCCAGGCACTGGGACTACAGCCCTGAGTGTAGTGCACAGTTTACAACCATCTGGGGAGCAGATAGATGGAAAATAAGTGAACAACCCATAAAATAATTACGACTGTGGTAACACTATGATGGAACCAAGGTGAGGGGGCTGAGACTGGGCAGCTGGGAGCCCTGGGTGATGATCACTGGGAAGGGGGAGGCAGCACAGAGACTGGAGAGGCATGAGCAGGGAGGCTGAGGACACAGGCATCCCAGTCCTCCTCCACGATTCTGCCTGATGACTACAGAGTAGACACTTTAGTTCAAATTAACAAATAAATCTAGAGAAATATGATCTGTTGTAGCAAACTCAACACAGTTAATCATGATTCCCTCAAGGATTGGAGCAAAGGGCTTGGGTGTCAGAAGCCCTTCATACTAATGCCTGCATAGCCCCCAACTTCCAGAAGCCCTCTGGTCTAACAGCCACATCACCTCAACCTTGAGTAAGTCCCCTCCCTTCTCTGGGCCCCTGGTTCCTGGAGTCTACACTGAGGGGGTGGGACTCAGTGCTGTCTGACTGCCCATGGCTTCACGAAGTGACCAGCACCTTGCATGAGAGTCTCAGCACATCTCCAGCAAGGCTGCTGCCTGTTCTTTCCCCGGGCTCGAGCTGTCATCAGAGTTCTCCTTTCTCTGCCCAGCTGTGCAGTTTCCCTGCCTCACTTCACTGGGCCACAGCTCCAGGCCGTCTTTTCTTTAAGTGTTTAGTCATAGTGCAGGCATTTGGCAAACCACAGTGCCCTTGGTGCAGTGACGCCTGAGCCTGGGTACTGTTCCATAAAGTCAGCGATCACTCTTGGTTCAGTTAGAGTCACTGAGGGAGTGTTGCCATATTCTGTGCATTGAAAACATACTCTGTGCAAGAGTAACAGGAAGTAATGACAACACATATCACGAGAAAAGCCGTATTTATTTAGCACCTACTGTGTTGCAGTGTGGTAGGCATTTAATCCTTACATCAGTTCTACAAGGTGGCCATCACCACCACCTTGTCATAGACTAGGAAACTGAAGCTCAGAGACGTTAAGCCAGCCAGGGGTGTGGATGTGATCCAGTCCCTGAGCCCCTGAGTCCAGAAGTCCAGTCTCATTACCATTATGCTGGTTTGAAATTCTTTTTGCCAGCTGCAGGGAAGAGCAGCAGGAGGGCTGGGGAACTGTGGCATTTGCTGCTCCCTAAAATTCTCCTGGTCTGAATCTTTTCCCTTAGCTCTACCAGCAAAGCAGCATTTCTATTTTGAAGTGACTTGCTGAGCTCATCTAGTAAGATGCTTCTGGGAAAAGCACAGCTTGGCAGCTGGTCTGTCATGAAGCTAGTGTCTGATGTCTCCTTCCATTTCCCTAAAGGCATTGAGTGAAGTAGAGGCCCCATTCCTTCCATTTCTGCTCAGAAGTTTTTAGAAGTTGGTGAAAGAATTCATTTTCCTGTCTGGGTTAACTTCAAAAAAAAGAAGAAAAGAAAAGAAGGGAAAGGAAGGGAAGGGAAGGAAAGGGAAGGGAGAAAAGAAAAGAAAAGAAAAGAAAAGAAAAGAAAAAAGAAAAAAGAGAAGAAAAGAAAAAAGAAGCAGCTATTTCTATCCTGACTTGGGCTTGACACGCAGACCCAGCTGGGCACAGATGGCACCATGGCCCTGGGAGGCAGGAGTCAGGAACCAGTGTTGCAAGGGTGACTGCCTCGGGTTCCTTTAGAAATAAACATCCCAAAGTACGGATATTCAGCCAGGGCTGTAGGCCTTGTCTTACACGATGCAGAATTCAAGCAGCAACCCTATTTTGTTGACCTTACGTCTGGTCATGTGCATATGTCATGGGAACAGAACTCGGAGACGTGGCTCTTCCAGCTGACATGGCTTGGACATCAGGATATTTCAGTGACATAAAATCATGTTAGAGGAAGCTGAGGGGTTGGGCAGCATAGAATGTCTTCCAGGCCCTGACTCTTCCCATCTCTCCACTGTCATCCCAGTGTCAGCTTTGTCCCATGCTGGCTCTGCTGTTGGTCAGGGCACAGCTGCAGTAGCAAGCAGGGTCTGTACCCTACAGACAAACACTCTGCTTTTCAAGACTTTCTTTTAAGAAACCCCCAGGAAACTTCTCCTTGGGCTTCATAGGCTCTCCATCACAGCTGAGATCAATCAGGAACCACAGTCTTGCCTGAGTCACTCATGAGTGGTGTTGAGGGGGCCGAGAACTGAACAAACTCGGGCTTCTGTGATGGTGGAATAAAATGATTTCCGGGGACAGCCAGCAGTGTTCATGTTCAACGCTTTGCTGGTCTCATTACAGAGACTCTGCAAATTCCTGAACTTAGACCTCTTTGGACCCGCAGATGAACTTATTTATTAACCCGTGACTCTGGGGTGGGCCATGGCTTATTCTGAAATTCAGGTGCAAAGTGTAAGGGTCAGTTCTCCAAGGTCCAGGCAAGTGGAGAGGAAGTAGCATGGGAGTGGTGAGCTGGGGCCTGGGACACAATCCAGGAGAGCAGTACAGGCACTCAGACATATTTGGTTCATAACAGAACCCTTAGTTCATCTGAATTGGAATCACGTGCCTGGAGTGGCAGGCCTTTCAATCACAGATCCACAGCCATTTTTCAGACTCTTTGGGGCATGGTTAATGAACTCTCCAGGTACTTACGGACACTGGGCTAGAATTCATAGTGGAGCCAGAGATGCTGGCTCTAGAAGTATAACTAGGAAGGCAAGTCCAGGAGCAGAAGTCTCCATCACAATTCAGCAAAATAGTTGGCCTTTGGGGTCCAAGGTGAGGGACTTTATCCCAATATGGTGACAAAGAATCTAAGCCAGGGGTCTCAACCTTCCAAATGTTGTGATGTATTTTCATTGTTACAAAGGGGTCGCGACTCACAGGTTGAGAACTGCTGATCAAAGTTATGTTAATTCTCCTGGGTCAGATCAGGCAGTGGATGATGACATTTATTCATTGCCTTTTTAAACCATCATTTATTCAGCCCCTTACATGATAAGCTCTAACAATACAAATAAAAGCATCCCTGTCCTCAGAGAGTCACAGTGTAGTGTGTTGGGGAGACATAAAATAACAGAAATTTATTCTTTTATACTTGGTCAAAATCAAGGTGTCAGAGCTTCCTGCAGAGGCTCTAGGGGAGAATTCATTCCCGGCCTCTTCCCACTTCTGGTGGTGGCTGGAATTCCTTGGCTTGTGGCACATCCCTCCAGCATCTGCCCCATGGTCACAGTGTCCCTCCTCCTCTGTCTGTGTCACAGGTCCTCCAACTCCCTCTGGTGAAAATGCATGTGATGGCATTTAGGGCCCATCTGGATGACCCAGGATGATCTCCCAACACAAGCTCCTTAATCACATTTATAAAGATCTTTTTGCCCTTTAAGGTAACATTTTCATGTTTAGGGATTAAAAAATTAGATATCTTCTGGGCTTCATATTTAGCCTAGCACCAGGGCTGAGGGGAAAAAGGACCCTCGACGTGAGTCAATAAGGAGAGCTAGGAGGTAGCTTAACGAAACAGATGGGGCTGGGAAAAGAACTAGAGCCCAAGTGTAGGCACCCAAAGCGAACGCCTGCAGATGGTTCTTCTAGATTGACGTTCACAGTACAGGGGAAGGGTGCTGAGGTAGGAGAAGGGGCTGGAGGAGGCAGATGGGGGCCAGGGCATGGAGGGGGTTGGGAATGGACTCTGGCCACAGCTCACTGGGAGTCACCAAAGGCGTGTGAGCACAGGAGAGCAGATTCCAGGAGGACCCCGGTGAAGGTGAGGGGACCATGTAGGAGGTTAGGAGGTGCTAGATGGAAGATGGACGAGGCAGGTGAGCCAGAAGTGAGCAGATCAGACTGGAAGGAGAGGGAGAGGAAGGAGAGAGTCAAAATGAGCTCCCCATCACCTGGATTCCCTGGGAGGGAAGACTTGCCTCCGGGACGTGTCAATTTGAGCTGGTCTTGAGGGTCATCATGTGTGTGGGAGACTGAGGAATATAAGGGCCTGGAAACACAGATTGGAGCCTGGGCTTGCGATGTGGATTTGGGGTTCCCGCACATGTAGGTGGCAGAGGATGCTGTGGTGGGTGAGGGGCAGACAGAGAGAGAAGCCTTTGCATGGGAGACAGGGACAATTCAGCTGCGGAGATGGGTGATGTCTCAGGATTTAGGGCTCAGTATGCCTTGTTTGGCTGGGATCTTTTCGGCTTAAAGAGAGTGGGTAAAGAACAGTGCTAACAACAAAGACAAAGCTCTCTAATTTAGGGACTTTGTGGAGGAAGATTTGAGGTGAGGAGCCTCCCAATCGTGCATGTGGGCAAACACCCTCTCTTTCTCTTTGCTGGCCCTGCCCGGCTGCTGGTCGGTGGCAGCCTCTGATACCCGAGCGCCTCTTTGGGACACAGGGAGGCCCCGGGCAGCACCAGGAAACCAAGGCTCTTGTTGAGTAGTGAAACATTACATATTGACAGCAGGGCTGGAGGTGAAAGCGGGGATGTGGGCAAAGAGAAAGTCACCCATGCTTCCCACGTGTCCCTTTACTGTCAACGCCCTGAAGGAAGACTCTTCCCAGAGTCTCCGGTTTCTGCTCTGCCTTCTCCTCCTCATAGAAACGAGCTGGAATTCTGAGGCTTGGACTGCTGGAGCCAACACCCGGGTGAAGACACCTGACATCTGAGGTGCTGATACCGATGATCTGGCAGCCTTGATCCCCATCAGAGCCCACCACTGCTTTCTTTAGGGCCTGATCTCTGGTGCTGACGTGACGATCATGACCGTCAGCAATAACATACTGCTTGGGAGACTTGGGGTGTCCTTCACATGTTCACCAGTTGCCCCATCTACAAACCCATCAGATGAGCATGAAGAGTCCCACTGGTACCTCAGTAATCAGAGTCAGCTTCAGGGATTTGTCCAATACCCAGGCCCAGAACCCAGGTCCCCTGGACTCTAAACCCAGTGCTCCTCCCCTCTGCCAGCTGCACCTGGACAGCTTGTTGGAGACTCCAGGACTGTGCCACAGGCTGCTGAGAACTGCTGGGCACGTTCAAAAAGGAGAAAAAGCCTCCCAGGAAGAGCAGGAGTGGCGGTGAATATAATTTTGCTCTGGACTCAGTTTGGGCCATCGGATAGAACGGAATGCTTGGATGCAGCTGAGGACACATTTCTTGACCTTAAGAAATAAGTTCTTAAGCTTTCAGTGTTAAAAAAGGAAAATCGAGTAATGCATACAACAGACATCGCTCCATTACTGAGGTCTGCCCTGTCCTCCCCCGCTAAGTCTCAAATCTTCCATCTCTGAGCTTCCCCTAGGACCTGGCCATCCCCTGCCCGGATCCTGAGCTCCTGCCCCCCACATTCTCCCCTTGGCCCCAAAGACTAGAACTCACTCACCTCGCCTCCCTGCCCATCCTTACTGCAGCCGGGCTCTGTCCCTGCCCCATTCTTGAACCTTATCCCAGCCTGAGCCCTGACCGCATCCTGTACCCAGATACTAATCCTCACCCCATGTCAGAACCTCCTCTCCCTCACCCCATACCCAAACCCATCATCATCCCTAACACCTGTTTACCAGCCATCACCTGACAAAGCCTCTTCCTGTCATTTTTTAGCCTTATGGCTGGGAATTCAGGAGCCTCCTGCCTTTGTTAAATACTCAATTCATAATGGTTTCTTTTTGAGGCTCACAAAATAAGTGTGGCTGTTCCTTTGCCCATGGAGTCAAATTGGCTGCCTCCAAACAACACTGTCCACGAATGATGCCAAGGGGGAGAAGATATTGCCTGGAAGATTTCCCCTGGGGTCTCGCTGTGCCCAGAGCAGAGGGAGAGAGCTCGACTTTGTAGTCAGTAAGTCGAGCAGCTATGTGAGTGCTAGAAATGGTGCCTGAGACAAGCACAGTCATTACTTTATGTAATGACATGGTGTTGGAGCCACCTCTGACACGGGAAAAGCAGCCACAAACCATCCATCTTTTTGAGCAAATGACAAAGGTTCATTTTTCAGATCTGGTACTGCTCATTAGAACTCAATATTTTCTATCATTCCAATGGCTCATTGGATTGTATTCTCCGGGCCTTTCTGAGTGATTGACTTTCCAAAGCACTTCGGCTCTCTGGGAAGTGAAAGGGTCTGGAAATGTCAGGTGTGCTATAATTACCCCTGGCTGCACCGTCAGCAGGCCGAGTGACTCTCCCCTCAACCCCTGCAGTAACTCTAGCTGTCTGTCTTTGCAAAAACCTCAGCTTGATTAGAGAGGGCTCCCACAACGGATGGTGGGTGGGGGAATAGTCATATTTTTAAAAAACTGAGATTTTTTTTTTTTTTTTTTGCATCAACTCCCAAGTTAGATTTTTAATTTGCAGAAACTCCCAAGAAATTTCAGCCAGTGTTGTAGTTAGACCAAAGACTGACTTAGGGTGGCACGTTAAAAACCCCTCCTGCTTTTAAAGTGCTGTACACTTTCCAAAGTCCTTATCCTATCCACCCCTGACAATCCCTGAGTGGAAGGCATTATTATCTGCTTTTTACAGAGGAGGAAATGGAGGCTCAGGGGATTGAAGTGACTTATCCAGATGCTGGAGCTTTCTTGACACCTCATGTCCTGAGCTCACCTGCACTATTGCCAGCCTGGCATTGGCTGCAGGGAGGGCGGCTAAGGACCAGGAAGGCCTGGGCTACGTGTCGGGCGTGACTGCCCTGGGAGAGGCAGGAAGGAGAGCAGCCGGGATGCTCTATGGAAGCTGGGCACAATGGCCGACTTAGACATTCTGTTCACCTTGCTCTTACCAATACCCGGAGGCTTCGTGTGATGGCAACTGAATGTCCAGATTTTCGACTCATTTGTTTTCCGTCTGGGTTACTGAGAATATTTGGTCATTTGCAACAGAGAGAGTCCTATGTTTGACATCCATTATTTCATTTAATTCTGGAAAGAACACTTTGAGATGTGGTCACTATTGTCCCATAATACCAATGAGCAGTGAAATGCTCTGTCTGAGATCTCCCAACTTCAGGGTTTAAACAAAGATGTGGATGACTCTTACTTATTATTATAAAACCTCTTCTCTGTACTTCAGGAAAAAAATGGAATTCCAGGCTGAGTGCTCTCTATTTTCTCTCTCTCTCTCTGTCTTTCTTTCTTTTTCTGTGTCATTAGATAACTTAACAGAATTCAGGAAATGTTTCTTGAGGAGAAACTTTTTCACATCTGATGAACAGTAACTTCCTTCCTCTCACAGAGCAGAATCCATCCATAAATGAGGAAGTTAGGCAAGGTTTTCTGGCAAGATCCTTCTAGAGCTCATATACTATGATTCTGTGATACTGACAGTTTGGAGTTACAACTCGATAATGCCCAAACCTGTCAGACTTGGACCTGGGCTTTCACAACGTCAAAGGTAATCTCTCCCAGACTTCTGAGAAGTTCCTGGAGTTCATCACCTGTGAGAGGTTGGCTCCTGTAGGTACTTTTTTTTATACAACTATTTGATTTAAGCCATAGCACCAACAATTTGAGCTCTGCTACTATGATCATTACCACCTTAAAAATGAGACAACTGAGGCTCAGTGATTTTAACCACAATGTTGTAGAACACAGAGCACAAGGCAAAGCCCGGACTCAGTATTAGAAGAATCAGCATGATGGTGACTGCTGCCTAGCGTGCACCACGGGGCTGGCTCAGGCCCTGGGAGAGGCTGGCTTTGACCGAGACTGCGTCCAGTATGGTAGCCTAGGCCTTTGTAAACACTATCCATCTGCCTCCCCACAGACCATCTGACATTTGTCGCACTAGATCTTTTCCACTCTCCTGTGACCTTGTCTGTGAGTCAGTCCTCAGCATTTGTTAAGACAGACTAGCATGAAATGGAGCCATCCAGGTGATCTCTTGGAACCTCTGAGATGCCTGTCCCATGACACAACGATACTCAGTCTCCCTGAAACCTGCCTGTCTTGGGCCAGGAAATGAGTAGAACCTTTGGGAGATAAATGTCCTTACCACTTGGATGATGTCATTTGTGTTTCCTGAATCTTTACAGCCTCCTGCTCCTGACAGGTGGTCATTCTCCCTTACACTGGGCTACATCACTCTCCTTGCAAGAAACGAGGTTGAGCCTTTGTCAGATCATAACACGTGAAAACCTTCTCCCATTCTGAAGGTTGTCTATTTGCTTTGTCCTCAGTCTTGCAGAAGCTTTTTAGCTTGAGCAGGTTCCATTTATTTATTTTTGTTGTTGTTACAGTTGCCAATGGGTTCTTCATAAAATCTTTCCCTAGGCTGACATCTTTAAGGGTTTTTTTCTACATTTTCTTCTAGAGTTTTTATTGTTTTGTGTCTTAGATTTAAATCTTTTGCCTGGCATGCATTAACTTTTGTAAGTGGGGAGAGGTGCAGTTCCAGCCTTTTACATGTGGCGACCAGTTTTTCCAGCACCATTTATTAAATGGGGTTTCTTTTCCCCAGTGTATGTTTTTGCTTAGTTTACGGAATAGCAGACGGCAATATCTACAAAGAACTCCAGCAAATCAGCAAGGAAAGAGCAAACAACTCAAATAAACATTGGGCAAGAGACATGAACAGAACCTTCTCCCAAGAAGACAGCAGAATGGCCAAAAAACACATGAGAAACTAGTGGATGAACAGCTACAGGCCCACACAAGAGAAAAACATGGTTAAATTCAAGAGAGCTGGGTAAGCTCTCACCTAATGGGTATAATGTATGGATGAGTATATTATCAGCAGACCTCCTGGCTGAAGGACTCAACTACCCCTTGAACTTTACTTGACAAATGCAAGCAATGTAACCTGATTATATAGTACCCTTATATTAATCCAAAATTAAAAAAAAAAAGATATGAAGTTGAGACAAGTTTCTTTGTTTGCATAGCTAAACAACTTCCAGATAGAAACTTCAAAGCACTCAAGCTAGACCTCCCATTTGATCCTGCAATCCCATTACTGGGCATCTACCCAGAAGGAAAAAAATCCTTTTATCATAAGGACACTTGTACTAGACTGTTTATTGCAGCTCAATTTATAATCGCCAAGATGTGGAAACAGCCTAAATGCCCACCAACCCAGGAATGGATTAACAAGCTGTGGTATATGTACACCATGGAATACTATTCAGCCATTAAAAAAAAATGGAGACTTTACATCCTTCGTATTAACCTGGATGGAAGTGGAAGACATTATTCTTAGTAAAGCATCACAAGAATGGAGAAGCATGAATCCTATGTACTCAATTTTGATATGAGGACAATTAATGACAATTAAGGTCATGGGATGGGGGAAGGAAAAGCAGAGAGAGGGAAAGAGGGAATGGGGTGGGGCCTTGGTGTGTGCCACACCTTCTGGGGGCAAGACATGATTGCAAGAGGGACTTTACCTAACAAATGCAATCAGTGTAACCTGGCTTATTGTACCCTCAATGAATCCCCAACAATAAAAAAAAAAAATTGGGGATTAAAAAAGAAATTAGGAAAAAAACCCCTCAAAACCAAAACCAAAAGCAAATTAAAGAGGACATCTTTCCAGATCGGTACCTAGAGATGTAGCCTACTCCTTTGACAAATTCAGACCTTTCCTCTAGGTGAATCATCATTTGTTTGTTTGTTTTTTTAATCAGTTTCATTACAGTGTAATTTATATACAATAAAAGTCGCCCATTTTAAGAGTAAAAAAAAAAAAAGAACTTTCAGATAATATCTTTGCATTCAAAAAACAAAACCATCTGGGAGTGCAAAATAAGAGATGATTTGTCAAATAGTTATTGGAAAAATAGAGTTATTGGAATGTATCAGACTATTAGATGATAATGAATCTCTGGTCATTCGGGCTAAGAGGGATTTGATTTCTGTTTGCGGCCCTGAGCTTGTAGACATTGCATCCTTCTCACATCTTATGTATCCAGAGGCACAGCAAGAGGACCAGCAGCTGAGGAAGTGGGATACTGGTAACTCAGCCTCATACAGAAGAGAACGGAAAAATGGGTGCCATTCTTACCGCTAACCTCTTCCCTTCTTCCTATTACCTTCCAACATCTGCCTGCTTTCCTCAGGTAAGTCTTCCCTATGGACCAAAGAGCAGTTGTAATCACGGTCGGGCACATCAGGGCTCAGACACTCATTGGCACAAGGAACACGGCAATTTCAAAGTGAAACCAGACAATCCCTGAAAGTTCCCAGGCAGTCCCCATAGAAACTGAGAAAGAAAAATTGTTCTCTGTCAAGGAGCCGTGTTCACAAGAAGTAGAAAACTAAGACTTTTTCAACATCATTATGTTTCCAAAGGATTTAGTTTCTACGGTGGTAAGAACATTACTTTGAAAAACATGTTCTGACAAGAGCGTGGGGTATTTTGACGACCTCCTAGCTTTTGTGGGTCAGCTTGGGCATCTCATGGACATTTGGGATGATACTTCCTGTGGAAAATGGCTTTTGCATTCAACCAGTCAATTTACAAATGATCCTTTGGAATATAGCTTATTCACTGTTGTACTTGGAAAAATAAAATTATCTTGGTTTCTTAGATGAGGAAATTAAGAAATCAAATTTAAAGTATTTTAGCCCTTGTGCCAATGCAGTGACAGCTACTTTTATCTTATTTTCTTTTAACTCTGTTAGAGACAAGGTCTTGCTCTGTTGTCCAGAGTGGAGTGCAGTGTGGTGGCAAGATTATAACTCATTGCAGCTTTAAACTCATGGGCTCAAATGATCCTCTCACCTCAGCCTCCAAAATAGCTAGGACCATCAGTGTGCACCATCATGCCCAGCTAATTTTTTTATTAAAAAATTTTTTTTAGAGATAAGGTCTTGCTATGTTGCCTAGGCTAGTTTTGAACTTCTGGCCTCATGTGGTTCTCCCACCTCGGCCTCCCAAGGGCTGGAAGTACATCTTTTTTCCTTTTTTCTGTGGACATAAACAGGAAGATGCCACTTGCCCATCCTGCTGTGAGTCTTATCTCCAAGTTCTAGTTCATTACCCCATAGGACTCTCTGAGAAGATCAGGAGTTGGACATGTGGGGCCAGGCCCACATACTGTTTTTAAGTTGAGATAGAACTTACAGATAGGAAAGTGCACATGTCTGAAATGTACAGCTCAATGATATCTTACGAATTTATATACCTGTGCAGCTCCAACTACGTCAAGATGTTGATCAGTCCAGCTCCCCAGCAGGCTCCCTTCTTAAGCCCCTGCCGGTCAGTATTTTCTTCCCCAAAGGTGGACATTGTTCTGACCTCTTTACCATAGATTAGGTTTTAGCCACTCACTTAGAAATTTTCCTATGTTGAGATGTAATTAAAAAACAACAAATTGCATGGATCTTAACTGTTAATTTCAATGGGTTGTGACAATATACACTACCCAGAGCAAATTATATAACTTCCCTGTCACCATAGAAAGTTCCCCATAACTCTTCCCATAATGTCTCTTCCTTTTCTGAGCCACCACTTCCCAATTTCTATTACAGCACAATAGTTGTGCTTGTTCTTGGATTTCATGTAAATAGAATCATGTACTGTATTCCCTTTAGCATCTGGTTTCATTTATTTGACATAATTTTGTTTTTTAGAATCACCCAGAGTGTTGCACGTACACATATCAGTAGTTAATTCTTTTTGTCCCATTAAAAAAAGTTTTATTGTCTCCATTTCTTACAGAAGATAGTACCACAATAATAAAAATTTCAAATACTAATATTTGATCCCAATTATTTAAAAGAAGCCCCAATACACACACATAAGACAGAGACAGGAAAAGATGAACACTGTGTATAAAAAGGAGTTACTAGCTGACTCTAGACAGTGAGAAATGGTGGTTGATGGCGTCTCTCCTTTTTATTTTCTAAATATTTCAAAGTTGATGAATCAATCAGTGTATTTTTTTCATTTTTTATTAGGGTAAAATATACATAATAAAGTTCACCACTTTATTTTTTTTAAATGTTTGCATCCTGATTTTTATTGAAAATTATATAATGAGCATTTCCAAATGTCTCTACTTATTGGTTGACAACATGATTTTTATAGGCGTCTATGGGTTCTAGTTTTCACTATATGGAAATACTATAATTTACTTCACCAATTTCTTATGGTTGCGTATGTTTGCCACTTTAAACATTTAAAATTTTTGTGGTATTAAGGACATTCTCAGTGCTGTGCCACCATCACCACACACATTTCAAGAATTTTATTGTCCCAAATAGAAACTCTGCACCCATTAGACAATTACTCCCCATTCCTTCTCCCCCCACTCCCTAATAACGCCTATTCTATCTTCTGTCTCTATAATTTGCTTATTTTAATTAGATAAGGGTAATCATATGACATTTGTCCTTTTGGGTCTGGCTTACTTAGGATGTTTGCAAAGTTCAACCTGTTGTAGATTTACCAGAAATGCATTTGTTTTTTAAGGCTAAATGATATTCTGTCAAAGGTATGTATCCTATTCTGTTTATCCTTTCATCTGATGATGGTCATAGTTGTTTTCCCCTTTTAGGTATTCTGAATAAGTTATTTCTCTTTTATTGATAACTAATATTTTGTTGTATGAATGCATCAAACCTTGTTCATTCTCCTCTTGATGGACATTGGGAGTAGGTTACTATGAACATTCGTCTGTGAGACTTTTTGTATCTGTTTTCATTTATCTTGGGGAAATACCTTGTAGAATTGCAAGATGATAGGGTAGATGTTTAGCTTAATTAGAAACTTCTAAAGAGTTCTCTAATGTGGTTGTACCATGTAGCCTTCCCCAGTAATGTATGGGAGTTCCAGCTATTTCTCATGATAACATCTAATATTATCTGTCTTTTTTTTGATATTATTAAAATCTGTATCAGCCTTAAGAAGGTACACAAAAATGAAATTTATGAGGATCATACTTTTCAAAAACTTCTAGAATATTTAACCTCTCATCATTATGCACACACAATAAAAGCACAAAGATTAATGGATAAAACTTATATTAACTGCTTTGGTTTTTAGCTCATAACACTTGACTCCCTGTTGTTGGTTTGGTGTCCCACTAGGTGAAAGTGCTAATTCAACAGGTAGACAACTGAACGCTATGACATCACTGCTTGGAACTAATGTCTTAACCAGCCTTTATGCATCACCCACCCTTTGTCCCACGTAAAAATATTCAGATCATCATAGAGGTAGAAACTCTTAATTCTGGATTCCCAGCATTAGGAAGCATAGTGTTGAATGTTAAGATAAGAAAGGCGGTTATGGTATATAGCCCTACACTCAGGTGCTTACAGATGCTGGGAGAAGCAGACGTTTCAAAGATCAATTTGAAATGCAGTGTGGCGGGAGTGAAGGTGATTTCTGTGTGGGAGGGAGAGCTCTGAGGGTGAAGGAGGAAGGGGTAGGGAGAGTCCTATTGAACCAGTGAGGCCTCAGCTCTGTGAGATGATAAGGAGCTTCTCGGGCATTCAAGACACCACATGCAATGCCAAAGCGTCCAGTTCTTGTCAGAAACAGAAAAATTAGGGGTGGCCAAGGATGTATGGTGGTATATTTTGTTCTCCCAGTCAAACAGAAACGTGAGTTATATATTTGAACTTAGATTTGTCATGATGAATTTTCTGATTTTTTAAAATTAAATCATAGCTGTGTACATTAGTGCAATTATGGGGATATTATCTGTCTTTTGGATTTTATCATTCCAGTGAGTGTGAAGTTGCATCTTATTGTGGTTTTGTGTTTTGCTTCTTTGATAATTAATGACAAAGAGAGTCATTAATTAAGAGAGTTTTGTTGACTCCGTTTCTTATTTGTGCTTATTGTCTATTTCTTCACTGGTACAATGATGGTACAAGATGTTGCTCATTTAAAAAATTGGATTGTTCATCTTTTGTTTATTTGCTTCATTGTGTTTTATAGATGTAATTTTTTTCATCAGCTACACGTACACGCTGTGAACACTTTCCCCCCAGTCTGTGGCTTGTCTGTTCATTTCCTTAATGGAATCTTTTAAAAAGCAGAAAATTTTTATTAGGATGGAGCCCAATTTAATCTTTTTGTCTCTCGTGGCCAGGCTTTTTATGTCTTGTCCAAGAAATCTTGGCTACTTCAAGGTTGTGAAGATACTCTGTTTCCCCCAGAAGTCTGATGGTTCTAGGTTTTCAAACTAATATTTTGAACCTTAAATTTGATATTATTTTTCAAAATTTTGATTTAAAAGAGTGCCAACTATGTGACAAACTAGAAAGGCTTTTACAGAAAAAAAATCTGTATTTTACCATTAAAATTTTACTATATTTAATTTAGTTTTTTGTGTAAGAAATAAGAGATTATTTAAAGTTCCTTTTTTCCGTATGAGTATCTAGTTGTTTGCTTAAAAGACTTACTTTTCCCACTGGAGATATTTGGCACCTTGGCCAAAAATCAATTAATCACGTATGTGTAGGGTCTATCTCTGGACTTACTACTCTGTTCTATTGATTTATTTGCCCATTCTTATCCTAACATTGCACTGTCTTGATCACTGCAGTTTTACAGTGAGTCCTAAAAGCAGGTAGCCAAAAGTCTTCCAATTTTGTTCTTCATTTTCAAACTTGTTTTGGCTATTTAAAGTCATTTTCATATCTGTATAAATTTTAGAATTAGTTTGTGTATTTCTTCAAAAGACAGCAGTTATATTTAATACAGATTATAAATCTATAGATTAATTTAGAGAGGCTAGAAATCTTTTTTTTTTTTTTTTTGTAGAGACAGAGTCTCACTTTATGGCCCTCGATAGAGTGCCGTGGCCTCACACAGCTCACAGCAACCTCCAACTACTGGGCTTAAGCAATTCTCTTGCCTCAGCCTCCCGAGTAGCTGGGACTACAGGCGCCCGCCACAACGCCCGGCTATTTTTTGGTTGCAGTTTGGCCAGGGCTGGGTTTGAACCCGCCACCCTCGGTATATGGGGCCAGCGCCTTACCGACTGAGCCACAGGCGCCGCACGAGAGGATAGAAATCTTACATCAAATCTTTCAATTTATGAACACAGCATATTTCTCCATTTACTTAGGAATGTTTTAATTTTGTAAAATAATAGGAATGTTGAAAATTTTGTAATTTTCACTTTATAGATCTCACATACTTTTCATAATATTTATTATTGGGTATTTGATTTTGGCTAGTGTTTTGACACTATTGTAAATGATACTTGTTTTGGGAATTCCAATTTTTCAGTTGTTTGTTATTAGTATATTGAAATGCGATTTATTTAGGTATATTGACTCCATATTCTGAAACCTTGCTAAATTTACTTATTCTATTAACTGTTTAATAGATTCCATGCAGATTTAAAAACAGTTTTATCAAGATATAATTCCTATACTATTCAATTCACCCATTTAAAGTGTAAAGTCTTATTATATTCCCAAAGCTGTGTGACCATCACCACAGTCCAATTTTAGAACATTTTCATCACCCCCCCAAAGAAAAAACCGCACCCATTAGTAGTTATTCCTCCCATTCCTACCTCATAGCCCTAAACAACACACACATAAAATCACCCCGATTATCTGTATTTTCCACCAAAGGGGCATATTCCCTATTATTGGTGACCCTCCATTGACACATAGTTGTCATCTGAAGACTATTGACGGTAGGGTTCACTCTTGCTGTTGTACATTTAACAGGTTTAGATAAATGAATAATGACAATATCCACTGTTACAGTATCATTCAAAGTAGTTTTGCATCTAAGTTTCTTCTATGTCTTTTCATAGCTTAATAGTTTATTTACTTTTAGTGCTAAATAATATTTCATTATCTGGATATACTGCATCTTACTTATCCATTCACCTACTGAAGAACATCTTGGTTGCCTCCTCAAGTTTTGGCAATTATGAATAAGGTGTTATAAATATCCTTGTACAGGTTTTTGTGTAGACATATTTTCAACTTCTTGGGAGTGCAATTGCTGGATCATAAAGTAAGAGTATAATTAATTTTCAACCAAACAGCTGAACTGCCTTCAAAAGTGGTTACATTGTTTCACATTCCCACCAGCAGTGAATGAGAGTTCCTGTTGCTCCATATCCTCAGGAGCATTTCGTGGTGTCAGTGTTTGGATTTTGGTTATTATGATAGGTGTGCTGTGGTATATCATTGTTGCTTTAATTTGCATTTCTCTGATGGCATATGATGTTGAACACATTTTTTTCATATGCTTATTTGATGGCCATACCTTCTTTGGTGAGGTATCTTTTTTTTTCTTTTTTTTTTATTGTTAAATCATAGCTGTGTACATTAGTGCAATCGCCTGTACCCATTCTAAGATGCACCATAGATGTGGCCCCACCCACATCTATGGCTTGTCAAAGATCAAATAACGGTAAGTAGCTGGATCCATCTCTTGGTTCTCTATTCTGTTACAGACATCTACTTCTCTGCTTTTGTGCCAGTACCATGCTGTTTTGATCACTATGGATTTATAGTACAGTCTCAGGTCTGGTAGCATGATTCCTCCTGCTTTGTTTTTATTCCTCAGTAATGTTTTGGCTATTCGAGGTTTTCTCTGATTCCATATAAAACGAAGTATTTTTTCAAGATTTTTAAAGTATGACAATGGAGCTTTAATAGGAATTGCACTAAAATTATATATTGCTTTGGGCAGTATGGACATTTTAACAATATTGATTCTTCCCAGCCATGAGCATGGTATGTTTTTCCATCTGTTAACATCTTTGGCTATTTCTCTTCTTAGAGTTTCATAGTTCTGTTTGTAGAGATCTTTCACGTCCTTTGTTAGGTATACTCCCAAATATGTCATCTTCTTTGGCACTACTGTGAAAGGAATAGAGTCCTTGACTGTTTGTTCGGCTTGGTTATTGTTGGTATATATAAAGGCTACAGATTTATGGGTGTTGATTTTGTAGCCTGAGACAATTGCTATATTCCTTGATCACTTCTAAAAGTTTTGTAGTAGAATCCCTAGTGTTTTCCAGATGTACGATCATATCATCTGCAAAGAGTGAAAGTTTGATCTCTTCTGCCCCTATGTGGATATCCTTGATCGCCTTTTCTTCCCTAATTGCAAGGGCTAAAACTTCCATTACAATGTTAAAGAGCAATGGAGACAATGGGCAACCTTGCCTGGTTCCTGATCTAAGTGGAAATGATTTCACTTTAACTCCATTCAATACGATATTGGCTGTGGGTTTACTGTAGATGGCCTCTATTAGTTTAAGAAATGTCCCTTCTATACCAATTTTCTTAAGTGCTCTGATCATGAAGGGATGCTGGATATTATCAAAAGATTTTTCTGCATCAATTGAAAGAATCATATTGTCTTTATTTTTAAGTTTGTTTATGTGTTGAATTACATTTATAGATTTACGTATATTGAACCAGCCTTGAGACCCTGGGATAAATCCGACTTGGTCATGGTGTATAATTTTTTTGATGTGTTGTTGGATTTTGTTTGTTAGGTACTTATTGAGTATTTTAGCATCTATATTCATTAGTGATATTGGTCTATAATTTTCTTTTCTTGCTGGGTCTTTCCCTGGTTTGGGGATCAAGGTGATGTTTGCTTCGTAGAATGTGCTGGGTAATATTCCTTCTTTTTCTATATTTTGGAAGAGGTTTAGTAGTATAGGTACTAGTTCTTCTTTAAAGGTTTGGTAGAATTCTGACGTAAAACCATCTGGTCCTGTGCTTTTCTTTTTAGGGAGATTTTGTATAGTTGATGCTATTTCAGCACTTGATATAGGCCTGTTCAACATTTCCACTTCGTTCTGGCTAAGTCTTGGTAGGTGGTGTGCTTCCAGGTATTGGTCGATTTCTTTCAGATTTTCATATTTGTGAGAGTAGAGTTTCTTGTAGTATTCGTTAAGGGTTTTTTTAAATTTCTGAGGGGTCTGTTGTGATTTCATCATTACCATTTCTGATTGATGAAATTAGAGATTTTACTCTTTTTTTCCTGGTTAGGTTGGCCAAAGGTTTATCTATTTTATTGATCTTTTCAAAAAACCAGCTTTTGGATTTATTGATCTGTTGTATAGTTCTTTTGTTTTCAATTTCATTTAGCTCTGCTCTGATTTTGGATATTTCTTTTCTTCTGCTGCGTTTGGGGTTGAAGTGTTCTTCTTTCTCCAGTTGCTTGAGATGTTCCATTAAGTTATTGACTTCCTCTCTTTCCGTTTTCTTGAGGAACACTTGCAGTGCTATAAATTTCCCTCTTAGGACTGCCTTTGCAGTATTGCAGAGGTTCTGGTAATTTGTGTCTTGATTGTTGTTTTGTTCCCAAAATATGGTGATTTCCTTCTTAATCTTGTCTATAACCCATGTATCCTTCAGCATAATGTTGTTTAGTTTCCATGTTTTTGTATGGGTATGCAGGTTCCTGTTGTTATTTAGTTCAACTTTTATTCCATGATGGTCTGAGAAGATGCAAGGAATAATTTCTATTTTTTTAAATTTGCTGAGGTTAGATTTGTGGCCTAGGATGTGGTCGATTTTGGAGTATGTTCCGTGGGCTGATGAGAAGAATGTGTATTCAGTTTTTTTGGGATGAAATATTCTGTAGATGTCTGTTAAGTCAAGATGTTGAATGGTTGAGTTTAAATCTAAAATTTCTTTGCTTAGCTTCTTTTTGGAGGATCTATCCAGGACTGCTAAAGGGGTGTTAAAATCTCCAACTACTATGGAAGTGGAGGAAATCAAGTTGCTCATGTCTGTTAGAGTTTCTCTTATAAATTGAGGTGCGTCGTGGTTGGGTGCATAAATATTAATAATTGAGATCTCATCATATTGAGTATTACCTTTAACAAATATGAAGTGTCCATCCTTATCCTTAATTATTTTGGTTGGTTTAAAGTCTATTGCATCTGCAAACAGGATTGCAACGCCTGCTTTTTTCTGCTTTCCATTTGCCTGGAATATAGATGACCATCCCTTCACCTTGAGTCTATATCTGTCTTTTAATGTAAGATGTGATTCTTGTATGCAGCAGATATCTGGCTTGAGTTTTTGTATCCAGTCCACCAACCTATACCTCTTTAGAGGACAATTTAAACCATTCACATTGATTGAGAGTATTGATAAGCCTTTCGAGAGACCGGTGGACATTTTTAATCCTTTTGTGACTGTGGAAGTTGGCTTTTGATCAAAAATTTTTTGGGTGGGTTTACTTTTGTGGTGGAGAATTACGCTGGTCTTTATGGAGGATAGGTCTAAGAATGTCCTGGAGAGCTGGTTTAGTTGTGGCAAATTTCTTCAAAATGTGAATGTCGTTGAAGTATTTAATTTCTCCATCATAAATGAAGCTCAGTTTAGCTGGGTACAGGATCCTGGGTTGAACGTTATTTTGTTTTAGGAGATTAAAAGTCGATGACCATTTTCTTATAGCTTGAAAGGTTTCAGCAGAGAGATATGCAGTTATTCTGATATTCTTCCTCTTGTAAGTAATGGTTTTCTTTTGTCTGGCAGCTTTCAGAATTTTCTCCTTCATATTAACTTTAGTGAAATTGATTATGATGTGTCTGGGGGATGTCTTATTTGGGTTGAGTTGTGTTGGAGTTCTGAAACTGTCTGCTATCTGAATTTCGGAATCTCTTGGCATGTCTGGAAAGTTCTCCTTCATAATCTCATGGAGAAGAGACTCTGTGCCTTGTGAAGCCACTTTGTCACTTTCGGGGATCCCTATAAGACGGATATTGGTTTTCTTCAAATTATCCGAGAGCTCTCTGAGAGAGTGGTCTGTTTTTGCTCTCCATTTCTCTTCTTCTTTGAGGGTTTGGGAGTGTTCGAAAGCTTTGTCTTCAATGTCAGAAATCCTTTCTTCTGCTTGCTCCATTCTGTTACTGAGGGATTCTACCGTGTTTCTCAGATCTTTGAGGGATGCAACTTCTTGTCTCAATGTGTCGAAATCTTTGGTCATTTGGTCTTTGAATCCATTGAATTCTTGAGATAACTTTTGGAATTCTAATTCAATCTTATTTGCTATCCAGATTCTGAATTCAATTTCTGACATCTCAGCTATTTGTTTGTGCATGGGGTCTTGTGCTGTTTCTGCCCCATTGATCCTTGGGCCAGTTGATCTACTCTGATTATTCATATTGCTAGAGTTTTTGTGTTGATTTCGCCTCATGATTGTTTTTCACTGTTGCCTCTGGCTGTCCTCAGTGTTGGGGAGGTGTCTCTCCAAGATTAGACCCCAGCGGGATCACTCTGTTGTTGCTGGATCTTTGTAGGGAGTGACCCTGTGTAGTTCCTCTGGGGCTGCTCTGGCTAGGGAGTTCTGGTTGTGGAAGCAGCTCTGGTTTGTGACACACCCAGATCCAGCAACAGGACTGGGGGTGATGCACACAGTTCTGGGAGTGCCAGGCGCCCAGTGACTTTGGCACAGAGAGCCCAAGGCTCCAGCAGTCTCTGGCCAGGAGAAGAGCTCTGCGCAGAGGCTGGGAGGGCTCCAAAGGGCATGCAGCTACTAGAGTCCTGTCCAGATGAACGGGCTAGTGTGGAAGCTGGGAGGACACAGGAGGGAGGACGCAGGGTTGCGTGGCTCCCGCAGTTCCTTGTCAGGGAATGTGGAGGCCCGGTGGGTGCAGGTCACCGGTCGGGGGTCACTGCACAGCTCTTATGGAGGTCTGGGTGGCGCCAAGCCCAGGAGTTTGAGGTTGCTATGAGCTGTGATGTCACGGCACTCTACCAGGGGCAACAGCCCAAGGCTCCAGTGTGCCAAAACCATCTCACTCTGCCCCTAAGGATTAAGGTGTAAGGCAGCTCAGTCCCCGCCTTTAGGTGGCTCAGTCAGTAGGTTACTTTGACCTGCCCAATCCTTGCTCTGAGACCCTGAGGGCGGAGCTTGCCGGGGCAGTTCTTTCTAAATGGCTTCCTGCGCTCAGCTCCCGTGGCTCGGTCTGGGGCCCCAGACAATGCCCAAAGTTCTCCACACTCCTGCTCAAGCTCTCTCCAAGACAGTTCAACTGAGTGCCAAGTCCAAGAACACCGAAACAGTTCACAGGTAAGGCCTTTCCGGTTTGCAGTCTCACTGCTGTTTGTACTTACGGTTGCCGGCGTGATTAGGTAGGTCGAACACATGCAACTACTTGCCAGTTTTCCACTGTTTTTGTCCTCCTCTTGGGGTCCAGAAGTCCCTTGCTGGCTCCCTGTATCCTCAAAGGGATGATTATAGGCAGATCCCACCAGCCAGAGATGCCTGGAGTCTTGTCTCCCCAGACTTGCTGTTCCCAGTTGCAGGGAAGCTGTTACTCGGCCACCATCTTTAGTGAGGCATCTTTTAAGTTATTTGTTTTATTATTGTTGATCTTTAAGAGTTCTTTGCGTATTTTGGATAGCAGTGCTTTATCAGATTTATTTATCTTTTGCAAATATTTTATTCCAATCTATGTCTTGTCTTTTTATTATGTTGACAGTGCCTTTTGCAAAGCAAAAATATTAAATGTTAATGATGTCTAGCTTATCAATTATTTCTTTCACGAATTATATACCTTTGGTGTCATTTCCAAACCCAAGGTCAGCTAGATTATATATCATGTCATCATTTAGAGTTTTATAGCTTTACATTTTACATTTAGGCCTGTGATTCATTTTGAGTTAATTTTTGTGTCTAGATTCGGTGTTTTTTTTTTTTTGTTTGTTTTGCATGTGGCTGTCCAATTGAAAAGACTACTTTTTCTTCCTTCTTTTGCCTTTGCCCTTTTGTCAAACATCACTTGGCAATATTTATGTGGTTCTATTTCTGGTCTTTCTATTTTGGTCTATGGATATATTTGTCTATTCTTTTGCAATTCCATTCAGTCTTGATTACTGTAGCTTTATAATAAGTTTTGAATAGGTAATATCAGTTCTCTAAATTTGCTCTTTTGAGTTTATTTCCTGAAGCCAGAATGGATATTGAATTGTGTCATGTATTAAGATGAATATTGATATTTGAGGCTGGAGAACTCTTCCATGCAAAGGGGCTGTCCTGTGCATTATAGGATGTTTACCTTCATGCCTGACCTCTGTCACTAGCTGCAAGTAGCAATGATCCAGTTGTGACAACTGAAAATATCCTGACATTCTAAATGGCTCTAATAGGCCAAATCACTTCTGGTTGAGAATCACAGATTTAGTATATTACTGTGGTGTTTTATAAAATACACCTACAAATGATTTGATACTCTTCCCTTCATTAGTTGGAACTTAATTGCTTTCTCCTTGACTGTGGACTGGGCTTAGTGACTACTTCTAAATAATAGAATATGGTAGATAGCAGTAACTGCAGGGCGTTTCCAAGACTAGGTGATAAAAGGCACCATGATATCCTTCTTGCTCTCTCTCTGTAGGACCACTCACTCTCAGGGAAGCCAGATGGCACATTTGTGAATATACTCATGTGGTCCTAAGGAGATATCCATGTGATGGGGAATGGAAGCCTGCTGCCTTAACTGGTGCTAACTCATTAGGCAGTCAGTGAGCCATTCTGGAAGCAGATCTACCAAGCACGGTCAAGCATAGATTAGTTGTGAGGCAGCCTCTGACAACTTCTTGACTACAACCTCATGGGAGGTGGTAGGTCAGAACCATCCAGCTAAGCTATTCCTAAATCCTAACCCAAGAAACTGTGTGACAAATTAAATGTTTATTGTTTTGAGCCACTAAAATTTGGGGTAATGTGCTATGTGGTAATAGGTAATGAAGATACTTAAACTTATTGATTTTCAAATGTTAAACCATCCTTGTATTTTTGGCAAAAACCCCACTTAGTCATCATGGGAATTTTATTGCTTTTATACAATATATGTTAGATATGTTTGAATTTAAGTCTCTCATATTGGTATTTATTTTCATTTTGCCTCATTTATTCTGTTTTTCTCTATTTCTTTTTTCCTGCCTTCTTTCAAGTGACTTATGTTTGTATGTGTCATATCCTATTTTATCTTCTATGTCAAGTTTTTAGCCATACCTTTTAACATTATTTTTAATGGCTATCGTAGAGATTACAACAAACAAACAAAACAAAATTTATCTTTAAGTTAGTACAGGTTACTTTCAAACAATAATGTGGAAAATTACAACTTTGTGCTTATCATGTCTTATGTTTTACTTTCATATATTACTCAAACCTCATAGTAAATTGTGCTTATTTTTGCTTTAAAAGTGATACCCTTTTTGTCTGGGCACAGTGGCTCATGTAATCCTAGCACTCTGCAAAGCTGAGGTGGGAGGATCACTTGAGGCCAGGAGTTCTCAATAAGCCTCAAGAGTGAGACAAGACTCCCATCTCTACAAAAAGTAGAAAAATTAGCTGGGCATGGTGGTGGCACATCCCTGTAGTCCCAGGTACTTGGGAGGCTGAGGGAGGAGCATCGTTTGAGTCTAGAAGTTAGAGGTTGCAGTAAACTGTGATGAGGCCACCGCATTCCAGCCTGGGAAACAGAGTGAGACTGTGTCTCAAAAAACAAACAGACAAAAAATAAAAAGATAAGATTTTAAAGAAAACAATATGTAATAAAAAAAACTTTTATACCTTTCTAGTGCTTTTCTCTTCTTTGTGCAGATCTGGTGCTATCCCGTATCATGTCCTTTCTGTGTAAAGCCCTGCCTCTGGCATTTGTGGTGTATGTCTGCTGGAAAAAACATCTCTCAGTTCGACTGATGAGAAGTCTTCATTTGGCCTTGCTATTTGGAGGGCATTTTCACTGTTTATGGGATTCCAGGTCAACAGCATTTCCACTTGTTTTTCTCTTGTTTAAACATATTGTTCTGTTGTCTTCTGGTCTCTGTTGTTTCTGATAAGAAGTCACTCATCATTTAAATGATTGCTCCCCTGCACATAATGTGTCTTGTTGCTCTTTCTTTCTTTTTTTTAAGAGACAGGGTCTCCCTCTGCTATCCAGGTTGGAGTGTAGTAGCAGGATCATAATTCACTGCAGCCTTGAATTTCTAGGCTCAAGTGATCCACTTGCCTTGGTCTGCCAAAAATGCTAGGACCACAGGTGTGAGCCACCATGCCTAGCCTCTGCTTACTTTTAAGATCTGCTTTTTATTTTTAGTTTTCAGCAATTTGATTGTGATGTGCCTACATGTAGTTTATTTGGGTTTGTCCTGCTCAGGTTTTAATCAGCTTCTTGGCTCTGTGGGGTTAATGACTTTATCAGTTTTGAGGAGTTCATAGACATTATCTCTTCAAATCTTTCTTCTGATCTGTCCTTTCTCTCTTTTCCTTTTGGACTCCAATTATATGTATTTTAGACATGTTGCATTCTCCTTCAGATACCACATGCTTTATTCTGTCTTTTCATGTCACTCCTTTTGTCTTTGTGTTTTAGTTTTGATGGTTTTTATGGATCTATCTTCAAGTTCCTTGATAAATACTTGTGCCATGCTACACATACCATGTACATTGTTAAGTTCAACTAATTAATTCTTTATTTCTAAATTTGTAGTTTTTATTTCTAGCACATAAATTTGATTCTTTTTGTTTTTTTCTAAGTCTCCCATTTATTCACACATGCTACCCATTTTTCCACTATATCTTTCAGCATCTTTATTATAGCTATTTTAATATCCCTGTTTGATAATTTCAACATGTGGGCCATCTTTAGTTCTGCTTCTATTGACCTTTTTCTCTCTTGACGATAAATTACATTCTTTTCCGCTTTTTAAATATGTCTTATAATCTTTGATTGTAAGAAAAACATTGTATATTAAAAAACATACATATAAAAATAAATACTATTTTTGTTAGGCTTGTAGGGTGGGGGATTACTTAATTGGATTTGAAATTGAGTAGGGTTTGGGCTTTGCTGTGGCTTTCTTTTGATTCAGTTCACGATTGGCTTCAAATTATTTGAGGGAAAGATCAGTAATTTTCCTTCAGCATGGATTGAATCATTGGCCATATGATTGAATTCAATCTTTAGCCTTAGTCCCTCTCCAGAGGTCTGGCTGGCCCCAAGTTCCAACCTTCTAATCATATGGTTGGTCTTTTTGGTGCTCCCCTGCATCTTGAAGCTGTCTAGGGGCCCACCATGAGTCAACCCTTATAGCTTTACACAGACAATTCTATCACTCAGGAAATTCCAAGAGTTTTTGAAACTATGTGCCAGGAATTCAGAACAAAAACCAATTATATTCTCCATGACTCTACAGGTTTTCTCCTGCCCAGCTCTGCCCTTCTGAAGTGAACCTGCCCTTGGAGAGAGGTTCCAGCCCCGAGTCATGGATCTCTCTCAGCTCTCCTTCTCTGATGCCATTCCCTGTTTGGGGTGTGCTGCCTGCCCTTCATACTTACTGAAGACTCACAGGTGATGAGCGAGAGCAAACTCATTCTGCAGGTAGGGCTCTTCAGGATTTTAATCAGTTATGCCAGTCCAAGCACCACTATTAAAATTTTGCTAAAAGTTCAGCTGCTTTCTAAGTACTAATTTCCATGGAAGATTATTCTTCTTTCATAGTTCCACCAATTGTGGAGGAACTGGGTGTTTTTCTATCCTATGAAAAGCTCACTTTCTTGAGTTTAGTTCATTGGCGTTTCTTTATATCCATGCTCTCTGATGACTTTTTACAAAGTATAATACTTTAGCTTATATATTTATATGCACAAGATCAGGATATATGTGTACATATATATAATATGCATATGTATATATATATATATATATAATATATTTTTTAGCTTGGAGAGGATTATTAGCAATGAATGGTCCTTTTGTATCTTTCCACATCTAAACTCAGCCTATTCACTTTTGCAAGGAATAAACTAGAAGTAGTTAAAGGATTTCTTTTGTGTGTGTGTAAATTGCACCTATTTCAACTTCATTTTATTCTTCTCTTCAATACATGAAAAGACTTCTTCAAGTATCTTTTAAACTTCCAGAGATGCTGTTATTGGCTCCCTTCTCTGTATCCCTATTCACACCACTCATAGTCTCTCAGTGACAGCAAATATCAGGCACACATCTGTCACTCAATGCTCTACTCCCATCTCCCAATGCACCTGCACATATACATGGTGGCCAGGGCAGAAGTTGCTAATCAATCTGCTAGAACATGTTTTCCTGCTGAGACTGGATGAGTCCTCCCTATCCTCAACACAATGTACTGGGCAATCAATTAGATTTGGTCCACAGGATTAAATTCTTTAGTCATCCTTGTTTTAACCTCAAAGATGCTTTCTTTTCCAGTTGAACACTTGGGGTCTACTCTGAGAAAAGATCTGTTGAATGGGGCATCCACAGGTTATAGGTTACTTTCATAACCAGACATTAAAAAAGGGATCAGGGGATACAGAGTTCAAAACCAAACATGAATTGGAAGACATTGGGGTGAAATAACCTGAGAGGAGTTTGTGCTACTGTCATGAAATGCATATTGAGAGATGGGGAATATGAGTTTATCTCACCTGCAAAGTTGGTGGGACAAACAAGTTTGTGAACTCACTGTAGGAAAAGTGCTACATACCTCATTGCTGAATATCACTACAGTCACCTTCGAAGTACTGCCTTTGGGAAGCTATGCACTGATGTCTAGTCCACCTTTCAAAGCAATTTTGAAACTCTTTTTCTGCAATGGCTGTCATTGAATGAGGTTTGACAATTAAGCTATGCCCTGATAGCAGGGCCTAGTCCACCTTTTAAAGCAATTTTGAAACTTTTTCTGGAATGGCTGTCATTGAATGAGGTCTGACAATTAAGCTAAGTACTGATAGCAGGGCCTAGTCCACCTTTTAAAGCAATTTTGAAACTCTTTTTTCTGGAATGGCCATCAGTGCTGTCATTGAATGAGGTATGACAATTAAATTCACAAAATCATTATAGAAAAATAGCTTTGGAGTGTGGACTAGGCACTGGCATTGGTGTATAGCTTCTCAAGGGGAGTACTTTGCAAGGTGGCCATGGTGATGTTCAACAGTAAGGTAGCAGAACTTTTTCCAGGATGAGTTCATGAACTTGATTGCCTGACCTTGTATACTGTCTATACCATCGTCTCTAGTTTCTTTCTGACACTGCATCAAATAGTATGGAAAGCTGTAATGGGATGACATTGCTAATCTTTGTTTTACTCTATTCCTTCAAATTCTATCTTCCCACCACCATTCAAAGAGCAGCAAGACCTTTCTTTTGAGCCTTTTTTTTTTTTTTTTTTTTTTTGCAGTTTTTGGCTGGGGCTGGGTTTGAACCCACAACCTACAGCATATGGGGCGGGTGCCTTATTCCTTTGAGCCACAGGTGCTGCCCAGCAAGACCTTTCCATATGTAGTTCCTTATGAAACAAAGAGAGGAAAATTCTTATAAATCTACCTAGTACCGAGAATAGTCTTGAACTAAGTTTTTGTAAAAGAAAAGAGATTAAAATTTTTTTTTAAGTTCTAAAAGCTTCAATAACTCAAAGGACTCAGAGCACAGTATTATTCTTAAGTCTGTGAAGTTTCCTCAAAGAAGTAAGAGCTTGATCAACTGGCCAGAAAGGAAGTACCAGAGGGGAGGTGATCAGGATTTAACTCAAGATCCCATTTTCAAGCCAAACCTCAGCATGAGGAAGAAAGTCTTAGAAACATCCTCCAGATAGAGTCAGTTGATCAACCCACCTACATCAGGGGCCACCTGCTTTACTCAGTCACCAATTAAATGTTAATCTCATCCAAATCATCCCTACAGAAACACCCAGAATAATAATTGATCAAATATCTAGACAACCTTTGGCCCAGTCAAGTTAACATATTAAGTTAGCCACCACAGAGCATTTCTCCTATCTATTCCTGATCTCACCACTTGGATTTGGGCATCTCCCAGCACAGCAGCTGGGTTCTTAGAGGACGTTTTCTAATCTGGTCAAAATAGAACCCATAGACCTCTTAAAGCCCTGCCTTGCAAGTCATACAACATCACTTCTGCAGTATTTGTTGATCAAAGTAAGTCAAGGGCCAGCCTGGATTCAGGGGAGGAGAAGTAGGCTCCATGTCTCTGTGGGAGGGGTGGAATAGAGTCTGTGGCCTCCTCTCATCCCCTACAAACCTCAAGGCTTCATGCATGCTGTCTCTCCTCTTTCTTGGTTCAGTCCATTTCATCCTTTGATTCTCCACTTATTCCTTCCTCCAGGGAGGCATTTATTGAACTTTCACCCATTGCCTAGTGCCAGGTGAAGTCACCTAGTTCTTTGTCCTCAAGGTCTCTGTGTTTTCTGTCTATCTCAGCTGTAGTCAACTATTCATGTAGACTAGAGACAGGCTTACTGGCTGGGTCTGTCTCACCACGTGTAGTGGTGCTACTGTAGGTTGGAGTGGGCAGGATAGAAGGAGCATTGGATTTAAAGGCAGAAAGCTTAGATTTAGTGGCTGGTTCTGTCGTCTCTTAGCCATGTGACTTTGAACAAGTCATATGTTTTCTGGGCTTGACTTTCCTCATCTATATACCCAGAAGAGTAATAAAAGACCCCTTCCTTACAAACTTGCAATGACAATCAATTGCCAAGGGGTGGAATCAACCTAAATGCCCACCAACCTCAGAATGGATTAACAAACTGTGGTATATGTATACCATAGAATACTATTCAGTCATTAAAAAGGATGGAGACTTTCCATTTTTTGTATCAACCTGTATGGAACTGAAACACATTCTACCTAGTAAAATATCACAAAAATGAAGAGGCAAGTATACAATGTACTCAATTCTAATAGAAAGCCATCAGACTATCTAATACATGCCCACATTAGAGAAAAACTCAATTCAATTCAAGTTGGGGGGAGGGGGAAGAAGGAAAGGGGAAGAGAAGAGAAGGGAGGGGAATTTGTGAGCTCCCACTTCATGGGCACAATGTAGGGGTGTATGGCACACAATTGGGTGCAGGACACAACTACAAGAGGGGCTTTACCTAACAAATGCAGACATTGTAATCTGGTTGTTTGTACCCTCACATTAACCTGAAATAACAACAACAACAACAACAACAAACAAACAAAAACAACAAAAAACAGGTGTGAAAGCCTACTGAGGGTGTTGAAGTGCTGCATATAAGTTGGGCAAGTCCTCCTCCTCTCCCATTCCCAGGGGCATTTCCTACTCTTCGTTTTCCTCCTCTGTCTCAATAGGAAGAAGCCAGTAGCAGGTGCTGTCAAATTTAAGCCACTGTGGGTCACATGTGTCCCTGGTGTGATCCCCTGAAGGGACGAGCTAGCACAGGGCTGGAAAGAGGGGCCCACATTGGCTGGAGGAATTGTAGGCTCCACTCAAATGCTAGGTGCTCACACCATGGGGGACAGAGCCCATGACTACCAACCATTTGCCACCTGGAAGTTTTTGAGCATCCCCTGAGAACAACCATGGAGCCAGGAGGCAGGGAAAGGAGTGTGGGAAGCTGTATGGAAAAGTAGGTTTGCCTCTAATTTGCTTAACAATATTTGGCTTATGGAATGAAAAATAAAGAGGCCTTAAGAAGCCAACCTAGAAACACCCTGGGAGGTAGCCCAAGAGAATGACATCACCTGGCCTTCAGGCTAGAGTCAAAGTGTAAAGTCATAAGGTTTAAAAACAAAAACAAAAACAAAAACAAAACCCCAAGAAACTGGATATTACTAGGTTTATATAAACAGATGAGTGATGTTCTGGAACATCTTGACCTTCCAGATTAGCAAGGAAGCCATCAATAGCACCTAGAATATATCAGAAGGTCTGGGCCAATCTGAAGAGGCTCCCACTGGCCTAAGATGAACAGCAATGGATGAAAAATCATCAAATGCATTAAAATACAGAAGTTCACAATGAAACTTAAAAAAGAATTCACCACCATGGGTGGGGGGGTTGCTAGGGAAGCAACCAACTGGTTATTTTGAAAACTGGTAAAAATGAAAGGAAACAATGGAGCATTTTATCCTGTCTTTTCTGTAAGAGCTCTAGATCTGGGTAACCAAATAGTAGTTAAGGAAATATTTCTTTGTATGAAAGCATTCCTGCTAAGTGAAGAAGGCAAGCTAGGATGAGAATATCACCATTTAACATTCCTTAATGACTTAATGGATTAACATCCTGAGCAGTAACATCTGCTAACATTGCAAAAAAGAGACACAGCAGTCACTATGTACCTGTTCAGTGACAGTCCACAAACACCACTGGTGACATAATTGTAAGGAGAAAAAAAATTGAAATACAAAAACTGACTGTGATCAAGTCAGTCAACAAAACCTTTAAGTAAAGTCCCAGATAGTAATATGGGCTCTGGGGGCCATAAATGTACATTGCATCAATCTGCCATAACTAGTCATCTCTGCAGATGTAGCATGAAGGCAGCCATAGATGATATGTAAGCAAGTGGGCAGGGCTATGTGCCAATAAAACTTTATTTAGAAAAACAGGCAGAAGGGCTGGATTTGGCCCCTGGGTCATAGTTTGCAGACCCTTGCTGTAGATCCAATTGCCAACTTATGAGAAATTTAGGAAACAGAAGAATATCACAATCAGCAAAATTTTCCCCAGACCGTGGAAAAATCTATAAGAAGAGATTTCAGTTTTTTCAACAAATCACAAAGTAAGGAGTGAGGGAGGAGGAAGAGGCAAGAGAGATCTATGAATTAAAAGAGATCAAAAAACCCTATCAGCTAGATCTTATTAAATCACGATCCACATAAACTCTTAAATTAATTGAGGACATACACAACACAATTGAAAATTAAACAGGACCTTTTTTGGGTATTTGATGATGTTAAGAAATTATTGTTACTTTTTAGCTAGAAAGTGTAATTATGGTTATATTTTTTAAATTATAAAATAAGAGTTCTTATCGTGGAGACAATGTATTTATTCCAATTTTGCTGTAGTTGCTAAAAAAAGAAAGTAGGAAACTGGCTTCTAAGCCTCAGCTCCTGCCTCTTAGGGTAATTGGCTCATTGTATGTTGTTTGTGTCCAACCTCCTGTCTTGTTACTCCTCTGATTACCTTATGTATTTGGCATTGGTACTATAATTCTTTGGACTCATCTTCCAGCTTCTATTAAACATCGTCATGAAGACAGTTGCAGAGCCTGACTCACCCAGCCTGGGCACCTCCTACAGGACCAAAGACAGGGCCAGAGAGAGAGAGAGGCTTGTGGCAGTTACCTTACCAGGCAAATATCAAAGAGGAGACACTTGCTACAGAGACGCCACCAGAGGGCCAAGATTCAGAGGCATATGTTTTTGTACAAAGAGGAGGGTTTCTCTGCTCCAGAGAGAAGGAGAATGGCTGGCCTGAACCCCAAGGAGGAAGCTGACCTAGAGACCACAAAGACTGATGTGTCATGGTAAGACAAATTGAATATGGAATTATTAATGGAAATTTTTTTGAAACAAGGAATGTATGAGTCAAACCAAATGTACTGAACGTTTCTTCTTTATTAGGAAGAGACAAGCACTTTTTACACTTAGAATTATGTGCTGTGCAAGTGTGATGGCCACATCAAAAAGAAATTCAAAAGGAAAAAAAAAGAAATTAGGTGCTGAACATATAAATGTCACTATACAAGCCTTTCAACTTTTTTGTGTAAATATTTTCAAAATCAATAAAATACACCTCATGAGACACAAGAAAAATAGAATCCTGCTCCCTAATGAATCAGCTTTCCCCTCCAGTTTAATGCATCCTTTACAATTCTTGTTCCCATGCACTTAAGTTGTATGTAGTGCAAATCTCATTTGTTTTCATTATTAAATCATAGCTGTGTACATTAATGCAATCATGGGGCACCATACACTGGTTTTATAGACCGTTTGACACATTTTCATCACACTGGTTAACATAGCCTTCCTGGCATTTTCTTAGTTATTGTGTTAAGACATTTATATTCTACATTTACTAAGTTTCACATGTACCCTTGTAAGATGCACCGCAGTTGTAATCCCACCAATCACCCTCCCTCCGCCCATCCTCCCCCCTCCCTCCCCTCCCTCTTCCCCTTCCCCGTATTCTTAGGTTATAACTGGGTTATAGCTTTTATATGAAAGCCATAAATTAGTTTCATAGTAGGGCTGAGTACATTGGATACTTTTTCTTCCGTTCTTAAGATACTTTACTAAGAAGAATATGTTCCAGCCCCATCCATGTAAACACGAAAGAGATAAAGTCTCCATCTATCTTTAAGGCTGCATAATATTCCATGGTGTACATATACCACAATTTATTAATCCATTTGTGGATCAATGGGCACTTGGGCTTTTTCCATGACTTAGCAATTATGAATTGGGCTGTAATAAACATTCTGGTACAAATATCTTTGTTATAATGTGATTTTTGGTCTTCTGGGTATATACCTAGTAGAGGAATTATAGGATTGAATGGCAGGTCTATTTTTAGATCTCTTAAGTGTTCTCCAAACATCTTTCCAAAAGGAAAGTATTATATTGCATTCCCACCAGCAATGTAGAAGTGTTCCCTTCTCGCCACATCCACCCCAACATCTCTGGTCTTGGGACTTTGCCATATGGGCTAATCTTACTGGAGTTGGATGATATTTCAAAGCAGTTTTGATTTGCATTTCTCTGATGATTAAGGATGATGAGCTTTTTTAAATATGTCTGTAGGTCGTGCACCTGTCTTCTTCAGAGGTTTCTCTTCAAGTCCCTTGCCCAGCCTGCGATGGGATCACTTTTTCTTTTATTGCTTATATGTTTGAATTCTCTGTGGATTCTGGTTATTAAACCCTTGTCGGAGACATAACCTGCAAATATCTTCTCCCATTCTGAGGGCTGTCTTCTTGCTTTACTTACTGTGTTCTTGGCTGTGAAGAAGCTTTTTGGTTTGATCAGGTCCCAGTAGTGTATTTTTGAAGCTTCTTCAATTGCCCAGGCGGTCCCCCTCATAAAATACTCACCCTGACTGATTTCTTCAAGAGTTTTCCCTGCACTCTTTTCTAGTATTTTTATAGTTTCATGTCTTAAGTTTAAATCTTTAATCCAGTGAGAGTCTATCTTAGTTAATGGTGAAAGGTGTGGGTCCAATTTCAATCTTCTACAGGTTGCAAGCCAGTTCACCCAGCACCATTTGTCAAAAAGGTGCTGAATGATTTTAATTGGCTTGTCAAAGATCAAATAATGGCAAGTAGCTGGGTTCATCTCTTGGTTCTCTATTCTGTTCCATATATTTACCTCTCTATTTTTGTGCCAGTACCATGCTGTTTTGATCACTATTGATTTATAGTATAGTCTGAGGTCCAATAGCGTGATTCCTCCTGCTTTGTTTTTATTTCTGAGTAATGTCTTGGTTATTCAAGGTTTTTTCTGATTCCATATAAAATGAAGTATTATTTTTTCAAGATCTTTAAAGTATGACAGTGGAGCTTTAATAGGGATTGCATTAAAATTGTATATTGCTTTGGGTAATATGGACATTTTAACAATGTTGATTCTTCCCAGCCATGAGCATGTTATGTTTACCCATTTGTTAACATTTTCAGCTATTTCTTATCTTAGAGTTTCATAGTTCTCTTTATAGAGATCTTTCACGTCCTTTGTTAGATAAACTCCCAAATATTTCATCTTCTTTGGCACTACTGTGAATGGAATAGAGTCCTTAATTGTTTTATCAGCTTCATTATTGTTGGTATATATAAAGGCTTCCGATTTATGAATCTTTGTTTTGTAACACAAGACACTGCTGTATTCCTTGATCACTTCTAAGAGTTTTGTAGTAGAGTCCCTGGTGTTTTCCAGATATAGAATCATATGATCTGCAAAGAGCGAAAGTTTGATCTCTTCTAACCCTATGTGGATACCCTTGATCGCCTTTTCTTCCCTAATTGCAATGGCTAAAACTTCCATTACAATGTTAAAGAGCAGAGGAGACAGTGGGCAGCCTTGTCTGGATTCTGATCTGAGTGGAAATGATTTCAATTTAACTCCATTCAATACGATATTGGCTGTGGGTTTGCTGTAGATGGTCTCTATCAGTTTAAGAAATGTCCCTTCTATACCAATTTTCTTAAGTGTTCTGACCATGAAGGGATGCTGGATATTATCAAAGGCTTTTTCTGCATCAATTGAGAGAATCATATGGTCTTTGTTTTTTAATTTGTTTATATGCTGAATTATATTTATAGATTTATGTATATTGAACCAGCCTTGAGACCCTGGGATCAAACCGACTTGGTCATAATGTATAATTTGTTTGATGTATTGCTGGATTCTGTTTGTTATTCTGTTCTGTTGTTGAATATTTTTGCATCTATATTCATTAATGATATTGGTCTATAGTTTTCTTTTCTTGTTGGTTCTTTTCCTGGTTTGGGGATCAGGGTGATGTTTGCTTCATAGAATGCGTTGGGTAGTCTTCCTTCTTTTTCTATATTTTGGAACAGGTTGAGTAATATAGGTACTAGTTCCTCTTTAAAGGTTTGGTGAATTCTGACGTGAAGCCATCTGGTCCCGGGCTTTTCTTTTTAGGGAGGTTTTGTACGGTTTGTGTTATTTCAGAACTTGATATTGGCCTGTTCCACATTTCCACTTGATTCTGGCTAAGTTTTAGAAGATGATGTGCTTCCAAGTATTGGTCAATTTCCTTCATATTTTCATATTTCTGAGAATAAAGTTTCTTGTAATATTCATTAAGGATTTTTTGAATTTATGAGGAGTCTGTTGTTATTTCATCTTTGTCATTTCTGATTGATGAGATTAGAGATTTTACTCTTTTTTTCCAAAGATTTATCTATTTTATTGACCTTTTCAAAAAAACCAACCTTTTGATTTATTGATCTGTTGTATAATTCTTTTGTTTTCAATTTCATTTAATTCTGGTCTACTTTTGGTTATTTCTTTTCTTCTACTGGGTTTGGGGTTCGAATGTTCTTCTTTTTCCAGTTGCTTGAGATGTCCCATTAAGTTGTCAATGTCCTCTCTTTCCATTCTCATGAGGAAGGTTTGCAGTGCTATAAATTTCCCTCTTTGTGGTAAAGATGTTCTGATAATTTGTGTCTTCATTGTGGTATCCCAGATGTTCTGATAATTTGTGTCTTCATTGTTGTTTTGTTCCAAAAATTTGGCAACTTCGTTCTTAAACTCATCTATGACCCAGCTATCATTCAGCATAAGGTTATATAATTTCCATGTTTTTGTATGAGTATGCAGATTCCTGTTGTTACTGAGTTCAACTTTTATTCTATGATGGTCCGAGAAGATGCAAGGAATAATTTCTATTCCTTGAACTTTACTGAGGTTAGACTTGTGACCTAAGATGTGATCGATTTTGGAGTATGTTCCGTGGGCTGACGAGAAGTATGTGTATTCAGTTTTGTTGGGATGAAATGTTCTGTAGATGTCTGCTAAATCCAAATGTTGGATGGTTAGGTTTAAATCTAAAATTTCTTTGCTCAGCTTCTTACTGGAGGATCTATCCAACACTGCCAGAGGAGTGTTGAAATCTCTGACTATTATGGAGCTAGAGGAAATCAAGTTGCTCATGTCTGTTAGAGTTTCTCTTGTAAATTGAAGGTGCATTCTGTTTGGGTGCATAAATATTAATAATCGAAATCTCATCATATTCAGTATTACCCTTAACAAATATGAAGTGACCATTCTTATCTTTCCTTACTTTTGTTGGTTTAAAGCCTGTTGTATCTGCAAATAGAATTGCAACACCTGCTTTTTTCTGATTACCATTTCCCTGAAATATGGATGACCATCTTTTTACCCTGAGTCTATATTTATCTTTTAAGGTAAGATGTGATTCTTGTATGCAGCAAATATCTGGCCTGAGTTTTTGTATACAGTCAGCCAACCTGTGCCTCTTTAGAGGACAGTTTAAGCCATTCACATTAATGGAGAATATTGATAAATCTGGTAAAATTTTGGGTATCGAGTTTTTCAAAAGTCCAGTGGACATTTTTAATCCTTTCGCCACTGTGGAAGTTGGAGTTTGATCAAAAGTTTCTGAGTAAGTCTACTTTTGTGGTAGAGGATTGGGCTGGTCATTATGGAGGATAGGTCTGAGAATATCCTGAATAGCTGGTTTGGTTATGGCAAATTTCTTCAACATATGAATGTCATTAAAGTATTTAATTTCTCCATCATAAACGAAACTCAGTTTAGCTGGATGCAGGATCCAGGGTTGAAAGTTATTTTGTTTTAGGAGATTAAAAGTCAATGACCACCCTTTTCTGGCTTGAAAAGTTTCAGCAGATAGATCTGCAGTTATTCTAATATTCTTCTCTTTGTAGATAATGGATTTCTTACGTCTGGCTGCTTTCAGAATTTTGTCCTTCATGTTAACTTTAGTGAAGTTAGTTATGATATGCCTGAGGGATGTCTTATTCGAGTTGAGTTATGCTGGGTTTCTGAAACTGTCTGCCTTCTGAATTTTCAGAATCTCTTGACATGTCTGGAAAATTCTCTTTCACAATTTCATGGAGAAGGGCCTCTGTGCCTTGTGAAGCCAATTCATTGCTTTCAGGGATTCCAATGAGGCAGATATTAGCCTTCTTCGAATTATCCCAGAGCTCTCTGAGAGAGTGATCCATTTTTGCTCTCCATTTCTTTTCCTCTTTGAGAGTTTGGTAGCATTCAAAAGCTTTGTCTTCAATGTCCAAAATCCTTTCTTCTGCTTGCTCCACTCTGTTACTGAAGGATTCTACTATATTTTTCAGATCTTTGAGGGCTGCAAATTCTTGCTTCAGTGTGTCAAAGTCTTTAGAGGTTTTGTCTTTAAATTCTTTGAATTTTTGAGACAACTTTTGAATTTCTCCTCCAATTTCTAATTCCAACTTTTGAATTACTCCTCGAATTTCTAATTCCAAATTTTCCTCCATTCTATTAATCTTGTTTGCAATCCAAATTCTGAATTCGATTTCTGACATCTCAGCCAGCTGTTTATGAATGGGATCTTCAGTTACATCTGCCATATCTTTCCTTGGGGGAGTTGATCTATTCTGGTTATTCATGTTACCAGAGTTTTTCCACTGATTCCACCCCATGATTATTTTACACTGTTTGACTTTTCCCCTGGAGCTTTGTCGAGGACCCATATAGTGCTATGGCCTGAGAAACTCGGGACCTGTTTGGTGTGGTGGGGCTAAGTGGCTCTGTCTTGTTTTCAGCTGGTCTCTGACCAACCCTAGTGAAACAGTTAGTCTGGGTTGAAGTCTCAGCTGTGGAGAAATAGCAACAATTAAGTCATCCCCCTCCCCCCCACAGGTAACAATTTGAAAAGGAAAATCAAACCTTCCTACAACCACACACCCAGGGCACCACTTGGATAGTCCTCAGGCGATTGGCTCAGTTCAAAAGGTCCAAATCAATTGTTTCAGTCGGCACCTGTCTCAGGTGGGAGTGTTTAAAACATCTCTGGCATCTAGATCGCAGGAGTCTGCTGACAACTCAAATATGACTTGCTCCGGTGCTCCGTGAAGTCAGGAGGACCCAGCCAGCAAATAGATTAGTCTGGGAAGGTTGATGCCTCCTTCCCCACCTTGCACCTCTGTCACACCCAGTCACTGATAACCCCGCAGGGCTGTGACCCAGTTGCCTCCAATGAGCAGATACTCCAGGGGTTTGCAGCTGCCTGAATCACAAGGAGATCTATGTCTGCTCAGCCAGGCCACTGTTCTCTGTCTATCAGGGGCAGGGAAAGGTGAGGCCTGACAACCTCAGGAGGCTGGGGCTGTTCACTCAGTTCCAGCCCTGCTCCTGATTGATGTTACTGACAGAACAGAGCAATTTTACGGGAATTTGTTTCTGTCCCTGTTAAATTCCCCTGCAGAAGAGAAGCTGTTTTGAGTTCCCAGAACCTGTGCCTCAGGCCCTGTCTGTGCTGCTATTGTGGTCTCAGCTGTAGTTTGTATTCACAGCATGGTTCCCTGTCAGTTCCAGCCTCTACCTGCCCTCGTTGTTTAAGCTGATGGTACCCTGGGGGCTGGGTGCATCTTAGGTTCAGTAAAGCGGTCCTCTGGGTCAGCCCTGCCCTGGGAATATCCCGGCTTTGTGTGTGTTTTCTAGTCCCCGTGCTCCACCTAGGCTGGTACCGCCTCAGGAAAACCCTTTACTCATGGGCCTGTGTTTCCATTCCAGATCTGTTCCGCAGTGGTTGCCACCTGAGAAGATGCCCGGCCTCCTCTGGTTGCCCAGAGAGACATGGGGGTGTGACATCGGAATATCCAGGGTGAGCCCTATTGTTGCCAAAAATGTCTGCTGCTCTGTGCCTTGGGGCACTGCCACTCTAGCGTGGTTCCCTCTCAGCTGACCGTCCTCTCCTCACTCCCGTGCTGCAGAATCAGCACTGACCAGCTGCAGTCCAGGCCCTGTCCACACCCCTCAAGAAATCACTCAAGAATCTGGACTCCTTGGGGACAGGCCTCCAGACCTCAGAGTGAGAGTGGAGGGGCGTGCTGGGAGCTCAAAATTGCAGGTAGAGAATATATACAGTTTTACACAGTTTTATGCCTGGCAGGACAGCACCATGGCACCCTAGTAGGGGAGGTAGGTCCAGTTTTTAGAGGTTCTCTCCCATGGAGTATAGTGGGAGGACTTTTGAACTCTGCTCGTTTGTTTGTGGGGTACTCTGAGCTGTTCTCATGGGGGTGGGGACTCCCGTCCGCTTGGTGATAGATTTTGTACCTTTTGTTTGTATCCTTGGGGTCACAGCTCACCTCAGCAGGGTTGATGTGCATTCTTCAACCTTCTGTCTTGGTGCGCAAGTCTCATTTTGAAGTTGGGTTTTTTTTTCACCAGACATTATTATAAAACCTTGATTTTTCAGGTTATACACAGAGGGCGCCAAAAATTTGTATACATTTTAAGAAAGAAAAAACTGTATAAAAATTGTACTATAGGGTGGTGCCTGTGGCTCAAAGGAGTAGGGCGCCGGCCCCATATGCCGGAGGTGGCGGGTTCAAACCCAGCCCCAGCCAAAAACTGCACCCAAACAAACAAACAACCCCCCCCAAAATTGTACTATATATATCAATAACAAAAGAAACTTTGGGTGCCTCTTTTAATTGCAGAAGTCAAGTGTGACTTGAATATTACAAATTTAATACAATTTTTTCCTTTCTTAAAATGTGTATATTACACAACAGATTTTATGGCTACATAATATTAATCAACTCTTGTACCATATTTATATAACCCGTTCCCCGTTTTTTACCCAATTTTAATACCATAATAAATACTTTCCCTCATTCCTTTCCACATTTAAATTACTGCCTTACCACAAATGCACAAGAATAGGATTGCTGAAGCAAAAGGCAATTTTTATTTTTATGGCTATAAAACAGAGGGTAAAATTGCTTTTCATATGAATAGTTCATGTTATCCCTGCTCCATGACAAACTCTCTGACTTCTGATGTTGTCTTGTTTCCCTGTGTTCTAATGGTTTTAATTTTGCATTTCTTTCACTATTAGAGGTTGAACTTCCCCTTCACCCTCTTGGGTTTGCTTTTTAATTGCATCTTCTCTTTGTGAATTAAATGTCAGGGGACTTGCATTTCTTGTATTGAGTCATTTTTGCTTTCTTTTTTTTTTACAATGTGTGACAGAATTTCTTAGTTAATTGCAGCTTTATGAATGCATTATCATCCTTATTTTCTTGCTGAAATTGTCTCCACCCTCTAGCAGAGGGTGAGAATTCTATGAACCAGTGTTTGTGAGCAGTATACACGTGTGTATATGTGTATATGTGTCATGTACATATGTGTGTGTGTTTTCTTTAGATGTCCAGGACCCACTCTCAGAAGGGCTGACTCCTCAGGTCTGCAGGGGAACATATTCTGTTTTTAAAAGGTCCACCTGGCAGGTCTGAAGCATTGACTAACCACACATATATTGATTTACTAATTAAGGGCCAGCAATGAACCTGTCTTCTTTATATGAAGACATAAAAATATAGATGTGTTGGACTTATTTTTCTGTGGTTTCCTAGATCTCATATATGAAGGCTCAAATAAAAATCTCAAAAACAAATTGATTTTTATCTATTATCTAATGTTAATAAGAGCTACTATTTATTGACTAATTTATATGGGCTGGGAGCTGTCCAAAGACTTTATGTACGTCATGTTATTTTGTCTTTATGAAAATCCTGTGAGCTGCTACTGTGATTACTCCTGCCACTTGTTTTAAAGAGGAAGGAACAGAGGTCAAAGAAGAGAAATAACTTGCTCACGATCACAGGCAAATCTCGAACCTGAACTGGAGTTTTTATTTTGACTCTAAAGATATCCTAACCATGATCCCAAGTTTCTAATTCACTTGGTTAACAGCCACTTAGGGAGAGAAGGAGCTCAGAGGTGAAACATACCACCTGCCACAGTGAGCCCAACTTGTCAGGAAGGGCGCCTGTGGTGAAGGCAGGTGGGAGGGGGCCCAGGGAGGACAGACTTGCAGCCAGTTCCAGGAGTGAGTCAGGCTTGAAGCCGGGAGTGGCCCCCCAGCTCTGAGGGTGGACAACTCCAACAAGACCTAGCTGTCCTGCAGCCATTTCTGTCTGTGCCTCATGGACCTGCTGCCTGGACACCAGCAAAGCGCCTGCCTCTTCGGACTAGCATCTTTATCCCTGCTTCGCCGTCCCTGAAGTTGTTATGCCCTGAAATAACTAGGACACAACTCAGTAATGCTCCTTGAAATTTATTATACAAAGGTGAGTGAAGGGGGAGTCTATGTGCTGATGGATTTGATTTCCCACCCCCAGAGTGCCTTTTCCTATCACCTGACATCCATCACTCTCCCCTCGGACCTCCCGCAGCCCCCTTCATGCTGGCTGCTGGCCAGCACATGAGCCCACCATGTACTTTGCTGAGAAAATAGAGACAACCAGACCAAAAATGCCCCGTGTCTCCCTGCAGACCCACCAGCACCTGTGTCCTACCCTGCCCGCCTGGCCCTGCCCCTGTCAGAGCCCAGTCCTTGCCTGAGTGCTTGGTCTGAACCCAGCCCTTGCCTGAGTGCTCGGTCCACATCCCTCCTTCTTAAGGCCTTTTCTTCTCATCACCCCTCTCTGCTGGAGCATCCCAATAATATGCAAACATGCTCTAGAATCTTCTATTTGGGAAAGAGCTCCAAAGGAGCCTGTCTACTGACTACTGTCCACCCCCTCAATCTCCCACGGCTGAACTTCTGCCTCACTCAGCTGGTTTTCTTCCCATCTCGCTGGCCACTTCCACTCTCTCTCCTATTTGGCGCGGTCTTTGCTGTCTAACCCAAGAATGGTGGGGCCAGGGCCTGGGCCTGAACCTCCTCTACTTCCCTTCTCCCCATGGATGTAGGCATCTTCTTTCTGCTGGTAACATCTTAGGGCCACACCTCCCCACTGAGTTCCAGAACCATTTGCCAGAATGGCTATATGAAACCTCCCTCAGATGTTTAATCGGCCTCTGAAAATGCTCGTGTCAAAACCAGAACCCTCTATTTTTCTGCCTCCCTGTCTATCCTGCTCTTCCTGATGGCAGCAAGTGGCACTGTGCCTCACGATGCATGTGGTTCCTCAAGCCAGAGCTGTGAAAACAGTCTCTGATTCTTCTTTTCACTCTCCCCTCCCCCCACCTAATCCATCAGCAGGTTGTAGTGCAGCCTGTCTGTTCCTGCCCCAGGGCCTTTGCACTTACTGCCCCCGGAGCCTGCAGTTGTTGATAGACCTGGATCCTCCCCATTTTTCAAGTCCCCACTCAGAGGCCATCTCTCCAGAGAGCCTTCTCTGGCCACCCTCCTCACTCTGAAACCTCCCTCTATTTTCTTCACAGCATTTGCCACAGTCTGGAGCCACTTCCTCATGGAATGTGTTTATCTCTCCCCAGTCAAACATTTAAGTTCTGGGAGAGCAGGATTTGGTTTCCTTCATTCACAGCTGCATCCTTGGGGTTTGGCAGGCTCTTGGACTGCTAACAAATTTTGATAAATGGCTGTTCTTTGGAAGCAACTTTACTATTTAATAATAGGTAAATGATTATGTATCTTAGGGCAGTGTTTCTTAGTCTTCAATAACAATGTAGATTTCTTGGTGATCTTGTTAAAATACAGGTTCTGAGTCTGTGGTTCTGGGAACTCTGGGGTTGGCCTGAGATCCTGCACTGCTTATAGCACCCAAGGGTGGCAGGCGCAGCTGGTCTGCGAGGCGCAATTCCAGCAGCAGGCAGGTGGATGTTTCTGCCTGTCCTGCTGATTAACGATCACACAGACACAGTTGTTTTGGTACGAAGAGAAAACGACCACATAAAATCCTTACCATTTACTCAAGTATCTTTCTAGATGGTTGAAATTAATAACATTATCGTGTGGGGGCCGTCTTTGGGGCTGCTTATTTAAGGTGTTGTGTTTCTGTCTTTAAAAGCTAAGGCTGTTTCTCTGAATTCAATTGTTACCTGCTTTCTGTACCTGTAGGACGGCAGCAGCTGCCTGTTGAGTGGCCTCTGGCTTGCCATGACACAGGAAGGGGTATCCTGAGCATTGGACGGATGTCCAGATTCCATGTCGGCCTGGAGTGGGAGCCCTGTTGCTGATCACCTGGAACCTGCTTGCTGCCCGGCTTCTGTGTGGTGACTCCCCAGTCCCTTGTATCACATCAGCCTGTTTTTTTCCTTCAGGCAATTGGGGAGATCCCCAGTGCTCTGTTCCTTCTTTTGCGTCCTGGGTCAGGCACCGTGGTTTCAGGTGCAGACACCCCTTCCTATTTCTCCACCCCAGCCTCAGAGTTCATGCACACTTATTAGAACTGGGAGGGGATGGCTGGTCTGCAAAATATGACCTCAGAAACAGGGGTTCAGGGACCAGGAGGCACTGAGAAGGCAGTCTTTGTTAGAGGTACGTTGTAGGACTCCTGACCCCTAAATGCCTCTGAGATGCTCTTTTTCTATCAACCAGGCCCTGAGCTGGAAAATTGCCCATCTGATGATGTCTCCCTGCCAGTCCTGGGAGTAAGGTCTTCAGAGTATGAGAGGGACCAACCAAGGGAGGCTGGTGGCCTGCTCAGGGTCGAACAGCTGGTGCCTGCAGGGCAGCCGTCCCCTGCACTGCAGTCCAAAGCTACTGCTTCTTCATGGCAGATGTCATCACAGATGTACCCTGGGGATGAAGGTCTTCAGCTAAGACTGGACCTACCCAGTGCTTAGAGGAGATGCAGGGAGAAAGACCAGCAGGGCTGGGGAGGAGGCGTATTGTGGGGGGCGCACAAGATGCAGACCACTCTGTTGTGAGAGTGAGTTCTCCCCAAGCCAGCGTGGGTTTTCCTGGAGCACTCCGTGGCCAGCCTCCTGGGGGATGCTCCCATGGGGCAGCCTTGTAGAGGATCTGACATTCACACTAGGAAACCCCACCTTTCCCCCCAAAATTTAGGGGTCAGGAGTCTTCCACCCCAAATCTGCCCCCAAACTCCTTTTTGTAATCAGTTCCTATACCTATAAGTCTTGCACATTTGAAATTGTAGGTAGATGTTAAATGTGTAGCATCTCTACATGAATGAATTGATTGGGCCATCCCGGGACAAGTGGCCTTGGTCACTGTAGAGGCTGAAAGGTGGAGGAGGGATGTTCTTGAGTCATCAGTTCTTTGTGGGAGGTAAGAAGAGGCGATACCCAGAGAAGGGAGCTGACGACACCCAGAGAAGGAAGCTGACGGTTGACAGCTTGGCAGGGGACCAATCATGCTGCAAACCAAAGAAGGAGCTGATTAAAACTAACAGTTATGGAGTTCTTATCACGTGCCTGGCACCTTGCTGAGCACTTAGAATTTGTTACTCATCCATTTTTCACAAGGTTACAGTGCACAGACGCTCAGAGAACCTGGGAGACTTGATCCCACAGACAATAAGTGTCATAACTATGGTTCCACTTCTTCAGAGCATTTCTTATTCTATGAGAAGGAAAATGAGGGGCAGAGTAAGGAAGGGCCAGTGATGAGAATGGGCCTGAGAAGCTGATTCTGGGGCTTTGGGTGCAGATCTCAGCCATTGTCAGCGTCTGGCCCTTGTGCTTTGCTGAAAGAAAGGTACATTTTTCCTTCTTCCCTCCCTCCCTCCTTCTCCCCTCTCTTTCTCCCTCCCTCCCTCCCATTCCTTCATTCATTTAACTAGCATGATGCCTGCATGTTTACCAGTTCCGACGTTTAAGTGTATAAAGCAAAAATTACTAGTAAACTGAATCCACAAACATATAAAAAAACTACATACTATGATCAAATGGGATTTATCCCAGGAATGCAAGGTTGGTCTGATGTCAGAAAATCAAATATTGTAATATGCCACATCAATAGAATCAAGGAAAGAAAAATCTCAGTAGATGCATAAAAGGTATTTGACAAGTTCCAAGCCCTTTTGTGATAAAAATGTTCAACAAACTGGTACTGGAGGGAAACTACCAAAACCTGATAAAAGACGTCTATTTCATAAACATGTGTGCACATGAACTACAACTAACCTCAAATGAATGGTGAAAAATTGAATGCTTTTTTTCCTAAGACTGGTAATATGACAAGGATGTCTGCTCTCACCACTTATGTTCAATATTGTACTTGAAGTTCTAGTCAGGACAATTAGGCAAGAAAAAGAAACAAAAGGCACCCAGATTGGAAAAGAAGTAAAACAATCTCTATTTAAATATGACATGATCTTGTATATAGAAAATCCTAAGAAATTCACTAAAAAAATTCATTAGAAAGAATAAAAGCATTATCAAGGTTATAGGATATCTATACTAAGATTATGGGATAATATACTAATATATATTATCTTTCCATATAGTTAAAATGAACAATCAGAAAATAGAATTAAGAAAACAATTCCTTTTATAGTAACATCAAAAAGGATAAAAATAGGAATAACTTTGCCAAGAGAAATACAAAATTTGTCCTCTAAAAAAATCACATGAAGTTGTTGAAAGAAATTAAAGAAGACCTAAATAACGGAAAGAGATCCCATTTTGATGGATCAGAAGACTCACTATTGCCAAGATGGCGATATTTTCCCAATGGATCTGCAGATTCAATGCAATCCCTGTCAAAATCCAAGCTGATTTCTTTCCTGAAATTGACAAGCTTATTCTAAACTTCACATAAAAATATAAAGGATCCAGAATATCCAAACAGTCTTGAAAAAGAAGAACAAAGTTTAAGGGCTCCTACTTCCTAGTTTCAAAGCTCACTGCAAAGCTACAGTAATCAAGGCAGTGTGATATTAGCATGAAGACAGCATAAGGATCCATGAAATAGAACTGAGAGCCTAGAAATAAATGATTGTAATTACGGTCAGTTGATTTTCTACAAGGCTTTCAAGGCCATTCAACGGAAAAAGAGTAATATTTTTAAGAAATGGTGCTTGGAACACTGCATATCCATATACAAAAAATGAATTTGAATCCCAACCTCACACCATCAACAAAAAAATTGACTGAAAACACATCAAAGACCTAATTGTAAGAACTAAAACTATAAGACTCTTAGAAGAAAAAATAAACAAATATTTTTTAACCCTAGATTTGGCAAAATTTCTTAGATACAAGTTCAGACAATTAAGTTTATGAACTCATCCCAGAAAAAAAGTGCTATATACCACATCATGGAATATCACTGTGGTCACCTTCAGGGCACTCCCCTTGGGAAGCTATGGATCGACACCAATGCCTATCCCACCCTTCAAAGCAATTTTGGAATTCTGAAATGACCCTCAGAGCTTGGGGGTGGGGAACCCCACTGAGCTATAAATTATATATCAAACAGCTCCACGTACCAAGAATTTTATCGAATGTGAATTTATGATAATGGTGGCAGCATTTTTTTTTTTATCACATCTCTAGTAAAACAGTAGAAATAAATTAACCTATATTTCTCTCTAGAATCCCAGATATGTGGGAGAAGGGCAGGGAAGAAAGAAGGGCTCCTGTGAAGTCCCTGCTCCTCGAGCTTCACAGAGTCCCCCCAAAACATTTACTTAGACGTGTACTGAACATCTGTCTTGTGCCAGGTGTGTTTTATTCCCCATCTCATTTAATCCTCACATCTGCTCAAGGAAGTTATTCTCATCATCTTGTTATAGACCGGCAACTTCCCGGTCACCACCCACTGTGCACACTGTGGGTCCTGGAATTTCCACGCATGAGGCGGATATTGCTTCCTTAGTTAACTCATTCGGTGTGTGAATCATGCACAGACAAGGTGTGCTAGGCTTGGGGACACTGTGGTGAGTATAGTTGACCTGGCTCTGCCCTTGGTGGCAGGCACTAATCAAAACCCCATACAAATGTATGGGCAAAGTGCACTTTGGGAAGTACTAAGGAGAGGTCTGTAGTATTACAAAGCTCTTGGAGGAGCTCAGAGGACACAGGGCATTGCTGGAATATGAGACACCAGCAGGAGGTCACTTGTCCTGGGCTGTGGGGCAGAGGCTGAAGCTGAAGAAACTAGCAGAGTGCACTGTGAGCTCCTGGCCTGATCAGCACAGCCTGGACCTATGGGCACTGCGGCCATGTTAAATCATTTTGGCTTTATCCCAGGGGCAGGGTGAGGACATCGAACTGTTTTTAGAAAAAGATGGTGTCATCCCATCTGACATTTCAAAGGGAGCTCTGGCTGCTCTCTGGAGAGCAGGAGGGAGGAAAGCAGAGGTGTGGTAGCCGTCCAGGGAGTATATGTGGGTGGCAGCAAGGACCTGGAGAAGGGGGGCAGATGGCTTCAGAAGACTTTTGGAAGGTAGGGAAGCTCTCAGGGTGGGGTGGACGGGGTGCAGGAAGCTCCCTGCAGGCACCAGTGTGTAGCATGGAAACTACACTGAGGTCTCGTGCTGAATTTTACGCTCTTCTTCTTTTTTCCTCTAGGCTTTATTGAGATATAACTGAGAAATAAAAATTGTATATATTTAAGGTATGCAATGTGGTGATTTGATATATATAAAATGATTTCCACAGTCAAGCTAATAAATAATCCATCACTTCACATGGTTACCATTTTGTGTGTGTGGTGAGAATACTTAAGATCTACTCTCTTAGCAAATTTCAGGTACGATACAGTATTATTAGCTGTCGTCTTCACGCTGTACCTAAGATGCCCCAGACTTACTCCCCTTGTAAGTGAAAGTCTGTACCTGTGACCAGCCTCTCTCCATTGTCCCCCTTCCATTGGCAGGCACCATTCTACTCTCTGCTTCTATGAGTTTGACATTTTAGATTCCACGTATCAGTGAGATCATGTGGTATCTGTCTTTCTATGTGTGGCTTATTTATTTCATTTAGCGTAATGCCTCCAGCTTCATCCATGTTGTAAGTGGCAGGATTCCCTTTTTTATGCATGAATAATATTCTATTGTATATATACATATCACGTTTTCTTTTTTTAATAAAGTGTGTTTTTATTTATTTATTTGTTCATTAATTTTTTCCGAATAATATGAGGATACAAAAGATTAGGTTACAATGTTTGTGTTTGTTAGGTAGGGTCCCTTTTGTAGTTGTGCGCCACACCCAGGAGGTGTTGCGTATACCCTTACATTGCGCCCATTAGGTGGGAGCATATCCATCCCCTTCCTCCTCTCCGCTCCCCCACCCCCCTCCTCCCAACCTGACACATTTTCTTTATCCATTCATCCATCTATGGGCACTTAGGTTGTTTTCATGTTTTGGCTATTGTGAATAATGTAATAAATATGGGAGTGTAGATATTTCTTTGAAATACTGACTTCATTTCCTTTGGATATTCACTTAGAAATGGGATTGCTGGGTCATATGGTAGATATATTTTTGATTTTTTTAAAACAATCTTCAGACTGTTTTCCATAATGGCTGCACCGGTTCAAATGCCCACCAACAGATTACAAGGATTCTCTTTTCTCCACATTCTTGCCAATACTTGTTATCACTTGCCATTTTGATAATGGCTGTCCTGATATGTGTAAAGTGATATTTCACTGTGGTTTTGATTTGCATTTCTCTGATGATTAGTGATGCGAAGCATCTTTTCATATACCCGTTGGCTATTTGTACGTGATTTTTGGAGAATGTCAGGTTCTTTGTCCTCCCTTGCACAGACAAGATCATAGTCACTGCAACCTTAAAATCCTAGGCACAAGTGACCCTTCCATCTCAGCCTCTGGAGTAGCTATGACTGCAGGTGTGCACTACCATGCATGGGTATTTTTTTTTTTTTTTTAGGGATAGGATCTGGCTATGTTGCTCATTTTGTTCTTGAATTCCTGGGTTCAACAATCCTCCCACTTTGGCCTCCCAAAGTGCTGGGATTCCAGATTGCACCCAGCCTTTGCCTACTTTTTAATTGGATTATTTGGGATTTTTTGCTGTTGTGTTGTAGGAGTTCCTTATGTGTTTTGGATATCAGCCCCTTATTAGAAATGTGGTTAGCAAATATTTTCTTCCATTCCATAGGTTGCCTTCTCATTTTGTCGATCATTTTCTTTGCTGTATGGAAGCTTTTGAGTTTGATGCAGTCCCACCCATTCAGTTTTGTTTTCATTGACTGTGCTTTTTGTGTCATATCCCCAAAATAATTGCTAAGACCAATGTCCAAGAGCTATTCCCTATGTTTTCTTCTAGGAGTTTTACATTCTTAAGTTTTACATTTAAATCTAATCCATTTTGAGTTAATTTATGTGAGTGGTGTAAGATAAGGGTGCATTTCATACTTCGCATTTGGATATCCAGTTTTCCCAATATTTCTTATTGAAGAGAAGACTATCTTATCCCTATTGTGTATTTTTGGTGCCTTTATCATAGACCGATTGACTGTGTATGTGTGGGCTCATTTCTGGGCTCTCTATTCTGTTCCATTGATCTATGTATCTATTTTTATGCCAGTACCATGTGTTTCTGCCTGTTTTGATTACTAAAGCTCTGTGATATAGTTAGAAATCAGAAAGTGTGAAGCTTTCAGCTTTGTTTCTACTCAAGATTATTTTGGCTGCTAATATACTAGCCATGATTTACACACCAATAGTGCAGTAGTACAATCATGTGTATTTTAACATTGGGGATACACTCTGAGAAATACATTGTTAGGCAATTTTATCACTGTGAAAACACCATAGAGAATATTTATACAACCATGGATGGTATAGCCTCCTACACACCTAGACTATATGGCATAGTCTATTGCTCCGAGGCTTCAAACTTACATAGTCTGTTATTGTACTGATTACTGTAGGGTGGCAATTGTAATAGAATGATAAATATTTGTGTGTCTAAACATTAAAAAGATACAGTAAACATATGGTATAAAACTTCCATTATGATCTTATGAGACCATCACTGTAAATGTGGTCTATTAGTCTATTAATGACTGAAATGATCCTATGTGGCACATGACTAGATTCTGAATTTGACTACTTATATATCTGTATCAATGATTTTTATACTTTCATGTTGTTATTTAGCATCCTTTCATTTTAGCTTGAAAAAATCCCTGTAACATTTTTTTTTTTTTTTGGTAAGGCAATGATGAACTCTCAGTTTTTTTAGTCTGGGAATGTTTTTGTTTCCCCTTCATTTCCAAAGGATAGTTTTTCCTGGTTTAATATTCTTTGTTGGTATGTTTTCTTTTAGCATTCTGAGTATATTATTCCGTTCCCTCCTTGCCTACAAGGTTTCTGCTGAAAAATACATTATTAGCCTTATGAAGGTTGCCTTGTACGTGATGAATTGCTTTTCTCTTGCTGTTTTCAAAATTACTTCTTTATTTTTGACAATTTTATTTTAATGTGTCTCTGGGTAATCTTTGGGTTGATCATGCTTGGGAAGTTTTGAGCTTCTTAAATTGAGATGTCCATATCCCTCACCAAATTTGGGAAGTTTCCAGCCATTATTTCTTTTTTTTTTTTTTGCCATTATTTCTTTAAATAAGCTTTCTACTCCTTTCTCATTCTCTTTCTCCTTCTGAGACTCCTATAATGCATAAATTCATTCATGCAGGATCCATAGGTCCTGGATGCTTTCTTCACTCTTTTTTTCCTTTTGTCCCACTAACTGCCTAATTTCATATGATTTATATTTGAGTATGTTGATTATTTCTACTGTGTGCATGAGTCTGCTCTTGAAGCTTTCAGTTGAATTTTTTAGTTCTCCCATTGTATTCATCAGCTCAGGATTTCTATTTTGTTCTTTTTATGTTTTCTATTTTATTGTTCATATATTGTTTTACTGATTTTTCTTGTCTATCTGATCTCTTACATCTCACTAAGCTGCTTCCAGATGATTATTTGAATTGTCAGGTAATTCATATATATCCCCATTTCTTTGGGGTCAGTTACTGGAACTTTATTACTTTCCTTTGATTGTGTTTGATCCTGTAATGTTTATCTGATTCTTCATGATCTGCATAGCCTTGAGTTGTGTCTGTGCATTTGAAGGAACAAATATTTCTTCCAGTCTTTACTGTCTGGTTTCAGCCAGCAATGACCTTCTCTTGTCAGGTACCTGGGATAAAAGAATTGTCTCTAGGATCACAGTTGGCCAGATCACATGGCTGCTGCTAGGTCTGTGGTTGGTGGGTCTGTTACAGGGGCTTGGGTGGGCATGGATTCTGCCTAGTCCCTGGATTGGTGGGACTGCCTCTAGGACCTATAGTTGACTTTGGGGACAGAGTCTTACTTTGGAGTTTGCAGTTAAATATTCCCACAGATGGGCCTTTTACAAGTGATGGACAGCTGTGGCTCCTACTAGGTCGCTGAGTGGGTCCATGGTCAAGTAAGATTGGCCTTGGACTGTACCTGAGAGGGTCTTGAACTAACTCACAGAGGTGCTGCAGGATCTACAGCTATGACTAAGGTCAATGGGCCTATTACCTGAGGCACAGGTAGGTGTGGCTCCTCACAGGTCCCTTGGTGGATGATGCTGATAGTAGGACTAAAGCCAGATAGGGCTATAGTTATGTTCATAGGTTGATGGGGGCTATTTTCAGGTCAGCGGTCAGGATCACAGTAAGTGAGCTTGCCACTTGGGTGTGGACCTGCCTTTATGATCTGATCTTTCTTGGTCTTGATTTCCACTGTGCCTTCAAAAGCTTCCTACCTAGATCCCAAAGCTTTCCATAAAGGTACTTTTCCCATGAATGGCTGCCAAATTATTGTTGTTGTAGGAGACACAAGTGGGTAGACTCCTGTTGTTCTATCTTACTTCAAAAAAAAAAAATTCAATTTAATGCTTTTCTGTCATTGTTTTGAAGTCCTTAATAATGTTTGAATAATGGGCTCTGTATTTCATTTTCCACTGTGTTCCACAAATTATGTAGCCATCTCAAATGCAGGAGCTGTAACTGGGAATCTCAGCCCTTGCCATAGTTTTAGGCTGTCATTCAACCAACTCCTCTGGAACAAGTGGCTCTAGGCCGCCAGAGGGCTCATTGTCCAGAACAGCCAAACCAGGAATAGGCCTGAACTTCAGCCATAGGAGCCAGACTCTCTAAGGAAGCAGGAGAAAACGAGGGTCAGTTGTCATCCCTTTCTGGACCTCACTTATATTCTCCAAGAGACAAAGTGATTGCAATATGTGATTTCTATAGTCCTTTCCAGCCCCGAGATTTAACATCTTTATGATTCTCTTGCTTTCTTCCAATTTTCTACAGCCTATCACTCCATTAGGCACTTGAGATTGCTTGGGATATCTTAGATACTGATTTGGAGAGTCCTGCGATGGGCTCTTGTCTTCTTGCTCATAATAGCTGATTTTCCACTATTAGAGAGAAATATATTATGTGGTCCCTGGTCAAAATATAAATACACCTGAAAGAAATAATATTTGTGGTTCTTTTATTAGTAGCATGATATTCCCTGGGGGATGGAGGGAAAAGACTTATTAAGAGAGTACAGATGCCAAATCATCTTCTGGCCCCAGCCTGGGCAGCCCTTCGTAGAAGTTTCTGTTCTCCTTTCTGTTTGCTCAGGACTCCATGTCTTGTTTACTACTGTGTGGTTTCTGAAGGACCAACATCAATGGATCCTAATCTGGGTACTGGGCAATACTATCTGAATGTGATGGGTGTGTGGGGTAGAGGGGAACATGGGGAAAACTCCCACTAATATGGTTGTTTAGTGCTTTTATCATAGGCCACTTGGTTCACTCAAATTGGGACTATGAATGGACCTTGAGCTTTTTTGCCTTAGAGAACAAATTCCACGTTCATCTAGTGGGCCTGGCCCTTGGTTCCTAATCTGTGGCTTCCAGACTCTTGGGCATGCTCATAGGCAGCTACTACATAATAGTTACTATTTGTTGGGCACCTGATAGGCACCAGGCACCATTCTAGCTCTTATATCATTGAATCAACCTGAATGACTCAGTAATCTGGTACAACAGTGACACTTTTGGCCTCGCAGCCTCTAGTGTCTTGCCCCTGTCCTTAAGAGACAGAGCCTGTGTTCTCCTTCACCTGAAGCTGGTGGGACTTTGTGATCACTTTGTTGAATAGAATGTGGGAGAAGTGGTGCAGTGTGGCTTCTGAGGCCAAATCACAAAAGGTGATATGGCTTCTTCCTGCCTGCCTGTCTCTCCGTCACTGTCTATCTCTGACTATCTCTGTTTCTGCCTCTTTATCCATCTTTCTATCTCTGTCTCACTTTCTGTTTCTGTCTCTGACTCTCTCTGTTTTCATTTGTCCCTTTGTCTCTGTCTCTGTTTCTGCCCTCTGTCTCTCTCTCTCTCTGTGTCTCCCTGTTTCTGACTCTATCTCTGGCTCTGTCTGTCTCTCTGTCTCAATGCTTGGCTTTGGAATCCAGCCACCATCTTCTGAGGCAGCCTGGGAACCCAAATATAGGCATTCTGACCTGCAGCCCCAGCTGAGGTGCCATGGCCATCTGTGTGGGAGGTCAGCCTCACAAGCCATACGGTGATTTCAAATCCTCCAGACTTTGTGTTGTACCAGCTGATGTTGAATGCAGCATAGATGATCTGTCCCTGCCATGGCTGGACCCACATCATAGTTTCATGAACAAAATAAATGTTGAAAACACTATACTTTGTTATGTAGCCATGGTGACTGAAACCCATGAGTAATATTATCCCCATTTGTTAGTTGGGTTAACCGAGGCACGGTGAGGCTGGTGCCATTGTTCAAGATGACACTGTTAGCGTGTGGCAGTGTCAAGATTTACATCCAGGCTGTAAGACTCTTCCATGCAATGCTGACTCCAGGGGCTGTGTGTTTATTCAAGGTGAGCTTGCAAGAGCCAATTCACCGAATCCTCCTCTGCTGTCCTTGAACTTTAAGGGGTCTCCAAAGGTAGGAGTAAAGAGGCCCTAAGAAAAGCCAGATTTCAGGAATCAACCACTTTGGAGGGAGCACAGAGAATGTCTATTCCAAAATTCCAGAAATGACAGTTCTCAGAGAAAGAGCAATCAGTTAGGAGGGGAGTCAGAGATCTGGTCTGATACCAGTCATGCAACTTAGGCAAATTGTGAGCCTCAGTTTCTCCATCGGTGGACAAAGTATGAATGTGATAGTTTGAGAGATGAGCTGGAGATCATTCCCAGTAGGGAGAATGAGCTAAGTGTGGGTGTGGAGATGGAGCACTCCGGAGCCTTGGGGTCCTGCAAGTGGAGCCCAGCCTGGCACAGAAGGAGAGTGGTCTGGGTAGAAAGAGGCAGATCTGGGTGGGCAGAGCACAGAAGGGGCTGCGCAGGGGAATTAAGAAGAGTCTGCTAAGGTTGAGGAGCTGGGTTTGCATGGTATTGGAGAGGCAGCTCGGGCCACATTCTGAGACCCCACTTGCTGTGGGTTCTTCATGTGTGAGATGAACGCGGACTGTGTGTTCCTTGTGGTCCTGGTGTTCAGCTTCCTGGGGTCCCTGCCCTTCAGCCCATGTGGCAGGGTGTACCTTACTCCCTCAGGAATCCTGCACTAGCTTTTGGATGTCATGCACTTGAGGAAGGGCTCTGCACTTTCCCCCTCTATTTTTTGTAGAGATGGGGTCTTGCTATGTTGCTCAGGCAGGTCTTAAACTCCTGGCCTCAACCATCCTCCTGCCTGAGCAGGGCTGGGATTGCAGATATGAGCCACTGGACCCAGCCTGCTCCTATACTTTTAACTGCCCCAAGCACACAGGATGCCTCTTGGCTGTTCTGGCTTTGCTTGGTTTATGTTGTGTGGACAATATTGCTGGAACTGGGTATCTTTCATGTGAAACTGTTGATGAAGTATCACAAGCACCCTAAAAATGGAGAGAAAGCACCATGTGTGTAGCAACTGTGGGAAGAGTTGGGGGTAGGAAAGCTTGCGCCAGGACCGCTGGGGATCTGTGCCATCCTTCACAGATGGGGGGGTTGCTGCCTGGCTGGCTGCCCATCTCAATTAGCAAAGCCCCTGTTTGTAACCACTCCAGCCCAGCTGGCTGAGAACTCCTGGGTACACTCAAAGGCAACACACCCCCTCCGTTGTCCTGGGGGACAGCACATAGCCGGGCAGGGCAGGAAGTGGAGGTTGGAGAGCTCCTGCTGGTTTGGGATGAGGCATTTTAGAAACAGATTCTTCCTTTTCATATTGCCAAAATAATCTGTATTCACTATGGAACATCAGAAAATGCAGATCATACAAATATGTATAATGTCCATAACCCTACCATCTAAAAAGAATTGCTGTTTATTTGTTTGTAATATCTTTCTCCAACATCCTCTATGTGGATTTCTTTTTCTTTTTAAATACTGTATTTCTTTCTTTCTTTTTTTTTTTGGATTTTGGCCGGGGCTAGGTTTGAACCCACCACCTCTGGCATCTGGGACCGGAGCCCAACTCCTTGAGCCACAGGCGCCGCCCCTCCATGTGGATTTCTAAAAATGGCATCATTCTATCTACCCCGTTGTGCAGTTGCTCTTTCTGCTTCTGTCTCTCAGACACAGAGACACCTGTTTGTTCATGTTGATCAACACAGATCTATCCCGTCATTTACAACCCCTATCTAGCTTTTCACAGTATGTACATAACAAACACTCTTGATCTGCTGTCTTTCCCTGCTGTCGACAATGCTTGATGAACATCTGTATACATATATCTTTGCATTTTTGCCCAATTAGTTCCTTAAGTTACATCATTAAACAAGTTAATTATGCTGTGTCGAAAGACATGCACCTTTTTAAGTCTTTTGATACATATGGTTGCATTTCCTCCTTCAAAGGAGGCTTTTCCAAAATGCATTCCCATCAGCAATGTGTAAGAGCGCTGGATTCCCCTAAGGGTCTTTCCTTTTTCCATTTTCTCCTGTCTGACGGGTGAGAAATGACATCTCAGTTGTTTAAAACTCACCCTCTTGGCAGAGGCCTTCTGCCCTTCCCGTGCATGCTTACTCTTCCCACTACAGTTTATTGTGTACACACCATGTGCTGTGCCGAGGAGGGTGCTGGGTCAGACGGTCTGTCTTAGGCTCGCCGCTTTGTTGTGTGTGCTTTGCTTCCCAGATGTAGAGAATGACAGAACGTTAGAGCAGAAGGATCTTGGAGATTGTCTAATATCCTCATTTCGAGGAGGGAAACTGAGGCCTAGGGGACTCGGCCATGGTCACCCAGGGCAGCACATGCACAGTGGAACTGCAACTCTGGCAACAGGGATTTTGGCTGTCTGCTTATTTTAACTTTCTCACTCAGCTTATGAGCACTGGTTGGTCAAGTTCACCTCTAAACTATTATAATAGCACAGGCTTTCTATGCCCTGAATCAGGGGGCAGACCATTCCACGTAGTAGGTACTTTAGAACATATTTACTGAGTGAATGTTGATGTGTAACAGATCTGAAGAAATAGTACATTCTGTCAAAATGTGCTCAATATTCCAAGAAAAGAGGCAGACTTCTGTGGGGTGCCCTTCTGGGAAGAAATGCCTCATTTATCTTAAATGAAAAAGGAGTGGGCCCTTGGAATTGGTGGAGGAGGAGAGACGGGCTGCCTGGGGCTTAAGGCAATGTGTTTGGAGCTGTCCGTCGCTGGAATTTCCCTGAGGTGCCTTCTTCTACCGGAGATGGGCTGATAGAACCAGGGCAAGGGCTGTTGAGAGAAGAGAGCTTTGTTTTTCTCAAGTGTTCTGGTATGAACCAGACTGACCTCTCAATTTCAGAGGACGGTCTTCAGTCATTGCTATTACTCTCTTTGTTCAGTTCACTCCCTCTTTCTCTCCACTTCACCAAAAATTCTTTCCAGCTTTATCTCAAGCAACATTTTCCATGCTGCTCAGGCCTTTCATGACAGAGGAGGTGGCTGGGTCCATGGAAACATGTTACTTGAAGGGTCTAGCTTTGCTTCTGATTGCAGTGGGACTTTGGGCAAGTCTCCCGTCCTTGCTGTGCCGGCTCTGGCACTGCCCCGTCAGATTCACACCACTCTTACGTGGATGTCCGTGATGGCCTTTTAATTGTTTTTCCTTCCAATTCGTGCCCTGCCTGATGCCCTGCCTCATGTCATCAGTTATGGCTTCTTCACTTAAAATCCCTCAAAGCTTCCAGCCCTCTTAGAGGAGAGAGCAGAGTCCCTTACACGTCTACCAGGACTGGCCTTGGGCAAGTGTCCTGCCCTTTCTGGACCTCAGCTCCCTAATCTTTAAAATACACATCACACTAATCCCAATCATTCTACTCATTAGCAGGTTAACAGCCACATTTAAATTACTCTCAACTCTTCTAGACCCTACTTCTCCAAAAGGAGTTACAAATTCCAAAGATCCAGATTCTCAATAAACCTTTTCTTCTGAGGAAGAACAGCCTGCTTTTGTTCCAAGCTCTATTGTTACTCAAGCAAGTAACATAAGCAAGCTTTTTGTCTCTAGTTGTGCCATGGTACACCTTCCCTTGCCCAACAGTGTCTATGCATTGAGAATGCAATTATTTCAGCCAATTCATTAATGGGGATTGTGTTGTCACATCCATTGTCAACTGACAACATGTTTGAGGAATGAGAAGCCTGGAGCTTTATCTCGGTCATCACTTCCTCTTGGGAAAAACGGCACACAGGCAGGAATAACAGACTTTCTCACGTAAAGCCCTCCTTCAGCCTGATGTCCACAAAAATATTGTTCCTGGAAGAAAGGGCCTGACCCCAGTGGTCATTTTGTGAAGGGAAGTAACCCATTAGTAATTTGCTTGATGTATTTTTATTGATTGGTGTGTAGGCTAGGAAAGGTGATGGGTAAATACCTAAAGGACTGTGATGTTTGGGACTAATTCTAGACACTTATAACTAATCAGGGAGACTGAGTGCATCTTCAGCCATGCTGGAAAGCTCAGAAAGTGATGAATTCATAGTGGGCCTGAAAATGAGGAAAGGCCTCTCAGAAGAGGTGAAGGTTGAGTATTCCCATCATACCAGTTAGGGTTCAAAGGAGTTACCTTCCTTGGCACAGTGACTTGGCCCCCCACCCCCAAACACATGTGGTTTGTCTAATTGAATTGAAAAGATATATGAGCTCAACACAGGAAGACTAATGAAATTGAGGTTGAGTAGATGAGACAGTGTTTTCATGGGGTGGTACTGGGGGATTGGGAGAACCATGTCAGCGTGGGAAGAGGATTCAGCTGTGCAGTACATAGCTGGTTGTTTGCAAAGCACTCCTCATGGGCATGGGGTCTGGTTTACTCACACAGCCCTGTGAGGTCAGCACCTGGGAAACGGAGTCTAATAGAGGTTTAGTGCCTTGGCCACACAGGCAGTAGGTGAACAAAGCCAGACACTGGGACTGACGGCTGCAAAGTTCAGAGCTCTCTCCAGTATGAAAGCAGGTTTTTTTCTCTTTCTCCACCTTCCAAGTAACACAGGAATGGACATATAGGCCAAGAAGGAGTGCTACATGCTGCGAGCTAGCAGGGGCGCATGAGAGTTATCAAGTCAGCATCCTGCCACAGCACCCTGGACCAGCCACATGCCTTGATGTTCCTGCCTCTGCACAGGACAGTAACTGGACGAAGGCTGTTTGCCTGCAGCAAGATTCATGGTACAGGATTATTAGTACAATGTGTTCTCAGAGCTTAAGCTTGAATGTGTCAGTGATCCCTCTCCTGGAGCTAGATGACCAAGCAGAGACTGAGAAGTTATTTGGGGGTTTACTGGGGTGTAATGTCAGGGAGGGAGGAAACTGGGTGTGCTTATAATTAATTTCCACCCTGACTATATGATGAACCACCTGGGCTTGACCCAGGTCTAAATAGGTGTAATGGAACTGGAGAATGCTCAAGGACCCAGTAGGAGCAGGTATGAAAACTGGTCAACTGCTGGGCAGGATGCCTTCCCCAGGTGGCTGGTTCTGTGTCCAAGAGAGCAAAAGTGCCCATGGGGACATTTCCTTATATTTCTTCTCTCCTCTTCTCCCTTTCATCCTTCCGTATGTAGTAAATACCTATCAAGTGCCCATTCTACTGTGTCCTATGCCTTTTCAGGTACAGGTATAGACAACACTGGCCCTACTGTCCAGATGCCTAGCTGCTCAGACAGATGGGGAAATCTGTAAAACAGCAATTGCTGAGTCTCCTTCTGTGATGGTTCATTTTATGTGTTAACTTGGCTGGGCCATGGTGACCAGATATTTAGTCAAACATTATTCCATATGTGTTTTCTGAGGGTGTTTTTGGATGAGATTGACATTTCCATCAGTGGACCTAGAGTAGATTTCCCGCCATAATGTGGGTGGGCCTCATCCAATCAGCTGAAGGTCTATAAAGAACAAAAGACTAAGTTCTCCTGAGCAAGAAGAAGTCTACAGCAGATGAACTTTGGGCTTGAACAATAACATCAGCTCTTCTCTGGGTCTCTGGCCTGCCAGCCCACACTGGAGACTTTGAACTTACCAGTCTCTATAACACATGAGCCAATTCCATACATAAATATCTTTCTGTACACATAGTTCTGTTTCTTTGGAGGATCCTGGTTAAGATGCCCTCCAAGGTCACCTTGTGGTCTATGCCTATAACTCTTGCTTAGACCACCAAAGCTCTCCCAGTTTCTCCTTGTCATCTTTCCCGTGGCTACCAGGGCTTTCTCACTACAGCACAGACATGATACTCTTCTGCTTCCAGCCCTTCCACTTGATCCTCCTTCTCCATCAATGCCTCCCAAACCTCAATCATCCTTACACCACAACCTTTGTGAGTTTCGTTATACCAGACTCTCCTTTTGCTGAAATCAAAAGGAGAGAAATAGAACGGAATAAGATCTAAATTTCCTCCCTATGTTCAATATTACTCAAATTATTCAGTATTACTCAAACTAAATCCACATCTTAAGTACAATAAGTGAAAGTATTCCATCCCACATGTCAGGGAAGGTTGAGTTATAGAATAAAATCGATTCTCCTTTGCATGACCTTCAAGTTTCTTCAGCATTAATAAGTACACTCCTGTCTCTGTAAAGGCGGGGGATTGCTTTCAAAAGCCCTTGTAGATACCAAAATCCATAGATGCTCAAGTCCCTTATATAAAATGGAGTAATATTTGCATATAACCTATGGACTGCCTCTAATATACTTTAAATCATCTGTAGGTTACTTATAATACCTAAAACAATGTGTGTGCATTGCTTCATTTGCATAAATTCAATGTACAGGGTGTCCCCAAAGTTGGCATACACAGGCAAATGGAAAAGTGCAGCTAAATGTATCTTTATTTACAAAATCTCACAACGTATGGTGACTTCTGGGACACCCTGTAGTACCTGGGATATGGAAAAGTCTAGTTTTCCTTTTTGGAACTTTGTGGAATTATTTTTTCCTGAATGTTTTTGATCAACATTGGTTGAATCCATTGATGCAGAGCCCACAAGTAAAGGCAGCCTACTGTATTTCTTAAATGCTAGCCATGTGCCAGGCACTGAACAATTCATCCCAAGTACACAGAATTATGAATTTAATACATTTTAAAGAGCCCTGCTCACTTCTGAAGCCTTGGCCTCTTTTTCGTGCCTAACATCTTGGCCACTGTAAATTACTTCAAAAAATGATTTTAGACTAGAAAAGGCCATGGAGGTATAGAACTTGTCTTTAATATTTCACCCTACCCCCAAATGCCACAAATATCCTGTACCACTTTCTGAGAAAGTACATCTTTTTTCCTTGCTTCCTGGAGAGCTCATTCTTGAGTCCCTAAAGCCAGCTATCTTCTTTGTGAAACTGTCCCCCAAATACTCTCTCAGCCACCCCCCACCGCCCAGCACTTTGCTGCCTGCCTTTCCTAGCATTCATCATCACCACCCGACAAGTATGTAAGTGCTTTTCTTCCTGGCTAGAGCTCAAGGGAGTGGACGCTTGTCTTAATCACTGTCAGGAGTTTTCAACGGGCACTCCCTCTTTCTTGCCTGGTTTCTGCACACACTGAAAATAAAACCAAAGAGAGAAAATAGGGATCACACTATCATTTTTTAAAGATGAAAGCCAAATTAGAGACTTTAACTTCTCAGGAAACTAAATGGCCTTGCTAAATGAATCCAGAATTAGGTGGCCTCACCTGCCACATAAGGATGGCAGAGGACTGGCAAGCCTCCCCATCCCAGTGGGAAGAAGAGCCTGTCCCCGGAGAAGTGGCCCAGGGGCACAGTAAACTTGCTCTTTGAAGGCAGTTCTCTTGCAGGACAAAGAGGGACAGGTTGGGTTCTACAGGCCCATCATTTTTCTTTCCAAATTTATCAACCAGGGGTTCTCAGGAAAATTCCCCTTCCCCCAGCCATGGAGTGGGGCAGAGGGGTTTTACCTGTTCTTAGATCTCAAAGATCATAAAATTTCAGAAAACCAGAGAGATAGCAACTCAGACATTAGCTATCTTGACTAGCCCTCTCATTTTACATGTGGGGAAAGTGAGGCCAGTTGATTCTCAACTGAGCGTTCTGTGGATTTAATTTATAATTTGTATGGTAGATCTATACTACTGATTAACATTAATTAGTATTGCCTCCCACAACCTTGGCAATGCTGCTGGAATCCCCAGGCTGACTGCTTTCTCCAGGAGAACCCTGGGAGCAGGGCTGCTGTAAGGGTCTACCCCCAGTATAAATTGGCACAGGGCTGCAATTGTGGATCCAGCAAACCCTCCTTGGCTAACTCAATTCTCTCCACATAATTAAAAGAGGGAGAAGTGGAGAAATGTCAGCAGGAAATACGCATTTAATACATTTTAAATCCTGCCCTTTTTTCCCCTGCCTTAATTCTTGGCCACTGTAAATTACTTCAAAAAACAATTTTCGAATAGAAAACGGGCAAAGGGGTACAGAAACTGTCTTTAACATTTCCTCTTTGGCATCATTTAGGAATTTAATTCTGAAGCACAGCAAGGAGGCAGAACCCGCTGCAGGCCACAGACAGCACTTTAAATGAAGATAGGATTAATTTTTGCTTGAGATATTCCCCTACCTGGACAAAGAAAACTTCTCCCAAGGCTACTTAGAATAGAGGGCCTTTCTAATTCCTCGTTAAAGAAAAGAATTCCAAAGCAGGCACTTTCTTGAGTTCACTGCTGAATTCACTACAGCAAGCTGGGTCGGGTGGGTGGGGGCTGGAAAGCAAGGAAATTAACCTCAAGTTTGGGAAACATCAGTTAAATGCTTTTGTGACTTCATCACCATCTACTCAGGGAAGAACATTACTATTCAAGCCTCTTGTTCGTCTGAGACTCAGGAACTTCTAAACCAAGAAAGGAAGAAACCAAGCGGGTTATTTACGAGTTTCTTCCCTCTCGTGGTTTTAAACCACTGCAAAATAAACTCGTTTGTTACAGCCCAACCACTGCAAAATAAACTCGTTTGTTACAGCCCCGGGGACCAAGCCTGGGCGACTTAACCCGGCTTCTCAGGGTCTGCGCGGCCGGCCTCCCGCGCCCCCTAGCGGACTTGCGTGACAGTGCGGCCCGGGTCCCCGGCGGCAAAAAAACCGGCCACCTGCAGACAGCGCCTCAGCCAGACGCCGTCGGTTCGCACAGCCTGGGCGGCGCTCCCCTCTCGCCTTCTGTAAGCATCCAGCCACCACCAGCGAGGCTGCTGCGGGGCGAAGAGATTCCAACCGAGAGCCAGAGACCAAGCACAGTGTCAGATTAGGTGTCGCCCGCAGCCATCCCAACCAGGGCGGGGAGCGCACGCGAATTTGGGGCGGTCAGCGGACGTGCAACTTCTCCGCGGAGCCAATTTGAGGCTCACCTGCGGACTCGGTGCAGGTAGCTGGGTCCTGAGCAGAGTGGACGTGATGGTTAGGGGTAGTGGGACGTCGGAACCCGAGTGGCGGTGGTGAGGTGCCTTGCGCTCCCGATTCCTAGGGGCGCCGGGTGCTCTGAGAATTGTGAAGTGACTGCTCAGGGCAGCACTGGGACGCAGAGCCATTGACTGTCAGCGTCCAAGACGCGAGTCCTGGGCTTCTGAGCCTTCGAGGCTGGGGAGGATTCCCGCCGGAGAGGCCTGGACCAGGGGCTCTGGGGACAGAGGTTGCGCGTTTTTTGAGACAGGAGTCCTCCAGTAGGGACTGCTGGACCGGGGTTCCATGGAAGCTGCTATTTGGGAAGTTCAGGGAGTGCGGGCTGAGAGTCGTAGGAAGGGGAGGTTGGAGGCGGATGGTTTTGAGCAGGGGTTTCTGTTCAGGGTTTCCTGGGCAAGTACATAGTCTGAGGTTTAACTAGGAGAGGGGCTAGTTTGGGGGTCCCGCGGGAGGTGGATGTGTGAGGGTGCTGGAGGTGGGGGATAGGTAGTTTGGGGATCCCTTGGGGAGGCGGAGGGTTTTTGATCCCAGTCCTGGAGGAAAGGGGCTGATTCTGACGCTCCTTCAGTGGCAGCTGCGGAGTCACTTGAGGGAGCAGAACTGGCGCTCGCGCGGACGATTCCCACTCATTTGCAGCGGCTCAGAGTGGGTACCTCAAATGGGGACTTCTGGGGTGGCGCTGAGCAACCCGTGGCCGGAGGTTGCGGTCCCAGGAAGGTGACAAGTGCGCCCCACGCGCGGTAGAAGTAACACCGCGGTCTTCTCACGCCCTCCTGGTTTGTTGCAGGCTCGGTCCCAGCAGGCGCGTCTGCGGAGTCTCGGCGGCAGCTCCAGGTGCCCCCGCGGCCCGCCCTGCCCGTGGGTTCGGCCCCGCCCCGCGGAGCCTCACCTTAAAGAGCTCCGAGGCCAGGGCGCGCCGCTGCGGCCGGGGGCATGGAGGGCGCGCTCGCCGCCAACTGGAGCGCCGAGGCGGTGAACGCGAGCGCGGCGCTGCCGGGGGCCGAAGGCAACCGCACCGCCGGGCCGCCGCGGCGCAACGAGGCCCTGGCGCGCGTGGAGGTGGCGGTGCTGTGCCTCATCCTCTTCTTGGCTCTGAGCGGCAACGCGTGCGTGCTGCTGGCGCTGCGCACCACGCGCCACAAGCACTCGCGCCTCTTCTTCTTCATGAAGCACCTGAGCATCGCTGACCTGGTGGTGGCCGTGTTCCAGGTGCTGCCGCAGCTGCTGTGGGACATCACCTTCCGCTTCTACGGGCCGGACTTGCTGTGCCGCCTGGTCAAGTACCTGCAGGTGGTGGGCATGTTCGCCTCCACCTACATGCTGCTGCTCATGTCGCTCGACCGCTGCCTGGCCATCTGCCAGCCGCTGCGCACGCTGCGCCGCCGCACCGACCGCCTGGCGGTGCTCGCCACGTGGCTGGGCTGCCTAGTGGCCAGCGCGCCGCAGGTGCACATCTTCTCGCTGCGCGAGGTGGCCGACGGCGTCTTCGACTGCTGGGCGGTCTTCATCCAGCCCTGGGGGCCCAAGGCCTACATCACGTGGATCACGCTGGCCGTCTACATCGTGCCGGTCATCGTGCTAGCCGCCTGCTACGGCCTGATCAGCTTCAAGATTTGGCAGAACCTGCGCCTCAAGACGGCTGCAGCCGCCGCGGCGGAGGCCCCCGAGGGCGCAGCCGGGGGCGGCGGAGGTCGGGTGGCTCTGGCTCGCGTCAGCAGCGTCAAGCTCATCTCCAAGGCCAAGATCCGAACGGTCAAGATGACCTTCATCATCGTGCTGGCTTTCATCGTGTGCTGGACGCCTTTCTTCTTCGTGCAGATGTGGAGCGTCTGGGATGCCGAGGCACCCAAGGAAGGTAGGGAGGGCTGGGAACCGCGCGGAGGGAGTGTGGAGCGGGGCTCCCCCTGCCGCCTCTGCGCGTCCAGGGTTCTAGCGGATTTGTGGGGAGTGAGCTGGTTTGGAATCCCACAGAGCTGGACTTGAGTCACTGCGCCATCATCCCTGAGCCAAGTGGCTTTGGGCAAGTAACCTACCTGAGCTTTGATTTTCTCTTTTGTAAAATAGCAGTAATGATAAAAAGTGCCAACTCTCTCCAGCGGGTAGGGGAGTGAAATGAGAAACCGCACATTAAGTCCTTAGCACCGTCCTTGGGCTGCCTGCGGGGCTGGTTGTCGTGGACCAGGAAGCAGAGTCAAGTGGCTTCCTTTCCCCACGTGGTTACTGAGTGGCGGAGGTAAGTTTCAAACTCCAGCTCAAGCTCCTTCATTTTAAATTGAACTTCTGCTTTAAGTTCAAGACTCTGCTTGAAGCCCAGAGGTCTGGTTTGGATCAGGGCTGCCTTGGGGAGATGGGTGGTTTTGCCTCACCAAGTGCCTGGTAGTTTCTCAGTGGGCTGTTAAGGGGGAGGTGAAGACAATCCCCTACCCCTCATCCAGCGGAGTTGATGAGCATACAGGGGGTTGGGGGCTAGGACACAGCTCTGGGTCTGAGGACTGAGACTTTGCTTCCAGGTGAGGAAAAGAGAAGAGAGCTGGGACTCAGGCATTTGCTTTTGATCTGGAGGCTGGTGATTTCTATGGGAAAGGAGGCACACCTTCCAGATTGGAGGACTGTTGAGGATGGGGCTGTTGTTCCTTCTTGGCCTGGTTCAGAAGGCTGGGAGGAGGAGGAAGGAGGGAGTGACCCAGAGGAGGGAGCTTAGGCACCTAGGACTCTCCTCACTCCCCCAGTTCCAGTAGCTCATTTGGAAAAGGCAGGAGGGGTAGCCATTGGTGGCCAATGGCTTCTATCTTTTTGTTTGAAGGTAAGCACGTAACATATGCTGGGTGCTGGGGTCATCAAATGCGTGTAAAAGAAGACCAAGGGATTTGCTTTCACCCTTACTGGGCTCCAAACACTGCAATGTCCTGTTTCTGGATATAATCTCTGCTGCTCCCAGCAATCTCAAATATGGGCATCCTGTGTGTGAGGCCTGAGAGCTGCCTTCATTCAGTCTGATAACTTTCCTTTGGTCCTTTCCAGAAACCACAGACTCCTGGCTTTACTGAGCCCTCCCAAATAGCTCCATCTTTGCCTTAATGGCCAGGATACTTATCATTCAATATTTACTGGACACCTGTGATATGCCAGCCCCCTGGTGCGGTATAGGTTGAGGATGGCTCTGGGGACTCAGTAAGGCCAGTTTGACTCCATCCTGAAGCCCCCAGTTACTTGCAACCAAGTCACACAGCAAGTCAGAGGCAGAGCAGCAGCTAGAGCTTGGGACCCTGTGCCAGGCTTCTTATGAAGGGCAGGTGACTGGGAGTTGAGCTGTGTAGAAGCTGGTGGTGGAAGTTTTTAAATAAGGCATCAGGTCACACCTGTTTCCTGGGCAGGAGCTGCAGAGACCAGCCCCAGGTCTTGACCTCTAACACCAAGCATTGGGGAGGAAAGACTAGCGTGGCCTTGGAGTAGGTACTGGGAGACTTGAGGTCTAGTCCTCCTGCTAGCCCTTACAGGCTGGGGACATTGGGAGAGGGATCTCTTTGTACCCCTTGAGCCTTAATGTCTTACTTTTAGAAAGAGGACATTTCAGCATTCAGTTCAGTCACTGAGTGTGCATTCTTCCTCCTTTTTCTTTGGGGTCCCCTTCCCCCTCCATTCATTTCTTGAGTCCCTGCTGACTTTTCTCTCCCCTTCTCCTGCTATACCTCTCCTCTGTGGACCCCTCGCCTGCACCCCTCTTTCTCACTTGGTCTCCTCCTAAAGAATAAACAACAAAGGTATATGCTCAACACACAGGTCATAATCACAGAGCGAAGTATAGATCCTTTCTACAATCACATCAACACTCTTTTTCTGTGTTAAAAACAAAATAGAGTGTGTGTGAGAGAGAGAGAAAGCGACATATCCTAGCTAATGTGGAGGCCAGAGGCCTTTTGGGTATGTGTGGTCCTCTGTGGTCCTTTCAGAACATCAGGTTCCAGTTCCTCATGTATCTTTGGTTCCTTATGAATTCACAGGAAAGGGTGGGTGTCACGTGGAAACCCAGGCCTTCTCTTGGTCCTCCTCAGCATTCTGCCCAGGTGCTGAGCAGAGTCCAAATGCAGACCCATGGGGAATGGTGCCACTGCAGCTGGTGTCCCCTGCCCACCCCAAGCTTATGGCCAGGGACTCAGTCCAGAGGTGAGAGTCTTATTCATCACAGAGCTGAAGAATTGGTCTTTGGCCACCAGCCTGCCCAAATTGTGCCAAGGTCTCAGGGCTGCAGGGGTCAGAGTGAACGTGTGCTCAGCTGGGATGTACGCGCTGTGCCCACTTGGCCTTAATTTTGGTAAGTGCAAGTAGCAATCAGAAATGATGGTGTTTGCAATCACTTTGAAGATACCACTCAATCAAGAGGCCATCAGCAAGTGTTGAGGAGGGAATCAAAGAGAAACACACTTGAGCTACTTGAGAAATTTTGATCAAAAAAGTAGAATTAATGCACAGCCTGCACTTTCCTTTCCAAGAAGAACAGAATTTACAAGACGTGGAAGACTGTTTAGATCGGGGGCCTTACACTGCTCATCCTGGGGAGACAGAACTTGGAAGTGCAGGGAGCCCACTGGCTAACAGCGTTATGTCATTCAGGGCAGAGCAGGGAGCGGGGAAGGGGAGGGGGAGGCGAGACAAGTGGGGTCTGTGCTTGCTTCACCCCAGAAACCTTGAGGGGGGATAGGGAGGTCAGCAGATGGTCCCTAGTCAAGCCTAGCAGAGTGAGTGGGGACAGACTTGTTGGAGCAAAACTGATAATGATACTTTTACCACTACTACTAATAATGAAGTCTCCATGTGTGTAAGTTAGCTACACATGTGGTTCCTTTTCCCAGGAATCAAGGCAAAGAGAATAGCTTCTAATTTTAATATTTCCATTGCTCAGAAATAAAAAGAGGAGCATCTGGGTTGCCGAATGAGGTCCACTCCTTCAAGTGCTGTTGGGCCCTGATTTGGTGAAGCTGGTGGGACCCGATGCCTCATGCAGGTTTTGACAAACCCTGGGTGTATTCCGCAGCAGAGATGGGGCACTGTCTTTCCCGTGAACCCAGTGGAATCTGCTCCACTGCCGATCCCAAGGATTTGGATCTTCTGAGAGAGGATTAGGGTGGGAAGAGGTCTGGCCCATGGCACCTAGGGGCCTCGTGATCAATGGCACTCTTTTCTCCCCACCCCACTCTACCTTTTAAAAGTTTTGCTTGAATTCTTGCTGTTGACTTTGAGAATCTCAGCAGTTAACTCCTGATGGAGGAGATGGAGGTTCTTCTCTTGAGCCTGGGTGGAGCGGGGTGAGGGTGGAAACAGACACAGTCTAGGGGACAATAGGCAGTGACCAGGGAGGTTGACATGTGGAGAAGAAGCTTGTGAAGGCTTGAGAGGTGGACTGTGCGCCCCCCTCACAGCAGGGCCACTGCCTGTCCTGTTCACTGATGTGTGCCCAGTGTCCAGCTTGTCAAATCTGTGGAAGATGGGAGAAGGAAGTGCAGGTGACAGGCTGGACTCAGGAGTAATTGGGGCTTTCCAAATAGCTCTCCGACAGTAGAACTAGCCACCTGGGGAGGAGGTGAGCACCCTGTTACTGGAGGCAATCAAACATCTATCAAGGGGTCAGAGCAGGAGGAGGGTTGAGATGCACAGAGGGCCTGGTTGTGTTTTCCTGTCCGGAAGAATGAGCTTCCGAGCCCCTCCCTGTTACCGGGGAACTGAGGACCCTCCAACATGTGGTGGGCCCTCCTATCCTTCTTATGGACACTATGCCTAAGGTCACAGACACCTTGCGGGGCTTATTCTTTAGGTGACCCAGTGATGTGGAACCCATGGGGGAGAGGGGACAGGAGGAACTTGGACAGGTTATTCACTCTGGGCCAATAAGAGCGCTCAAGCGTGGCCCTTGGGGGAATTAATTGTAATTAGCCAAATTATGGCCACACTCTTGTCTGATTGAGCAATTGTGAGTTCTTTTATGTTCTTGGCTAAGGCTAATGTTTTTCTTTTGGGTTTCAGTCCCAAGGTGACATCACTTCCCTATCCCACCCCCACCCAGAAGGTTGGATATTTATGGACAGTAAAAAGAAAAGTCTTGTTTGGTGAGGCTTTGCTACATATTTTTCTGTTTGATGGCTGTCTGGGTGGGTTGGGGGAGCGGTGAAGAGGGGAAGAAGGGGTTGTGGAGGCCTCAGATCAGGAGAGCCGAGGTGATCTCAGCTCTCTGAGAGGCTGGGTTTGGTCTGTGACCAGGTTTGGATATGTCATGTGTGGTCTGAGGGGCTGGACCACCAGGTGACCCCACCACCCTGCCCTGGCAACTCCTGAAAGCAAAGGGAACTCCACAGGGCTCACTCCAGGGGCTGGGTTTAGGGTTCACCTATATTCCGCCAGACCTGACGTATCAGGCCCCACTGCCGGGGCTCATGACCTGGGGGACAGCCTTGAGGAGTAGAGTCCCCTCAGAGTCCTGGTCTTGTTGTCATCTGTGATTTGGGGCCTGCCTCTTGCTTGTCTCTGGGCCTTTATCAGCCTTGTCTGTGCAGTGGGGCCAGCCTCTCCTGATGGAGCTCGACACCCTGTTTGGGTGTCAGAGGAGCTGGATTGGTTCTTGCTACAGCTACCCTGGGATGAACTTGCCTTGTACGCCCCCAGCTAGGTCAGTGACTTGCCACTTCCCACAAGTTCCTGTGAGCAGCCCTCACGCAGGTAAGGGGCAACACACCTATTATATTAGAGGAGAAACTGAGGCTCAGAATGGCATGCCTGCTCAGGGCCACCATGGAGTGAGTAGTGGAGCTGGGATGCGAACCCAGGCCATCTCGCACTGGAGACTGACGTGGTGTTGCCCTTCTCTCCCCAGGCCAGGGATTTTCCAACAGTTGTCCACACCTTGGCACTCGGGCCTCCTGAGGCACTTGTTGGAAAGCTGGTTCCTGGGCCCAGACCCGCTGAATCAGAGCCCTCCCCTCTCTTTCTGGCCCCAGTGTCCTGACAGCTCAGGCTCTTCCTGCAACACCCCTGCCCGGCGACACTGCCCTCTCTACTCTGGGTTTAGTGCCATATCCCTCGGACTTCTCTCCGTGTCCACCACGGATTCCATCATCTTAGCACCAACACATGCCCCGTGTTGGCACTCTGCTTTCTCTTTCCATAGTCTCCTTCTTTGTTTACAGCATGATTTTGCAACACTGGCATTATTGACATTTTGGGCAGAGAAATTGGATGTGTGTGTGTGTGTGTGTGTTGGGGCGGGGACTGTTCTGTGCGTTGTAGGATGTTTAATAGCATCCCTGACCTCTTTTGCTGCATGTCACTAGCCCCTTCTTGTCTGTTGTGGCCACCAACAATGTCCCCAGACATTGCCCACCATTCCCTAAGGGGCATAATTGCTACAGTTCAGAGCTACTGGTTTAGACCACTGTATAGGCCTGGCCTGAACCAATACCCCAAATACGAGTGCCCGTTGTTACCTCTGCCCTGGGCTCTGGCCAACTTGCCTTGTGTACCCTCAGCTGGGTCGATGACTTGCCACTTCCCACAGGTTCCTCTGACTTTGCTACCTCTGCACCCCACACTAACCCTGTTGCTGCCTCAGGAATGCTCACCACAGTCTCTTCTGTGGGGAGGCATCCCAACTTCAGAGCATGGGCTGCTTTGTGACAAAACTCCAGGGGATGCCTTTTCCCTCAGGGTCTGTGAGAATGGTGCTTCTAGGAGTTACACTGGACGTGGCTGCCCCATCCGGCACCCCTTTCATGAAGCCCTTCTTTTTTCCCTGGTCAGGGGGTCTCCTTCCTTCTCTGATGCTGTGCATTCCTTCTACAGATCTTTACTGCCTCTCAGAGGGTCCTGTCCAGGAAACCTCTGCTTTGACTTGTCAGTCCTCCAGCGAGGAGAGTTGGCAAGGAGCCCTCCCCAGTCGCTTAGCCACTGGTGTGGGTAAACATGGCATGGTCCAGCCACAGTTGATCCCAGAGCTCTGAGAGACACACACACAGACCTCTAGGAGAGACACTCCAAGTTTCTGCCAGGCTGTGACAGGCTTTTATGTCCCCTGTGTGTTCAAGTGGACCAGCAGCACTGACTCTGTGCTGACCCTGCCCACGGCTCAGTTTTCTGGGGCTCAGAATAGGGCTTAGGTTGTGTGGAGGGTGGAAAGCGCCCTGTGCAGGGCCTGGCACACAGTGAGTGCCTAAGAAGATATTTGCTTTTAAAAAGAGAAAGACATGTGAATACCTGTCAGGGTCCTGGGGCAAGGCAGTGAGGCTGGGGGTGTGCAGGGGCTGTTCTGAGCACAGGACTAGTGGATTAGCAAAGGGGCTGCAGTTTCAAGTGGGGGTGGTGCCCCATGGAGCCGGGAGCGAGAGCGGTAAGAGAAAGAAACAAACCTGAGAGGCTGTGGGGGGAGAGGGGAGGTTCTGGCTCGCTTTGGAGGTGCCCTGTGGGTAGGGTGGTGGTGCAGAGGAGGTGTGATCGGATTCTGTTCAGTGTCCTGATTCCTGTTCCTGTGCTCCGAGACTTTCTGGCCGCTGAGGGAGGCCTCTGTAGGTGTCTCCTGAGCTCTGCCAGGAGCAGGCGCTTCCTGCCAGATGCTTCGGGGTCCATCTTCGGCCCACACTCAGGCCTTCCCGGTCACTCTTGCTTATTCTGTTTTTCTCCCTTTCTCTCCACCTGACCTTGATATCTCAGGGTGAACTTAATTTTCCTAGAGGGAATTATTGCATTTGAGTCCAGTCACCTTGTTAGGAGGCTGTACCCTGTTGCCGAGCAGGGAAATTGTCATTTTGCCTTTCTAGTGTGCTGGTGATGGTGGCTGATTTATCAGGACTCCCTGTCTGCTAATTTCAAGCTTTGGTTCCATTCGAACTCTTCCTGCTTTCCCGTCTCTCTTCTGGTAGCCAGGGACCGAGCTACAAATGAGACACAGTCCCCAGCCTAGGAGTATAAAAACAGTAACAACAATATAACAGGATAATGCTATCACAGAAGTATTTGTTTTCAAGTACTTTTAATCCCTGAGGAGGCATTACTTCATCCTGTCTCCCTAGGGAAAATTCAGGAGGGTTTTAGAGAGGAAGTAACCTTTGAAAAGGGTTTTGAAGGATGAGTAGGAGCTTGCTGCCTGAAAAAGCAGATACAAATTCCACGATGAGATTGTTGGACAGTTACTTTATTATCTTCCCCATGTTCTCTATCTATACGATTTGAGCCCGTTGGACAGATGGTTCTCAAACTTTTGACATGCATATGAGTCACCTGGGGACCTTGTTAAAATGCAGATTCTCATTTAGGAGGTCTGGAGTGGGGCACCAGGAGTCGGTATTTTTGACCAGTACACGTGGTGCCCTGCAGCTTGCCTTATTAAATGTACTTTGTATAGTAAAGTTGTAACTTATTATCTCTTTTACCAAACCCCACTGTTGTGCCTTTACACATGTGGCCCAAATTGGCTGAAGGACCTGTTGTTCCTTGAAGGGTGGAGAGGGCTGGTCAGTTACAGGTAGTCCCTGGCTTGCATTCTGTCAGAGTGTGGTTATTCCCCGGCCAGTGAGTCCTGCACACGCACCAGACTGGAGCAGTGCCATCGTAGAAGCCCAGTATCTACTCTGTAGCCCACAAATTTGTCCCCCATCCAGACCTGCACAGGGTAATAAATCACATTGATAAAATAGGGTTTTTTTTCAAAGAAGGCACCTGTAGTAAATGTTGGGACTCAATCATTCTATCAGCATACATTCAATAATCATGTTTTTTTGGGGGGTTTTCCATAGACTGGCTCCCAAGTGCCTACACAGTCCTGTAGGAATAAGAGACTCACCCCTGGATTCTTGGCACTCCAAGGGAGGCCTCCGACAGAGAGATTGGCGTTCTGAGTGAGGGCCTCTTACCCAAGTTCATGGGCTTGATTTGACCCAGATGGGGCCAGCCGCATACTTCTGAGTTGTATGTGGAGCATGTCAATTGCTGCAGGAAGAACACAGCCTCAAGAGGCCATGGCCAGCTGCCCAGCCACCAGCTGTTCTGAGCTAATCTAGACTTTTAGCTCTGGGCGGGGGCAGTGCCAGGAAACCTGCACCAGGGAGCTGTTGGAGCTCAAGCAAGGCCAGGCTGGGAAGGCTGGAATGTTGGGGCCTGGAGTCCTCTGTTATGGCTCTCTGTGAATCATGGTGCCCATGGGAAATACAGAGTTGATTCTGCATCCCAGGGGCAGAACCACCCAGCAGGTGACATTTGCTTTTGGGGTGTGGCTGTTTCTGCCTGTGCCCATCAGCCCTTCCCCCAAACACCCCTGCACCCCAGTCTAACATTGAACTAGCCTTTTACGCCTCTCTTTCTTTCTTTCTTTTTTTTTTTTTATTAAACCATAGCTGTGTACATTAGTATGATCGTGGGGCACCATACACTTGGTTCATAGATCGTTTGACACATTTTCATCACATTAGTTAACATAGCTTTTGTAGCATTTTCTTAGTTATTTTGCTAAGACCTTTACATTCCACATTTACTAGGATTCACATATACCCTTGTAAGATGCACCGCAGGTGTAATCCCATTAGTCCCCCTCCTTCCCCCTCCCTCCCCCCTCCCTCCCCTCCCTTTCCCCTTTCTCCCTATTCTTAGGTTATAACTGGGATATAGCTTTCATGTGAAGGTCCTACATTAGTTTCATAATAAGGGTGAGTACATAGGGTACTTTTTCTTCCATTCTTGAGACACTTTACTAAGAAGAATATGTTCCAGCTCCATCCATGTAAACATAAAAGAGGTAAAGTCTCCATCTTTCTTTAAGGCTGCATAATATTCCATGGTGTACATATACCACAATTTATTGATCCATTCGTGGATCAATGGGCACTTCTCACCTTGAGTTTGGAAATCCCTTGAGGGCAGGGATTTGATGGGTTCACTTAGTACCTACTCAGTGGATTTCCAAGGGGAGGATGGATGAATGTCTGACCTGTTCTTCTTCTAAGGAATGCTTGAGGCCAGCAGTCCCAGCAAGGATCAAAGAGAGCAGGTTTGCAATCCAGGCACATACTCAGGGCTGTGTCACACCGGGAGGTGTGATTTTTATGGCAGGTAAGTGGAAGAGATGTGATCAAAGCTGGCTCTTCCAGGGAGGACCCTAAAATCCTGCTCCTGCCCACCATTGCAGTAACCTTCTCTTTGGATTTCTTAAATCACTGGCAGAATAATTTTTCCCAAAATGGACTATCTGGAGTTCCTTTCTTGTTAGGTAAGGCAGTCTCAGGGCTCTGAATTTTTATTTTATTTTGTTTTATCTTATCTTATTATTTTTTTTTCTAAAAAAAAAAAGATAAGGTCTTGCTCTGTTGTGGAGGCTGGGGTGAAGTGGTGTCATCATTGCTCACTGCAACCTTGAACTCCCGAACTCAAGCCATTGTTCTGCCCCAGCCTCCTGAGTAGCTGGGACGACAGGTGTGCACCACTACACCAGCTAATTTTTAAGATGTTTCATAGAGATGGGGGTCTCACCACATTGCCCAGGCTGTTCCGGCCTCAAAACAATTCTTCCACCTTGGCCTCCTAAAGTGCTGAGATTATAAGTGGGAACCACTGGGACCAGCATTGTTTTTCTTTGTTTTAAATTTTTGCGCAATGCAGTAGAAAGGGGCCAAGGAAAATGTCTTTAATTGACCTAAGATCAGGAATCTCCACCTTTAGGCTTTAAAAAATTAGTGTAGTTGATTGTATTGCATCTTCTTTAATAGTAATATTGATACCAATCACATGAATAAACACCTTACTCTTCACGAGGCCCTTTTACCCTATCCCTTTATGGATTTTCCATTTTCTCCATGTTCCCTCCATTTTACAGATCAGGAAACTGAGGCTCAGCCAGTAGATGTGGGTCAGAGAGTGATGGGGGATCTAGGCCCTGGGGGTCTGCGCCTGGATCCTGAGTGCCTAGCTTCTCCTTGCTACCCTGGAGCCAGTGCTTTTCCGGGCTGGAGGCTCCCAGTGCAAACAAGTTTCTGTCTCTCTGCCCTCAGGGAAGGTGCTAGCTGCAGACTCAGCCTTTCTGGGCCAGCTCCATGCTGGTTTCTGGGTCTTCTTTTTCTCTGCACTGACTTCACTGTGGCTCCAGCAGTAAAGCTGGCAGGAGGCCAGTCTTTCAGGGAGCTTGGGAGCTGCTATGGCCCTTCAGAGGAGCCTGAATGAAAGCAGGGGCCTGGCCCTCAGTGCACCCGCTGAGTGGTCCCTGGTGGCAGCTCCCTCTGGCCAAAGGCAGTGTTGGGAGAGCAGCTCTCTGACAGCTGGGGGCACACAGCACCCACCGAGATGAAGGCAGTGATGTGTCTAATTTCCCTTTTCAACCAGTGCCCCTTGAGGACTACCTACCGGGTGGTAGGTGTGATTTGGATGAAAACAGTAACATGCTAAGGCTTTCAGGCTGGAAGAACACCATGAATGTGGCGAGGCTCTAGAACTTCGAGCTGGCATTCTGGTGAGCAGGAAGGAGAGAGGACAATTTCATGGCTGTTGGGGGCAGCAACAGACCTCAGTGGTCAGCCTCTGACTCAGTATCTCAAATCTGCAGCGCAATAGAAGATATATATTATACAGAATGAGACAAGGGCATTCTTTTTTTCTTTCTTTATTTTTCTTATGTATTTATTTATTTATTTATTTTTTATTGTTGGGGATTCATTGAGGGTACAATAAGCCGGGTTACACTGATTGCATTTGTTAGGTAAAGTCCCTCTTGCAATCATGTCTTGCCCCCAGAAGGTGTGGCACACACCAAGGCCCCACCCCACTCCCTCCTTCCCTCTCTCTGCTTTTCCTTCCTCCCCTCCCCCCGCCCATAACCCTTTCTTTTTTTTTGAGACAGAACTCAGTCTGTCGCCCTGGATAGAGTGCCATCATGGTGTTATCCTAGCTTAAACTCTGGGGCTCAAGAGATCCCCTCACCTGAGTCTTCTGAATAGCTGAGTCTCCAGGTACCTGCCACAATGCCTGGCTAGTTTTTGCTATTTTTACTAGAGACAGACCAGATCTTGCTCAGACAGGTCTCAAACTCTGGAGCTCAAGCAGTGCCCCTGCCTTGGCTTCCTGAGTGGTAGGGTTACCCGTGAGCCACTGCACCCTGCAAACAAGGGCATTCGTATCAAAGCCTCTTCTGTTATTTGTTTCAGCCTCCTGCTGACTTTGTGGAGCCCCAACACACTCCCACCCTCCCCAAAGATGGCCTTTCAGTCTCTTTAAACCCATCAGAAAATCATAAGAGGGCTGAGAAGGGAGGATCTGTGCTAAAGGCTACACTGGTAGTGTGGGGCCTTTTGAGCCAGCACAAGAATCTGCAAATAAGTTGACCTTCCTGGGTCTGCAGTCTGCCCCAGGAGCCATGCTAGACAGACACTGCCATATAGCAGAGAATCTCCTGGAAGTACCACCAGTGGGACCTGTGTTTTATGCCCCACCCTGGGCTGCTTCACATTCTAAGACACACCCTAGCTTGGAAGCAGCATCTCCCCTTTGTTACACACACACACACACACACACACACGGTACTATCTCTCTGATTGGTTAGAAAGATAACATAACACATTTGCACATCATGTGGTGGTGAAGACAGTAGCTAAACTGTATTAAAGGCTTCCTGTCATGAGCGCCAGGAATCCCGAACAGCACTTGGTATCCTATCGAGGTAAGTAAACCTTGCAACACTTCTGTGAAGAAGCTCTTTTTATTCCCATTTCACAGATGGAGAAACTGAGGTTTAAGAGAGGGTAGGTGACTTGCCCAAGAATACATAGCTGAAAGTGGAAGAGTCAGGATTTGTGTCCAGGTGTGGGTGACTCAAAAGCAAAGGCACCACCAATTCTGCTGATTGTACTAGGTGGTGAACTGAGCTTGTCCTGTGGATCTGCCCTTCTCTTTCTCTTCTCTTTCTGCCCTTCTCTTTCCTTTCACACATTGCTTATGTTATTATTATTATTTATATAATGAACATAAATCTCTTTATTTTCTTCTTTGCCCAAGCCTACTTCAGGGGCACTTGCTTTTTAATGGCTGGGGCTCTTACAGCCATCTAGATCAAGGATTGGCTAACTTCTTTTGTAACGGGACTGGCAGTAAATAGTTCAGGCTTAGAGAGTATATAAGGTCTCTGTCATGACTACTCAAATCTGCCCTTGTAGTGCAAAAACTGCCATAGACGTACATGAATGAATGGGCACAGCTGTGTTGCAATAAAACTTTATTAGCAAAGTGGCAGCTAGCAATGTTTGGCCAGTGGGATGTAGTTTGCTGATCCCTGGTCTAGATTAGGAGGCATTTCTGGCAAGGAAAGATAATCTCCCAGGAGGTACTGTGTCCCCTCCCGGGTATACCTGGATTGCAAAGATCATCACCGGGGAGTGGGCAGTGCCTGCTCCCAGTGAGGGCCTACATTTGCTTTGGGAGCAGGAAGTTGCTCTCTGCCCCACAAATCCTATCATGAAGGTAATTGCCCAGCTAGCCTGTGTCTTTGCTTTGGGGTTGAGAGGCTCCACTATTTGTAACCAATGTGACATGGGAGAAGACTAAGCAATTTTTAAAAGGAATCAGATTCCATTGCTTTCTTTTTTAAATTTTGGGTTAATATAAGGGTACATACAATTAGTTTACATTGTTTGGAAAAGTCTGAGTTGTGTGCCACATACCCTTACATTAGATAGGAACACAGGGTGACTTGCTGTGTGCCCCTTGGGAAGTTGCCCTCTCTCTCTCTCTGAGCTTCACTTTCCTCATCTATAAAATGAAGACAAGGTTGTTTTGAAGACTGTTCTGTTCTGGACACGCTTGGGTAGTGATTATGATGGTCAACACTGCAGACCTTGTCACATGCTGCCTTGGAAATAGCATTGTGAAATGCAAGGACACTATTTCCCACGCTTTGTTCTGTTCTGGCTCCTCTGCAATTCTGTGAAGCATTTCTAGTCACCAAAAGGGGCAATGTGTGACCTAAACATACAATAAGCTCAGAAAGCACGTTAAGGTGCAATCACTCACTCACCTGCTCCAAAACCATCAATGGCTCTCCATTACCCATTAAGTGCAGACTCAACCTGAATTCAAGATTCTTTCCAGTCTCATTCTAAATTATCTTTCCAGTCTTTTTTCTCATGAAACTCCCCTTCCCACCTGTTGTGCTCCTGGCAGTCCCCAAGTGATCTTGGCCGTTTTCTACCACAATCCTTATCCCTGCTGTTTCCTCTGTTTGAAACATCCTCCCCAGGGGGCTTTTAATGCCCCAATATTTCTCCTCCCTGCTGACAGGAAAGCCTTGAAATCCCTAGTCTTTGGATCACCAGGATATCAGCCAAAGGCGCCTTTAGTGCTGGTAGTGCACAAGCAAGTCCAGCTTACAGAGGATCCTTTATCCCCCAGGAGCCAGGCCAGGCTGGTCATTTGTGTCTGTGGCCGCCAGGTGGGAGCAGAGATGCTGGCCAGACTCCTCCTACCCGACTAGCCTCTTAGAGGCAGAAAGCCTTCTGGGTTACTTAGGAATTCATTAACTATTTACTTTTTTTTGTGTGTTGACATTTCTGTAGTTTTTAAAAAATTTAAAGTAGGATAAAAAATTTAAAAGATCCAGTTGTAAAGAGTGAGACAAATGCTGAAATGACCAGCTAAGGTTCCACCATATACCGTCTACAGCAAGATAAAGTGTGCCTTTCTGTCAGAGGGTGAACTTTGTTCCTGGTTTTTCTTCCTGTCCCACTGTGTAGCTTTATACCAAATGCATGCTTCCTTTGTGGCTGATGTTAAATTCTTGATGCCTTCTTAAAATTTGACTTTTATATGTTGATTTTGCCTCTTTTATGATTTTGGAGACATTCTATCTTAGTCTTGTGGGTGATTTTTTTTTTTGGAGACAGAGTCTCACTTTGTCCCCCTGGGTAGAGTTCCGGGGTGTCACAGCTCACAGCAACCTCACACACGCTCTTGGGCTCAAGTGATTCTCTTGCCTCAGCCTCCTGAGTAGCTGGGACTATAGGCGTCCACCATGATGCGTAGCTATTTTTAGAGATGGGGTCCTGCTCTTGCTCAGGCTGGTCTCGAACTCCTGAGCTCAGGCAATCCACCTGTCTCAGAGTCCCAGAGTGGTAGGATTACAGGTGTGAGCCACTGTGCCCAGCCCTGTGGGTGATTTTATTTTTGTTGGTGAAATATTTCACCAGAATTTCTAAACTTAAATTCAATCTTCTTATCCATTCAAATCAAAGCATTAAAAGAATTCTTTATTAAAAGCAAGGAATTCAGTAGTATTGGCTTTTTTTCTTCTGCTTTTCCTCTTTTCCATTCTTTATTTTGGTTGTAAGGATCAGACTCCCTTCGCTTTCAAATATACTCTTTTGCAAGAATCGTGTTTTTCGTCTGTTGTAACTTGCTTTTGTTACAACAAAATAGCTGCACCAATTAATTAGACCCGTGGTTCTTAAACTTGAGGGTGCGTCAGCATGTCAACAGATTCCTGAGCCCTGTCGCCACCACCACCAGAGAGTCTGAATCAGCCATTCTAGGGTGGGGCCTAAGAATTTGCATTTCCAATAAGTTCCCAGGTGATACTGCTGCTCTGGTGACCCCACTTTGAGAACCACTCCCTTAGATGAACCAACAACTGCCCTTCTCCCCGTGTTGTTTGGAGACTTTGCTGGTAGACGTCTCTGTTCTCATCCTCGATGGACACATCTATATCTTACATCCCTAGGGAAGAGTCTCTTTACTTGTTCCCCTAGGGGAGAGTCCTTCCCTGTATTGAGCTCTTGAATTCTGGAGTTATTTTTTGAAACATTTTGCAGGAAAGACAGAAGGCGAGTGTGTTTTCCCAGCCTTCACTGATAAGGATATGGCGAACAGGATTCTTGGTTATGTTGTTTTCCTTGTGGGTTTCTGGGGATGCTGCCTGGCCTCATCTGTCAGCAGATGTCCAGTTGTTCAGATTTAAGGCCATTGAAAGAAACCCAGCTTGTTTTCCCTGTGCTTGGAGGTACCTAGGGTTCAGACGTTTTTATTTCCCCTTGAAACTTGAATGTGTGTCAAGCAGTGTTTTGAGGTTGACTCCTGGTCATTAATTTTGCCTGGGACTCCATGAGTGCTTAGAGTCATAGCTTTGACCTGGCTAATTGGAGTGTCACAATTTCCCCCCAACAATAAGTCTTACTGTCATACTGAAGCAGTGCTCTTGTGAGTGGCTTCGCAGAAGTGCTTTCAGTTTTATCAGCCATGAAGATATTACCCACTTTCCTGACATCACACCTTTGACTGTACCATCTCGTCTGCCTGAACCATCCTTCTTCCTTCTCTGCCTGGAAAACCCACTAGCATCTTTAGGAACCAGCTCAAAGCTCCTTTGTGTGGGGCTGGTCTCGATGCTCAGAGTGGTACCTCCCTTGTGTGTTCGCACCTAACTCCCACATTGTGGCGTTTCTCATTATGTTTGTTTTGGGGTCCTCGGGTGTTTACCCTGGTGCCTGGCACATGATCATGAGAGCAGCCACCATTTATTGGGCGCTTACAGTATACCAAGCACTCTTTAATCCTTGTTGCATTCCTGGGAGTTTTGGGTACTCTCATTATCTCCATTTAAGGATTAGGAAACTCAGGGGTCTTGGGAGTTCTAGTTGGCTGCTGGTGGGACTACAATGCAAGCTGGGTGTGGCAGCTTCCAGATGCTGTGCTGTTCCACACTTGAAGTCACAGGCACTTAGCACTGGCTGGGTGACTGATGCCTGAACAGGTGGCCATGATGTGTCCTGATCCTGCTGAGGGAGGTGGCCAGCGGGTCAGCTTTGGTGAGAGAAAGGGAGGGACGATTCCGGAGCTGGGCTGAGCCTGGGCGGGCTTTGGGGACAGGCTGAGGACATACTCAGGGTGGAGGGCAGGCAAGCTTTGCCTTGTTAGTACCTCTTCTTGTGACCCAGGGCGTGGTACCTGGACAAAGCTGTTGCTCAGGACACCATGGCTGGGCTGGACAGGTCTGGGAGCTGCTCTGGTAGTGATGCCCTGTTGCTTCTCTCCCACCCCCGCCCACCCCCAGCCTCAGCCTTCATCATCGCCATGCTCCTGGCCAGCCTGAATAGCTGCTGCAACCCCTGGATCTACATGCTCTTCACGGGCCACCTCTTCCACGAACTTGTGCAGCGCTTCCTCTGCTGCTCCTCCAGCGACCTGAAGGGCAACCGACCTGGAGAGACCAGCTTCAGCAAAAAGAGCAATTCATCTTCCTTCGTCCTGAGCCGCCGCAGCTCCAGCCAGAGGAGCTGCTCCCAGCCATCCATGGCATGACCCACTGGCCCGGGCCAGGGCTGCCTCTGCCCCCAGGCTCCAGTTGTGCTGACTGGGGTGGTCCGTGCCTTGGTGGTCGTGTATGTACGTGTGCAAGATACCTATCAGTTTGTATCCCTCCACACCTGAGGGTGGTTTGAGTAGAGTGGCCAGTGGTTTCCATGGCAGAGGATGGCAGGAGACTCAACCAGCACATAACCCTCCCGGGGTCCCTGGGCTCCCACACATACCTTGTTTCCTCGAAAATAAGACATCCTCCGAAAATAAGACCTACTTATAGGAAAGATAAGATGTCCCCTGAAAATAAGACCTAGCGCATCTTTGGGAGCACACCTTAAAATAAGACACTGTCTTATTTTCGGGGAAACAGGGTACTTCCGTCTACCTGTGACCCCACTGCTCCCCTGGGCAATGGGTGGGTTATTCTTTCCCCTTGGGACCTATAATGTCACTCCACTATCTTTTTACTATTTTATTCTGGGATCTTGTGAAAGGAGGTAAAATAAGATTTGTGATCAACTGGGTCAGGAATCTCAGTATTCTGGGCTTGGGGTAAAGAGTGGAAATGGGGCCCCAGCTGGGAAGGATGGTGTGTTTGCCTTTGAGTGGGCAAATCCTAGTGTCCTTGGGAACTAGCTTATTCCCTAGGAAGAGAGGATTATCCTACAAGACTGTCTGGCACAGGAAGCCATTAGAAGTTTGGTTAAAAAATGTTTAAGAAGCATTTGGAAAAACAAAAGAAATAAAAAGCATTCGGATTGGAAAGACTTAAATACAACTATTGGCAGATGGCATTGTTTTGTATATAGAAAATTCTAAGGAGTTCACACATACACACTTAGACATGCACACCCTCTTATTAGAAGTAATAAGTAAGTTCAGCAAGGTTCTAGGACATAGAAGATCCATGTACAAAAATCAGTTGTATTTCTTTATCTTAGCAATGAATAATCTGAGAATGAAATTAAGAAACAATTCCATTTATAATAGCATCAGAAAGACCAGAATAGGAATAAATTTAACAAAAGAAGTGCAAGACGCAAGTGAAAATTATGACATATTATTGAAAGAAATTAAAGAAGACTTAAATACATGGAAAGACATCCTGTGTTCATGGGTTAGAGATTTAATATTGCTAAGATGGCAATACAATCCTAATTGATGCATGGATTCAGTGCCATCCTTATTAAAATTCTGGCTGTCTTTGCAGAAGTTGATGAGCTGACCCTAAAATTTATAAGGAAATGCAAGGGATCCAGAATAGCCAGATAAAACTTTAAAAAGAACAAAGTTTATGGATTCATACTTCCTGATTTCAAAACTTATTACAAAGCTACAATATTCAAAACAGCATGGCTTAAAGACAGCAGTGGAATAGGATTAAGACTACTGATGTGAACACTTAGATTCATGGTCAGTTGATTTTTTGGCATGGCACAAAGATGATTCAGTAGGGGAAAGAATAGTCTTTTCAACTAATGGTGCCAGGACAATTGGATTTGCACATGCAAAAGAATGAAGTTAAAGCCTTATACCATATGCAAAAATTAGCTCAAATGCATCAAAGGCATTTAGATGTAAGAGCAAAAACTAAAATTCTTAGAAGAAACATAGTCATAAGTCTTTGTAACCTTAAGGTAGGGAGTGATTTCTTAGATGACATCACAGACACAACCAAAGGAAAAATACATAAATTCGACTTAATCAAAATCTAAAGCTATAGTGACTCAAAAGCTACTATCAGGAAAATGGAAAGGCAACCCACTGAAGGAGAAAAGAAGTTTGTAAATTATGTATCTAAAAAGAGATTTGTATTCAGGATATATAAATAACTCTTATGACAATAAAAAGAAAAATAAACCAATTAAAAATGGGCTAAAGATTTAAATAGACATGTTTTTGAAGAAGGTATACAAATGGCAAGTTAGCACATGAAAAGATGCTTAACATTATAATTCACTAGGAAATGCAAATTACAATCACAATGAAATTCCACTTTATTCCCAGTAGGATGGCTACAATAAAAAAAGGTAGGCAGTAACAAGTGTTGATGGGAATTGCTGGTGGGAAGTAAATGGTACAGCCTTTTGGAAAACAGTTTGACAGTTCCTCAAAATGTTCAATATGGATTGCCATATGACCCAGAAATGCCACTCCTGAGTATTTACCCAAGATCATGACAATATACACATACACAAAAACACGTACATGATGGTCATAGCACTATTACTTATAATAGCCCCAAAGTGGAAACAACCCAAATGTCTATCAACTGATGAATGGAAAACAAAATGTGTTACAACCATAACATGCAACATCGTTCAGCTATAACAACATGAGGAACTAACATGTGTTACAACGTGGATGAACCTTGAAGACATCATGCTAAGCTAAGGGAGCCGGATGGAAAAGGCCACATGTGGTCCGATTCCATTTATATGAAATGTCCAGAATAGACACATCTTTAGGGACAGAATGTAGTTAGTATTTACCAGGATCTGGGAGCTGTTGGAAATGAGTTATGACTACTGACAACATGGGGTTTCTTTTTTGAATGATGAAAATGTTCTGGATTTAGTGGTGATGGTGCACGCTTTTGAGAATACAAAGAAACTCTGAATTGTACACTTTAAAAAAGTTCAGTGGGTGAATTCTGAGAAAGCCAGCTTGACGGATGAATTCCTTGGACTCTCTTACCGCCCAGGGCTGTTGTTTGTTTCTGACTCACCACGTCAGAGGGATTCTATGGTTTTCTTACTTCGCTTTCCCACAAGAGACAGTATTTCCATTTTGGACAAAAGTAACAGCAGGGGTGCTATCCCCGTCTTGCTTTAGTGAAGGCACCAATGATAATCTAGGAGCTGGAGACGCCAAGGTTTTATCTAGGTTTTATTTAGCATAGCGATTCACCACGGGGCTTGAAGGTTTTTCCTGGTAAACAGCCTTGAGGGTAGGACAGAACTGTCTAAGAAATACCTTTAGTCATTAAATCTAGGACACTGTTGATCAGAGGTTTTTTTGTCAGGGACTGGCCACTCTGGGGCACCTTTTAAATTTCCGGACACATTTTTGGACTTTCTGAGATATAGCAAGAGCATTTCTCAAAATCCACAGGTCCACTAGCTGTCTTTAGAACATGCTTTCTTCCTTCTCATGCATGTGCATGAGTGCACGGGTACACACGCACACACACAGGCGCACAGGTGCACACACACAGGCACACGCGTGCACACAGGTGGACTTGCGCGTGCACGAATGAGCTAGCGTGGTCTGGATGTTCTGGGAGAAAGAGATGTGCACTGAATTTAGTACAAGGTCTTCAGTGTTAACAATGTTAACAAAGAAGACAATGTCACATCTTTGGATTCAGATACTCTACATCAGTGATTTTCAACCAGTGTGCCACAGCAGTCCACACTGGTGTGCTGTAAGAGGTTCTTAGGTGTGCTATGAAAAATTGTAAAGATAATTAATTAAATTATTTTTGAAATAAGTTCAAATCACAATAAGTGCATATTCTTTTTTTTTAGGGGATCGACATCATTTAAGTGTGCCATGGAAACTTAACCATAGATTTAAGAGTGACATCAGATAGAAAGTTTGTAAAACACTGCTTTACACAGCCTTGGTGGGACGTGCACTTACCGTGTCAACACCAGCCAGTCCTTGCTCTCTGGGAAGCTACGAGGATGCTGGTTTGGGATCTTTGTGCTCATGTACTGGACCACCAGGGCCCTCTGGGTACAAATGCAGGGGTGATGGGCTCTACTCACCAACCAGAGATGCCCAGGTCTCTGCTGTTCTCAGAGAAGTTGCCATCCTAGCAACTTCTAAGGGAAGCCAACAGAGGCCAGTAGGGACGGAGGGACAGAACTCATGTTAGGTTTTCTGGCCAGGGACATAGCCTTCCTGGGAACGCTGCAGTTGTGAGGCCCTTGAGCCATCCAAACTAACTGGGCCACATCTATCATTCTTTTCATGTGAAAGCTTGGGCTGGTACTTTGGGTCTTATTATGGCCCAGGAGTCTGTGTTTTATGGCAAATGACATTTGATTTCAACGGCACCTCTGGATATCTATGCCCCTTACCTCTCCATCTCTGTCCTGGTAGTATCTTCACTTTAGACTTTTTCAAAAAAAAATTTCAGGTTAATTTGAGGGTACAAAGAATTAGATTACAACGTTTGCGTTTGTTGGGTGTAGTCCCTGTGGTAGTTGTGTTCTGCCCCCAGATGGTGCGCCACCTACCCTCACATTGTGACCATTAAGTGGGCGCACACCACTTCGAGTGTCCCCAGTGCAAACTTGTAAGAAGGCGTGCAGGGCTCAAAACACTACCCAGAGCTCTGTGGCTTCTGGCCTCCTCCCCCAGACCCCGCAGCTGAGGTTGCTACCACCTTGCCCGACAGCGCCATACACATACACATGGCTGGAGGTGCCAATAAGTTAGCGCAGGCAGGCGGTTCTTCTGGAATATTTCATTGTTCTGATCACCAAACGTGACTGTAGACTCAGAGCCTTATTTCTTTAGGCTCCCTCCCCCCAAAGTTGCCACATACTTTTGTCTCCTTTAGGAATGAGTCTGTGTGTTGCCACGTCAGGAAAGAGGATGGTGCAGGCTGTTACGAAGAGCCTGGTTTTAACGGGCTTTACCTGGTTTGTATTCAATGGCAACAAAACACCGCTTAACACAAAATGTGATCCCCTTGATTTTGTTCTACAGCGGTGACTCTCTGTGATGCCCTCTATGTACTGTGCCACTTGGTGAATGATGTGGCCAACCACGAGCTGTTTCTTCGTGGGCTGCTTGATACAAGGTGCACTTAATAAACACGTCTTTCCATGCATTGCTTTGCCCTCACTCTCCCTTCCAGGAACAGGGACCGTACCTGGTGGTTTTCAGAGCTCCCTTGCCCTGCCGGGCTTCAGAGTTATTTGCTTGATTATGAAGGCACGTGAACTATGATGGGGGCAAGAAAGGGACCTGGTCCCATCCTCTGTATTCACAGCTGCATTCATTTTTCAGAGCTCTGTGGGAAGATGCATTAAAATTCCCGGGATTTCATATAATGTGCTTAAACCCACTATATACTGTGCTCTAATTCTGTAGATAATAGGTTTCCAGACTGTTACCTTGAAGGAAAGGGTATTTGGGGGCCACTCCCAAGATCACAAATGAATTCTGTTAAAATAGATTCCTGGGCCCCACTATTGAGTCAGACTTGGGAGCTGGAGCCCAGAACCTGCCTTGTAACTGGGCGTCCCTGGTGACCTGTATGGGCTGAATGGGAGGCAGTGGAGCTCCGTCCTCCTGCCCTGGGCCCATTCTCATGACTCCGCAATGTGCTTTCCTGTGTGCTGCTTCTCAAGGGGATTCCCAGAGGGAGCAGAACTCCTCGGCTATCTTGCATCTCAAATATGTGTCCTATCTCCAGTTCTATGAACCTCATGGGTAACTGAGCACCTGCCAGGGTCTGCCCTTAGGGAAAAAGCATGAGCTTGGAAAGTCAGAGTTGTAGTTAACATCCAGTTCCAGCAAATAGGCAGAGCATGAAAATCTCTGCAGAACCCGAGATTCCAAGCCTGAAATGGATGTCCTAAAGATTTAAAGAGATGTTTGAGAAGGGAAGCCTTTGCAGAGGAGGTAAGTAACACTGGCCTTAATCCTTCTCAGCAGGAGGAGCCTGGGCCCCCCGAGTCCACTTGAGAATGGAGACAGAGCCTCTGGGATAGAAGGGCAGTGGGCTAAAGCCGTAGCACTGACATGGTGCTGGGTGCCTTTTGGCGAGTCTGCTGAACTCTCTGGGCTGAAACTTTCTCATCTGTAAAAACAGTGATGAAAGAAGTTTTTAGGGGTAAAATGTACTGACACCTGCAATGTATTTGGAAATGAATAAAGAAAGACGAGATTGGTGGAGAGAGGGATGGATAGGTCAGTGGAGATGTGAAAAAGCAGAGTGGGGAAATGTTCATTGTAGAACCCAGATGGTAAGCATATATTAACTGGTGTTCACTGCAAACCTTTTCAACTGTTCTGTGTTTGAAATTTACATAAGATATTAGAAAAAGACAAAATGAGTAAGATTTCAGAGCTGGAATGGTCATTAGAGGCCATTTTATGGATGACCATAAATTATGGCAGAGGACGCAAACCAGGGCTGCCCGTGTCCTGGCCCCCTGTCCATGTGTGGTCCAGTCATCACTCTGCCCTGCAAGGCTGGAAGCCCAGTGATACTTGATGCTTCTGAACACCCCAAAAGTGCTGTGCACTCTTAATTATATGAGACTTAAATGGATGTTGCATGAAAAAAAAAAAAAAGAGAGAGAGAGAGAGAGAAAAGGTAAAATAGGATTGGAAGTATTGGTCTAAATAGGGTTTCCAGGTTTCTCTGCTGCAGGACTTGGCCAAGCCTTTAATGTGCCATTATCTATTGAGAAACCTTTCCCAACACAAGAGTCCTGGGTTGTTTTGTACACGTGTGTGCACGCGTGTGTATGTGTGTGTGTTTGGAGGAGGTAGGAGGTGGCACACGCCTTTTCTAGTGCTTTTTATTTCCATAGCCAGTCCACACATGCACACATTAGAGCTCATGTCCTCATCACATCTCTTAAGGCTGAAGGTGTACACGTGCCAAGTGGCAGGGCCAGGCATGCTGGGGCCTTGATGTCAGGGAGGTTTGAACCCAGGCCCTGCCCTCTGTGGTACCCAGGGAGGGTCCCTGCCCCTGCCCCTGCCAGCCCAATGGCAGTTTTCCTCTGTTGGGGCCCATTGCCCTCAGGGGCAGCAGAAGTCAGTGGGATGTAATCGCCCAAGGAACATGGGGGAACAGATACCCCAAACAAGTTAAATGCCCAGGACAGACAAACTCTGTTCCGGTCCTTGTATTTGACGAAGTGAAGAGGCACCCAGCTTTTCCTGTTTCTGGTTCTCAGGACAGTGAAATGTGTTTTTGGAGCTGGTCAGGATGCATACCAACCTTTCCAACACACACACACACAAAAACACAACATTCTCCAGTGCAGCCGAAACCCTTTATTGGAGCCACCTCCCTAATGCCAATAGTCACTGGCCGCTCTCCTGGGTGCGTGTGGACGGGTCGACCCCGGGTGGGGACTGCGTGCCGGTTTATGTCGTTACAGTACAAGTGGACGCAAAGATTTGCAATAGCTGCCTCTTAGCCGTGACCTTCGCTCACACCCGCTCACGGGGGCCTCATGGTGGGACCGGGGCAGAGAGAAGGGCCACTGTGCTCATGCGGCTGGGCTGTCTGTTCTTTCTGGCTTTTCATGTCGTCTGCTCTCATCTTTGGGGGAAACTAGGCAGTTCCTAAAGAGAAAGAGCTCTCCGGTGGCCCCATGAGCAGTAGCAGGAGGTCAGAGCGGCCTGACGCCCCTGCCCTGCGGCCCCCTTGCCCCCCCACCCCGCCTTAGACTTCTTTTCGCAGCATGACCTTGATGCTGCTGCACATCTGGCCCAGGGCGGCAAAGAGCGGGTTGCAGAAGGTGCGGATGCAGAGCGAGTAGATGTGGCTGATGCATTGGATCTCGATCAGGTAGCTCTTGATGCAGGGCACCACCGCCCAGATGTGGCAGAAAGAGATACAGGCGAACAGGAAGCCCCAGAGCAGGGCCAGCGGGACGCCCAGCAGCGTGGACAGCAGGCGGTAACACCAGTACTTGGACACGGTGAAGGTGGTGTAGCTCACCTTCCACACCCCGTCGAAGCTGTAGGTGCCCACGGGCTCCGCGATCACGTCTTCGAAATCCACCTGCAGGGGCGGGATGGGGAATCCTCAACTCACAGCATCTACCCACTTCCAAGAATCTCCTGGAGGGCTTGCTACAGCCTGGAGGCTGGACCGGGCTCCTGGGACTCTGACCCCGCAGGTGTGGGGGTGGGGGGATGAGGCTGTGCGTTTCTAACAGGCTGCCCAGCAACACCGCTGCTTCCCGGGTGGCACTGACCAGCATAATAGTGAGCCTGTCCCACCCTCATCTTACAGATGGACAAACAGGCCCAGGAAGATGAGCGATTTGCTTAAAGCCAGCAGTAAGTTAGAGGCAGCACTAGAGCCACGGCTCTTAAGTGCTCTTTTTCTGATCCTCGGGGTGCTGGACAATTATATCCATCTTGTGGAGACTTACTGGGCACCTGTGGGTACGACAGTGGACAGCACAGGCTCTACCCTCACGGGGTGGATGGCAGGTGCTCCTGCTACACTGAAAGTGTCAGTGAAGGTGAGAACGAGGGCTGTGTGCACCCCTGTACCCCAGAAAGTAGAGACCTGGGATTACAGAAACTTCCTTGGAGAAGAGACATCTAGCTCAGCTGATACCTGAAAGCAGCCAGTGGAGGGTTGGGTTGTGGGCCAGGAAAGCCACCAGGGCAGAAGCAGTGACTGCCAAGAACTGGTGGGAGGGATGGCATGGTCTGAGGGACACACAGGTGCTTCTGGAAGGCTGAGTGTGCACCCGGAGTGCCCAGGGTGAGGCTGGAAAGGGGAGGCTGACCAGCTCCAGTGCCATTTGCCCTCAGACACTCTTGCACGGAGCGGCTCAGTGAGAGCTGGGTTTTGAGCAGCTTGTTCTGGCTGTTGCAGGTGGGGTGGTGGCCGGGCTGGAAGTGAGGACAGTGTGGGACCAGCGGGGAGCCGTTGTGGATGGCGCCTGGTCCACGGTGATGGTGGTGAGATGGAGAGAGGTGCACAGGTCGGGCAGCTCGTGTGGCACGTGGTAAAGTGAGGTCCGTGTAGTCCCTGGGATGAAGTTCCCCGGCCAGCAAGGCTGCCTGGTGTCTTGAGTGTGGCCAAGCAGCCCCACAGAACCTCCTGGAGGAAGCCAGATCTTACCCTAGTCCTGCAGGGACCTCAGCCCTTCCTCTCCCGCTTCCCACCCGAGTCACTCCTACCTCCTTTGCTGCCTGGTGACTCTGGTTCACACATCCCACCGATCAGGTGACTGAAGCCCCATTCGGGGAGTGGGAATAATCCGTGGCCCCGTCCCTTACCTAACCTTCCCTGAGTCCCTGCCGTGCAGTTAGCATTGCCATAGCTGCCTGCTCACAGGCAGTGTCCCCTCGCGTCACTGAGTCTGAGCTCTGTCTGTGAAATGGAAGCAATGACCATCCTCCAGGGAGTCTGTGGGAATGAAAGGAAGGAAGGCCAGAAAGTCCACCGGACAACCGAAAAGCACTGAGCAGACGTCCAGGCTCCAGGACGGGTCTCCCCGGGATCATTACCAGGAGGGCCTAACCCCTTCTTTCTAGCAGTGCTCCTGGGCCATTTAAATGAAAGGTGATTGAATGAGAAAGCACAGCCTAGTCGGACCAACAGGAGGGGCATGTGGGGGCCCCAGGGACCAGAACCCAAACGTCGCTCTCCCAGGCCTTTTCCCACTTCAGTTGTGGGGAGGAGTTCCCTTCCTCGATGTGTGTAGTTATTACTAAAATTACTTCTCATTACGAAAAACATAGCCACATCACAGAAAATTAATAGAAAAAAAGAAAGCAGATGAGGTCCAAGCTTGCATTTTTCTAACATTCAAGATCACACTTTGGTGGGTTGCTTTCCCTTTGGAGGTTTCAGTGAGCCCCGGACCTGGGTGGGGCCAATTGAGGTGTCCTGACCTCTGTGGTCTGCCCACCCCCATCAGGGCCGATGTCCAGCCTATGCCTCCTGGCTCACAGCCTGGCTTCTAGAGACACTCTGTGGCCTCAGGAGCTTTTGCCGGCACAGGGCAGTGTTTGGGCAGAGGGTGGCCTCTCTGCCTTTGTCCCAGCAGGCCCTCTCCCTTCTTCCCTCTCCTGCTCAGGGCCTCCCCTGCCTCTCCTGCAGCTGTTCCTTAGGACCAGGTCTTCCCACTCAAGGTCACCCAGTCTGACCTCCTCACCTGCAGGTGAGTGGTGACCCTGACTGGGACCCTCACAGGGTCCAGGCTGAATCCAGGCGTCCTGACTCGGATCCAGTGCTCCCCCTGCTGCCCCAGCTGGGTCAGACCCTGCAATGGACGCTGGCTGTGCTGTGGCTATCCCCTCCCAGGTCTGGCCCTTGTCAGCCAGAGACTTGCCCCAGGGGAGGGTCATGGTCACCCAGCCAGCTCTGAGAGCCAGCGACTTCTCCAGCTCTGTGGCAGCCCCACTGCTTTGTCCATTTATCCTAAATATTCCTTCATTCTTTGACTATTTGTGCTTATCCTCTCCGAGGCCACAGAGGGGAGGACAGCCTTGGCTCTGAAGTCACACCACTGAGGTTTGAGTCCATGACTCCTTATTGGCAGGCTGAACTTGACCAAGTCATGTACCTTTTCTGTGCCTCGTTTTCCTAGCTTTGTCTCCTTAATTTACTTAAACCTCCTAGGTTGTCTAAGAATTAAATAAATTAAGATGTAAATACTCAAAACAGCATCTGGCACATAGTACCTGGCTAATAATTGCTAGCTGTCATTGGTAACTTTTACGGAGTGCTTTCTTTAACAGAAGCTAGAGTCCCAAGATGGGTTTGCATACAAGGGCAGTTGCTGACCAGAGGGGCGACTTCCACAAATCTTTGGGAAGCCCTCTGAGCTTCATTTACTCATGTGTAAAATGGGGCTGCTGTGAGGAACAGGGCCAATTTTTCTTGCATTTATCCATCTAGCCATCCATAGCCCACCACCCAGCCACCTACCCACACATTCATCTACCCGGAAGTCACCTACCCAGCTGCCCTCCTGCCGTCCATCACCATCCAAACAAATCTTCACTGAGCGCTCACGTTGTGCGAGGCGCACCAGCTCTTGGGCAGTGCTTAGCCCAATACCTGGCATGTGGTAGGGCGATTATTTGTTTATATGCTCTGAAATTCCTATGAAAACATATCTCAGAAATTCTGTGGGCACCCCAGCTCATCCCCCAGCCCACCTAGTTATAAATATGTGCACATGGGTCTCAGTCTACGCTGATGAGATAAATGGAGTTCTCCTTCCCCTCAATTTCGCTTATTGTAATAGTCCCAGCCTCAATACTTTCTCTATTATGTTTTTTAATTGTTATTATTATTATTACTTTTCTGCAGAAGCCATTGGTGCTGATTGAATTATTTCTGGAATATTCTTCAGGTGCTGTGTGTGGGGTGACTTCTCTGTTTTCTGTGCGTTGGAAAACCTGCTATCAGAAGGCTGGGTAAGGCTGGGTGGAGGCAGCTGTCCCCCTAACTCGGATTTGAGCATTAAGAGAGTGTGCTGGTTTGGGGAGATATTTATAAAAGCCAACTCAGGAGCCTCTAGGCAGCGTCTCTAGGCAGCTGTGCAGCACATCAGAAGTGCACAATGACTTCATTTCTTAATTTGTTTCTAGAAGTGGGGGAGACATGACTCTTTCTTGCAGGGTGATGGGCTGGGGGCCGTTCCCACCGGCTGAGCCTCAGGGTGCTGTGTGCTGCTGGAGAAAGGGGCTGGAGGGCGGAGAGGAGGGAACGATGACAGTGGCTCATTTGGTAGTGCCCATTTTCTGGCGTATTTATTTTTGGAACAGTAAGAGAGCCAGTTGATTAATCGGAACCAGCCAGCACAGCCCCCGCAGTGTCTGAGACGGCGACAGCAGAGCCAGCCATTGCCTGAGGATGCAGGGAGGCCAGTGGCCACCCCCTGTCAGAAATACCTCCCTAAGTCCTCCATGACTCAGTCCTTGGACATCCAGACCCTGGACAGTTCAGATAGGATGTCTGTGGGTGGGGAAATAGCTCTAGCAGCGGGTAGGCAAACAGTTCCAGTCTCAAATTGGCCACTGAATTACTGTGTGACTTGGGGCTTGGGGCTTTCCTTCTCCAGGCTTTGGATTGTTTTTCCTCAACTCTACACAGAGAGGATTGGGAAGGATCCCTACTGACATGGAGTTAGCTTTGGAGTCAGAGGACCAGAGCGAGTGGCTTGGCTTTGCTGGGCCCCAGTTTACTAAGTGTTGCCTTGCTACCTAAAGGGCAGTCCATAGTCAGCAAACCGCCATCCCTAACCCAATGAGGAAATTATAGAAATTGACAGTGAGCACTTAGAGACATTCGTAGCAATTCGATGCAGTTGTTTTTTGACTATTGAATCTAATAATAAAAATTGAAGCCTTGATTTGCATGCCTGTTTTTCATTTCATTCCTCTAGTGATTCATTTTTATTGTGTTTTACAACAGTATTGGTGTACAACAGATTGGCAGAATAGTAATACAACTGGCCTTTTACTGAGATAGTTTGAAAAGCATTAGCCCATAAAATAAGAAACCAAAATGAAGTGACAGCTGCAAAAATAGTTTAAAAATGACAATATTTGGAAATATTGGAAATATTGGAATATTTCCAATAATGGAAATATTGGAATATTTCCAATAATGGAAATATTGGAATATTTCCAATAATGGAAATATTTGGGAGTATACCTAACAAAGGACATGAAAGATCTCTACAAAGAGAATGATGAAACTTTAAGAAAAGAAATAGCTGAAGATGTTAACAAATGGGAAAACATACCGTGCTCATGGCTGGGAAGAATCAACATTGTTAAAATGTCCACACTGCCCAAAGCAATATATAATTTTAATGCAATTCCTATTAAAGTTCCATTGTCATATTTTAAAGATCTTGAAAAAATAATACTTCATTTTATATGGAATCAGAAAAAACCTCGAATAGCCAAAACATTACTCAGCAATAAAAACACAGCAGGAGGAATCACGCTACCAGACCTGAGACTGTACTATAAATCCATAGTGATCAAAACAGCATGGTACTGGCACAAAAGCAGAGAAGTAGATGTCTGGAACAGAATAGAGAACCAAGAGATGAATCCAGCTACTTACCATTATCTGATCTTTGACAAGCCAATTAAAAACATTCAGTGGGGAAAAGATTCCCTATTTAACAAATGGTGCTGGGTGAACTGGCTGGCAACCCATAGAAGGTTGAAACTGGACCCACACCTTTCACCATTAACTAATATAGACTTTCACTGGATAAAAGATTTAAACTTAAGACATGAAACTATAAAAATACTTGAAGAAAGTGCAGGGAAAACTCTTGAAGGAATCGGCCTGGGTGAATATTTTATGAGGAGGACTCCCCAGGCAATTGAAGCAGTATCAAAAATACTGGGACCTGATTAAACTAAAAAGCTTCTGCACAGCCAAGAACATAGTAAGAAAGCAAGCAGACAGCCCTCAGAATGGGAGAAAATATTTGCAGGTTATACCTCCAATAAAGGTCTAATAACCAGAATCCACAGAGAATTCAAACGTATTAACAAGAAAAGAACACGTGTCCCCATCTCAGGGTGGGCAAGGGACTTGAAGAGAAACTTCTCTAAAGAAGACAGACACACAATCTACAAACACATGAAAAAAAGCTCATCATCCTTAATCATCAGAGAAATGCAAATCAAAACTACTCTGAGATATCACCTAACCCCAGTAAGAGTAGCCTACATAATAAAATCCCCAAACCAGAAATGTTGGCGTGGATGTGGAGGAAAGGGCACACTTCTACACTGCTGGTGGGAATGCACACTAATACGTCCCTTCTGGAAGGATGTTTGGAGAATACTTAGAGATCTAAAAATAGACCTGCCATTCTATCCTATAATTCCTTTACTAGGTGTATACCCAGAAGACCAAAAATCACAATATAACAAAGATATCTGTACCAGAATTTTTATTGCAGCCCAATTCATAATTGCTAAGTCATAGAAGAAGCCAAGTGCCCATCGATCTACGAATGGACTAGCAAATTGTGGTACATGTATACCATGGAATATTATGCAGCCTTAAAGAAAGATGGAGACTTTACCTCTTTCATGTTTACATGGATGGAGCTGGAACATATTCTTCCTAGCAAAGTATCTCAGGAATGAAAGAAAAAGTATCCAATGTACTCAGCCCTACTATGAAGCTAATTTATAGCTTTCACATGAAGGCTATAACCCAACTATAGCACAAGACTATGGGGAAAGGGCCAAGGAAGGGTAAGGGTAAGGGATGGGGGAGGCCAGGGTGGAGGGAGGGTAATAGGTGGGGCCACACCTATGGTGCATCTTAGAATGGGTACAGGCGAAACTTACTAAAGGCAGAATACAAATGTCTACATACAATAACTAAGAAAATGCCATGAAGGCTACATTGAACAGTTTGATGAGAATATTTCAGATTGTCTATGAAACCAGCACATTGTACCCCTTGATTGCACTGATGTACACAGCTATGATTTAACAATAAAAAATAAATTAAATAAATTAAAATTGTGTCTTAAGAATTTAAAAAAAATGGCAATGCTTTGCTACTTTTATTTTTAATAACTGGTATTATTCTATAATAATAATGGAATTCTATACAATCAAGGATTTGTATTAGGTCCTTGTGGGTGTCAGTTTTGGGCCATGTATCTTGTATCTGTTATTTGATATGGCATGTAAGGGACTGCCAGAGCAAAGCTCGAGTTGGCCTGACATCAGATGGTGCATCTGAATCCCCTGACATCAGACGGTGCATCTGAATCCCCTGACATCAGACAGTGCATCTGAATCCCCTGACATCAGAGGGTGCGTCTGAATTCCCTGACATCAGACGGTGCATCTGAATCCCCTGACATCAGACGGTGCGTCTGAATCCCCTGACATCAGACGGTGCATCTGAATCCCCTCTACAGTCTCCTTCCAGAGGGTCATCACAGGGACCAGGTTCCCCAGCAGCAGCTGAAGCACAGAACACAGCACAGGCTGGTTCTGATGAGGGGAGGACATGGCCAGGCAACAGGGGCTTGGGGTCAAGAGAATTCTAAAGAGGGGATCTAGGACACCTGATCTAGAACATAAAGGGATTTGAGGTCATGTAAAGAAGCTGGGGAGATGGGCAGCGCCTGTGGCTCAAAGGAGTAGGGCACCAGCCCCATACGCTGGAGGTGGTGGGTTCAAACCCAGCCCTGGCCAAAAACTGCAAAAAAAAAAAATAAAAAGAAAAAAGAAGCTGGGTAGAGACCAAGATAACAGAGAACTACAAGAAAGGGAGAGCATCCTGCCAGAGGAACGCCCTCAGAATCTGTGAGCCCTGGACTTTGCCTGCCTGCTCACTCAGCCTCTGCCCTCAGGAAGGTTGTGCATTTTGAAATGGGTAGAAATGAGTGGTAGAAATAACCTGGGTGGAGGGCTAGGCTTGGCTGTACACCAGCTTTCAGCAGATGGTTAGCTAGTCTCCTCTCAGCATCTATGCCCTTGGGTGGTCTCAGCCCATTTTGGGTCTGGGCTTTCCTCGGATTCACTTTCTCCATGACAGTGTGGCAGCAAGAATGCTATGCCAGTCCCAGAATTAAGCTTTGCAAGACCTGGCAGCTTCTGTTTTGGAGGCCCCTGACCCCACCATGTTAGAAGTCCACTTTTATACTCCGCTCTTGAGACCAGTGAAGTTAGACATCCTCACTGCTGTACCTGCTCTAGAGACTGGTGGAGAGGCCATGTGAATGGGGAGGTCTGAAATTACATGCATAGAGTCCTAACCACCTCAGCATCCCTGCTGAGCCTTGCCTTCCATCTATCTCCACCAATACTCCAGGCATATGAGTGAGCCATCTTGGATGTTCCACCTCGGTAGAGCCCCAGCTGACTGCCTCTGAGTGCAGCTGCATAAAAGGCCTCCAGTGAGGGACCTGTAGAATCGCCCAGCTGAGCCTTGTCAACCCACAGAACTATGAAAGATCATAAAATAGTTGTTGCTTTCAGCCAGCGGTTCTCAACCTGTGGGTTGCGACCCCTTTGGGGGTCAAATGACCCTTTCACAGGGGTTGCCTAAGACCATCCTGCATAGCAGATAATTTACATTATGATTCATAACAGTAGCAAAATTACAAGTATGAAATAGCAACGAAAATAATTTTATGGTTGGAGGGTCACCACAACATGAGGAACTGTATTAAAGGGTTGCGGCATTAGGAAGGTTGAGAACCACTGCTTTAAGCCATTAAGTTTTGGGATGATTTTTTACATAGAAATTTGTAATGACACAGTAATCTTTGGGGAAGATAAGTGACAACTCTGAACTCCAGGTTTGTTTTCTATATGTCAGAATCTGACATGTTTGAATGTGGGATTTTCATGCTCAAACATCACCAGCTCAGCAAGATAAGAACTTCTGCTGGTATGAACCGGGAATCTGCATTTTAACAAGCTCTCCGAGAAAGTGGACCACATTTTGAGAAACTCTAAGAACTTGATAACCCAGAAGTCTCCATAACACCAAGTCATGATACCCTACCATGAATTAGTCTGATGTGGTCCTTCTTAGAGGTCATTGACAGAAGGAAAGACATTTCCAAAAGGGAGGAATTGACAATGAGGAATGACTGGGGGGTTGGAGGACCCTCCATGATCCAGCCTTAACCTTCCTTTTTGCCTTTTCTCCCACAAATTCCCTTTTGGATGTTCTGTACTAATCCCATCTGACAGGTCATTCTTCTGCAGAAAAAGAAGAAAAGAGGTTTCATCTGTTGTGCCAAGTCTAACTAACTGATGGGGTGTGGCTTCCTGAAAGAGTGTGGTGATCCATTGGTAATGTCTGCATGAACAGGAGAAGGGTAGTGGTAGCATCTGCTCCTTACATTTGCAACTCTATCCCACATTCTTCCCAGTGTTGTGAAAAAAAAAAATCCATAACTTTTTTATTCTGTTTCTTCCTCTTGGAAAGCTTTGTCCCTCCATCTCACATTATAAGTTTTTCTCATTTTTATTATGCACCTTCCCATAAAGCTGGATCCTGATTTTCCTCCATAAAAGTAACTTCTTCCTCCCCTGACTTCCCAAGACACTTCACCTGCCATTAATTTGCGACTGTATTCTGCACATTTTCATTACTCTGGTCTTGTCTGTTAGGTTGGATTCATTTTCAAGGGGAAAGGAACCATAATCAGTTTCATTTTGTGCAACTAGGTGTCCCACATGGGCCCAAATTAGGAGCAGGCCTTGGCAGAACTGGTCCCCTGGGTGTTCACTGGCCTGAGCTGATCAGCAAGAGGGTATTTGTTTTTCTGAAAGAGGCACGTGTTTTATGGACAAGGTGGGTGCAGACGGAGCTAGCATATTAGAGGTATGCTGGGGAAGCTGGGATGCCATCTGTCTGCCTGCCCCAACTTGGAGCACCTGAGGAGATAGGAGCTGAAGTCCAAAGCAGAGGACCTGTGTGACACTCGGGCACAACCATTACTGCTTCAGGGCCTGGGAACCTGAGTGTGAGCTGGGAGAAAGGACGAGGGCTGTCAGTGAGTCAGCCCCTGAGACCTCTCAGAAACAACTTGGGAGGACTTTTGGGTGGGGCTGGGTCCTGAGGCAGGCATGGGGCTGGACTTGAGCCTTCCCAACTTGGTTCTGAAGAGAGAAGTGTTGTCAGGTTCTGCTGGCCAGTGGAGAGCCCCGAGACCTTTGGCAGCCCCAGCCTGGTGGGACTTGCACACAGTGGGTCTGTCCTTCTCATTACCGTGTCCTCTGGGACAGCACAGTGCATGGCACACTGTAGGTGCTCTGTCATGATTAGTGGCATTGATGTTGGACAGGAGGGTGAGTGACAAAGGAAACGGGGTGTGCCTTCCTCCTCAGCTCTAAGCTCCATGACCTTCCACACTGCCCTTGGAGCACAAGGCTGGGGTGCACAGGGGTCTTGCTCTGCCTTTGCTCTTGTTTTCTAGCCTAAGTTGAAGGGCAGCACCCAAAGGGGGTGCCTCCCCTCTGCGGGGGTCAGAGCCCTACCCACAATGGGCCTGTCTCCTGCTCTTCATGCTCCTTGGCTTTATGTGTGAAACCCGAGCAGATGGTGGCAAAGGGGACAAGGTCTCCCTCTTTTCCACTCAACCTCTATCTATACCAAAGATTCAGGCTCAGAGAGGGAAAGGGATTTTTTCCAGAGTCACACAGAAAGCTAGGGTCAGGACTGTGACCAGAACTCAAGGCTCTGTGGCAGGGTCCCACCTCAGTGTTCTTTCCATGTCACTCATTTTAGCTGTGGAAGGAGCTCCCTGACTCCCTGCCCTGGGAGCCCGTCCCGACAGGGGCTGCATGGGCCCCGCCAGGGCCTATGAGTCTTCCCGTTGGCCTCCGTCTTGCTTCTCTGTGTCTCTCTGTCTCCCTCACTCCCTCTGCCTTCCTGTCCCTCTTTCTCGTCTTTTCCCCGGTTGATGATGAACTCCAGGTGATGTGGGGGCTGCCCTGTTCAGACAGGCCGCCCGTGTCCCTCCCTTTCTTCCTGCCCTTCATTCCTTAACCGACTGTGACACAAATCTGGCATCTACTTGAGTTGGACTGTGGTATTTATCTGACTGTTTTATGATCCTTGTTCTATAGCTCTAAACTTTTCCATTTCTCAATTACTAAAGACAAGAGAAAGAAAAAATCAACTTCCCCAACTAGAGAATGTCCAAAAAAGCCAAGTAACAATCTGCTCTGGTGAGAATTATTTGCGGTCCTCTTGTTTGGCTGCGGAGGCAGTTTTTCTGGGGCTCAGGGCCTCTGGGAGAGCTTGCCTCACCCTGTTGCCCTGTCCCACCCTGCCATGTTGTCACATGTAGGCCCGGGGCCTGGAGTCGCTCCCTCCTGGCCCAGCAGCACCTGAAAGCCCCTTCTATGCTCCTCAGCTGTTCTGGGTGTCCTTTAGAAGCCATATTCTCCCATGGGGTCCCCTTCCCCAGCCCACTGCAGCCCACCAGGGCCCACCAGATGGTCCCCTGAGCATGGCTCTGGCTCCTGGCTTAGTTCTCTTGTCCGACAGACTTCAAGCTCCTCAAGGCCTCTCTTCAGCTCACATTTGTTACGCTCTTGCTCAGGACTGTGTTAGACACTTTCAAACCCCTCATCTCATTTACTCTCTACCCTGTATTTCTATGGTATGTCTCTGCTCTGAGATTCATTTTCCTGGTGGAGGTAAATGATATTATCCCCATTTCACAGGTAGAAACTGAGGCTCAGAAAGCCGAGGTGCCTTGTCCAGTGTTATCAATTTTAGGAAAAAGGGCATGGATTTCAAATCAGGTCTGTTAAAGTCAAGTCTGGGATTATTCCTATTGAATCTCGCTGTAGAAGCCACGACTGGTTATATCTTACATTTGTTTAGTGCTTTATTGCTTGTGGAACTTGTTCCCAATTTCCCCATGGCTGTGTTCACACTGAGCTATGATACACACATGTCCTAGCTCAATCGCTAGTGATTTATAGACATACCATATACAGCACAGTGTGAGGTGTTATGGAAGAACGCCCTGAGTAAGGAAGGACACGGAGGAGGGAACCCCTGAGTGCTTGGGGGAGTCAGGGAAGGCTTTCTGAAGGAGGAGCCATTTGAGCTGGGCCCTGAAGGCTGAAAGGGGCATTGGCCGTGCGGAGGAGAGGAAGAGGGCATTCCTAGCAAAAGCACAGGGGTGTGTATTGGTGGGAGCAAATCAGGCACAAGAAGCAGGTTAGGACCAGGCTGCGTTAGCTTAGGGAAGCCACCTGGAGAGATTAGGCTTTATGCAGCGAGACAGGTGTCCCATTGAAGGATGGCAAGCCAGGATAGGACAAGCCCTTAGCCACACCATCTAATATAGGGCTTTGAGCCTTCGGCACTTAAAAGGTGGCTAATGCAACTAAAGAATTATAAAGTGTGTTCAACTTTAGTTAAAAGATAGACTGGTACTTGATTCCATTTTTGGAAAACTTTGGAGAATGTTTGGAACAACTTGAGCATGTGAATTGATTTTCACCTGGACGTTTTATGCATTCTACATACAGTACAGAGCAAGTATTTCTGATGGAAATTTACAGCTCAAACATAGATGTACTGTAAGTATAAGATACACCTTGGATTTTAGAAGATGAAGAAAAACTATACAATAGCTCATTACTCTTTTTATATCAATATATTGAAATGATACTATTTTAGATACATATAGTTAAATGAAAACAACCATGAAAATTAATTTACCTGTTTGCTTTTACTTCTTTAAATGTGGCTATTAGAAAACTTAAAATTCCAAGGGGTAACCATATCGCTACTGGACTGTATCCAGCACACTCAGCCGGACCCAGGAGGCCCCAGCACCTGCCCCCTTAATAGCTCTGGCAGTAACTCTGATGGTGACTGAGACCCTGCTTTGAGGAGTTCTGCTTTTATTTTATTTATTTATTTTTATTATTATAATTTTTTTAGAGTCAGAGTCTCACTTTATCACCCTCGGTAGAGTGCCGTGGCGTCACAGCTCCCAGCAACCTCCAACTCCTAGGTTTAGGCAATTCTCTTGCCTCAGCCTCCCGAGTAGCTGGGACTACAGGCGCCTGCCATGATGTTGGGCTATTTTTTGTTGCAGTTTGGCCGGGGCCCGGTTTGAACCCGTCACTCTCAGTATATGGGGCTGGTGCCCTACCCACCGAGCCACAGGCACCACCCCGGAGTTCCACTTTTAAAAGATCCCTCTGGGTACCAGATGGAGGTTGGATTAAAGATGTGGGCCTGGAGGAAGCCGGGCTGCTAATGTCACCAGGCACAAAAAGAGGCCCAACCTCAGGGGCCATGGGGAGACTCTCTGGAGGCTGGACAACTCTTAGCATTCTCTTTTCAGGAACCTAGGTGCCCTCTGAATGGCCTTCGTCCTGTCCGGGCTATTGGACCTGGAGTGAGCAGGACCTGAGGGAAGGACTGGGGTACGTCCCCCAGCCGTGGGGGACAGAGGCTGGGCAGTGGGAGAGTGCAGGGAGTGGGGGCACCTCCAGGGGCTGCCAGCCCTGCTGGAAGCTGCCCTCTGGGGATTAACCCCACACTTACTGAGGAGACCACAGAAATGGCTCCTGGCACGGAATAGAGCCCAACTGGGCCACCCGTTCCTGTTCCTTCGCCGATGAGGGCCAGGCGTGGGTGGCGAGAGCCCCAGAGCAGTAAGGAGGGGTTTTCTTTGTGACTTGCCTTCCCTGCCCCGACCAACTCTTGAACCATGTGTATGTGGCTAATTTTCTGCTCTTGATTATGCTAATGGTCCTCTGGGAGTTTATAAACCTTTTTTTCTCTAAAGGGGAGATTTGGAGAAGACAGAGCAAAACAAGGTCTCTTTGTAGGGAACCCATTGTGCCTGCAGCAGAAATCCTCCCCTGCTGAGCACCGAGGGGGCCAAAACTGACCCCCTCAGAGTTGCTGGGACAGGCCCGCAGAACCTACCTTGACTATGTCTTCGTTAATGTTCTTGGGGTCTCGGTTCACCAGATCAATCTCCTTGAAGTGAATGTCCTTGACGATCTGGGCCTCGAGGTCTGTGCGCTCTTCAGCCATCATCTCAGAGCTGGGGCAGGAGGAGAGCTGAGCAGTGTGGCCAGCGGGGGCTGAAAGTACTGGGGGCAGAGAGACCAGTTCGGTGTCCCGAGACTTGTGTCCCTGCAGGCTAAATAGGCCCCACCCAGTATGCCGGCTGACAGCTGTCCCACATAACTTCAGCCTGCCTCTGGCTAAAGCCTACTGTGGCAGGCCTCCAAGCTAAAATTAAGACTGGAGCTCTTCTGGAAGGCTGAGCACTCCTTAAAGGGGGCCGCTGCGGGGTGCTGGGCTTCAGGAGAGGAAGCAGAGGGCCTGGCGGCACCTGCGTGCTACCAAGGTGGCCAGGCTATTGCCATGGGGCCCCTGGAATTTGTCCCACGGTGGTCAGACTTTGGGCTCCTCTGTAGAGCAGCTGTCCAAGGAAGGCTATGAGGTTGGCCCTAGCTCTGGCGGGCCATGTGGTCTTGGACACACTTCACCTCTCTGGGTTACTATGCCCCCATCTGTAAAATGGGTACGTGATGATAATGGCTGGGACTCTTCCTACCTTTGTGGAGAGGAGATGAGCTTGCGTGTGGGGGGATGGCTTCAGGAGCTGGAAATGCTGTCTGTCTAGCAGGGGCTCTCGTACGACTGTTAGCTCCTGGCCCTGCGCTTTGATGATCTTGAGCAGGTCTGAGGTTTCCCCGTTTCTGGGGCTTTCCCCTGAGATGTGGGGTGGGGCTGGGGATGAGACCCCATATAGGGTAGCTCCTCTTCTGCCTTCTTGATGCCTGGGTGAAGGGGCGGGGGGGAAGTCCATGGTTACGTGCCCTTTACCCTGCCCTAATGACAGCTCCTGGGATCTTACCAGGCTGCAGACACCCCGCATGCACTAACGGGGTAAACCTCTCTTACACGTCTGCTCAGTTTTTCTGTGCCCTCATCCATTCATCTGTCACCTGGGCACCAGCAGTGTGGAAAATGAAGATTCTACGTCCCCGCAGGCCAGGGTCTGGGCATCCATTTATCTGTCCTTCATTCAGAATTTGCCAATGGCTGGGGGTAAACAGACCAGGAAGGCTCTGGCTCTGCTTTGAGGACCCCTCAGTCTAGGGGGACATCAATTAAAAAATAATAAATGATTATAAATACAGTGTGGCAAGTGCTACAAATCAGAAATATTCTACAAAGAGCTTGCCTCAGAAGTCCATAGGTGGCAATGGCTTCCTCTGAGGGCCTTGGGGAAGGTTTCCTACAGGAGGGAGCTCTTGAGTTAAGTATTGAAGGACAAGCAGGGGCTTGACCCCCTAGGACACTCCAGGTTGCGGGATGGTAGACTTGGGGAGTAGTACAGGGTGGAAGGTTGGGGTGTCTGGGGTTGAGGGTGATGCGGGAAGGAGACGTGGCTCAGTTTGGGCTTGAGTGTGAACTACCCCAAACAGCATGCTAAAGAGTATGGGTTTTATCAAGGTGCCAGAAAGCCCTTGAAGGCTCCAGAGCATGAGAGGATCATTATCAGATATGTGTGGGATTTCTGATGAGTCTGTGGTTATTTCGTCTTTGTTGTTTCTGATTGATGATATTAGAGATTTTACTCTTTTTTTCCTGATTAGGTTGGCCAGAGGTTTATCTATTTTATTGACCTTTTCAAAAAACCAGCTGTTTGATTTATTGATCTGTTGTATTATTCTTTTGTTTTCAATTTCATTTAATTCTGCTCTAATTTTGGTTATTTCTTTTCTACTACTGGGTTTGGGGTTGGAATGTTCTTCCTTTTCCAGTTGCGTGAGATGTCCCATTAAGTTGTTAACTTCCTCTCTTTCCGTTCTCTTGAGGAAGGCTTGCAGTGCTATAAATTTCCCTCTTAGAACTGCCTTTGCGGTGTCCCAGAGGTTCTGATAGTTTGTGTCTTCATTGTCGTTTTGTTCCAAAAGATTGGCGATTTCTTTCTTAATCTCATCTCTGACCCAGCTATCATTCAGCATAAGGTTATTTAACTTCCATGTTTTTGTATGGGTATGCAGATTCCTGTTGTTACTCAATTCAAGTTTTATTCCATGATGGTCTGAGAAGATGCATGGAATAATTTCTATTCCTTTAAATTTACTGAGGTTAGACTTGTGACCTAAAATGTGGTCAATTTTGGAGTAAGTTCCGTGGGCTGATGAGAAGTATGTGTATTCAGTTTTGTTGGGATGAAATGTTCTGTAGATGTCTGCTAAATCTAAATATTGGATGGTTAGGTTTAAATCTAAGATTTCTTTGCTCAGCTTCTTGCTGGAGGATCGATCCAACACTGCCAAGGGAGTGTTGAAATCTCCGACGATTATGGAGCTGGAGGAAATCAAGTTGCTCATGTCTGTTAGAGTTTCTCTTATAAATTGAGGTGCATTCTGGTTGGGTGCATAGATATTAATAATTGAGATCTCATCATATTGAGTATTACCCTTAACAAATATGAAGTGACCATTCTTGTCCTTCCTTGCTTTTGATGGTTTAAAGCCTACTGTATCTGCAAATAAAATTGCAACACCTGCTTTTTTCTGATTACCATTTGCCTGAAATATGGATGACCATCCTTTCACCCTGAGTCTGTATTTGTCTTTTAAGTTGAGATGTGACTCTTGCATGCAACAAATATCTGGCTTGAGTTTTTGTATCCAGTCAGCTAACTTATGCCTCTTTAGAGGACAGTTTAAGCCATTCACATTGATGGAGAGTATTGATAAGTCTGGTGGAATTTTGGGTATCGAGTTTTTCAAAGGTCCAGTGGACATTTTTAATCCTTTCGCCAGTGTGGAAGTTGGAGTTTGATCCGAAGTTTCTGAGTGAGTTTACTTTTGTGGTATAGGATTGGGTTGGTCATTGTGGAGGATAGGTCTGAGAATATCCTGAAGAGCTAGGATCCCATCGCAGGCTGGGCAAGGGATTTGAAGAGAAACTTCTCTGAAGAAGACAGGCGCACGGCCTTCAGACATATCAAAAAATGCTCATCATCTTTAATCATCAGAGAAATGCAAATCAAAACTACTTTGAGATATCATCTAACTCCAGTGAGACTAGCCTATATCACAAAATCTCAAGACCAGAGATGTTGGCGTGGATGCGGAGAAAAGGGAACACTTCTGCACTGCTGGTGGGAATGCAAATTAATACATTCCTTTTGGAAAGATATATGGAGAACACTCAGAGATCTAAAAATAGATCTGCCATTCAATCCTGTAATTCCTCTGCTGGGCATATACCCAGAAGACCAAAAATCACAACATAACAAAGATATTTGTACCAGAATGTTTATTGCAGCCCAATTCATAATAGCTAAGTCATGGAAAAAGCCCAAGTGCCCATCGATCCACGAATGGATTAATAAATTGTGGTATATGTACACCATGGAATATTATGCAGCCTTAAAGAAAGATGGAGACTTTACCTCTTTCATGTTTACATGGATGGAGCTGGAACATATTCTTCTTAGTAAAGTATCCCAAGAATGGAAGAAAAAGTACCCAATGTACTCAGCCCTACTATGAGACTAATTTGGGACTCTCACATGAAAGCTATAACCCAGCTACAACTTAACAATAGGGGGAAGTGGGAAAGGGGGGGGTGGGTAGAGGGAGGGGGATCGGTGGGATCACACCTGTGGTGCATCTTACAGGGGTATTTGCGAAACTTGGTAAATGTAGAATGTAAATGTTTTGGCACAGTAACTGAGATAATGCCGGAAAGGCTATGTTAACCACTGTGATAAAAATGTGTCAAATGGTTTATGAAGTGAGTGTATGATGCCCCATGATCATATCAATGTATACAGTTATGATTTAATAAAAAAAAGAACAAAACAAAACAAAACAAAAAAAAGTAAATTATCTAGAGATGATTTAAAGTAAAAAAAAAAAAAAAAGATATGTGTGGGAGGAGGCTCCCTGGTGGGGAGCAGGGTCAAATTCGAGATAGGAAGGCTAATCAGAAAGCTGATGGTAATAAAGCCTCTTTGTAGTGGTGCTAATAATACGGATGCAAAAATAATGTGTTTTGAACAAGGTAGAGACTTTTTTCCCCTCTCTCACTTTACTCAACTAGGTTCTTTAGAAGTGCTCTAGTGGTTCTGTGACATCCTCAGGCATCCAGACCCCCATCCTTCCATTCTGCTGGTCTCAAAGCCACCTCACAGGCACAAGATGGCTGCTGCTCCTCCGGTCATCACATCTGAGTGTGGACAAGAAGAAAGAGGAAGGGGCAGAGGCAGGGGCGGGAAAAGGTATCTGTGAGCTGAGTCAGCTTTGTTACAAAGCTTTCCCAGAAGTCCCGCCGACAACTTCTGTTTGTAGCTCATTAGTTATCCCTGTTGGCAAAGGAGGATCGAATTGTAGGTTTTTAATCTAAGCACATTGTCAGCCCCCACAATGTTATTAGAGATAAATGATAGACAGCTAGAAAACTCTGTTGCTAAGTTTCTTAGGAGTTGTTGCTGTGTGTATTTTTTTCCCATTGCCCTGTCTGGGTCTCCAGATCTCCCTAGTCCTAGGTACATATATCTTATCCTATAAGGTGATTAAATGGTCAAAGAAAGAACGTTGCTGCTTCTTTTCATGTGGGAATACAGCAGGGATCTGAGCCTGAAACTGGCAAGACCAAATGTGTCTGGAGAAAAGGTGTCACAGTAGTACTGTGACAAGGGATGCCGCCTGGAAGAGACTCCTGCTAAACCGGAAGTAAGAGTAAGATAATAATAATGACGACAGAAGGTCATGATTCCCAAAGATTCCACATCTATGCTCTTACAGTGGACTTGAAACTCCTTCTGCCAAGAAGTAGAATCCAGATTCCTTCCCCTGCCAGATTCCCGGCCTTCTCCTCTGAAGCTTCCTGCCGTTGGAACTCAGCCACCATCTTGTGAGGAAGCCCACACTAGCCAGGTGGAGAGACCACCTGTGGAGGAACTGAGCCCCCAGCCGTCAGCACACATCACCATCAGGACTGAGAGCAAATAATGCTTCAGGTAACCCCAGCCCCCAGTCTCAGTCACCACCAATCTCCACACTTTCCAGCTGAAGCTCCAGACACCATGGAACAGAGACCAGGTGCTCTCTGAGCCCTGTCGGAATGCCCATGAACACCATAATTTTCCTTTTTATATCACTGAATTTTCAGGTAGCTTGTTTCACAATTGTGGTTACTCGAACGATGAGTGATAATTGAACACAACAGTAACTACCACCAGTTGAGATTTGCTGTGTGCCTGGTTCCATGCTGCGGCACCCTGGGAGTGCAAATTGGCTTATTTGTCACACAAAAGGGTCACTGCTGCCTCTGGCTGGTGATCAGTGCTGAGTGCCGCTGGAGTGGGACAACCAATACACATTCTGAATTTCAGAGGAAGAACGTGTACTTTGTTGAGCCGGAAGGATGATTGGAATCAGAGAAGCAGAGAGGAAAGGCCAGACGATGCCAGAGGCAGAGAAAGCATCTCTCACTTCCTTAATAACAGTCCTATTTCCAAGACAATGCGAGGGAAAGAGCACTCAAGCGAGGGCCATTAGTCTTTTCTCTCTCGGCCCAGTCACTAAGGGGATTTGTGACCTCTCAGCGCCTCCATGTTCTCACTGGTCAGGTGTGGGTGGTAAGGCCTGCAGAGTCCCTCACGTGTGAGTCTGTGCCCCAAGCCAAGGCCCAGGGAACCTGGGGCAAAAATGTTAGGAAGAAAACTTATCAAGTCAACCTTGGGGTGATGCATCTAATAAGAGAACACAATTAAGGAGAGTGATTTTCCAAGCCCATTTTGTGTCTGTGATTTTATGGAGGACTTTGTGTTCTTATTTTAAGGGCATTTTGTTGTTGTTTTTGTTGTTTGCCTTGGGAGGGAAAAGACAGAGGAAAACATTTTGAAAATGAGATATGCAGGTAGACATAGATTCGTGAAATGGGAAAGGTGGAGGTGATGGGAAAGGGGAAGATTATATAGGCTGACTCTGATGGAGTCCCGGCACTTAGTGAGCGGTCAGATCAGGGCTGCCATTAACCAGCCAGCTTCATCCTTCATGCTAATGTTTCACAGCGGGCAGATCTACAAAAATCAGCAAGGAAGGAGACTCTGTTTGTTGAGGAGTTTGATATCTACGCTGAGGGCTTCTATTTTCTGCATGACTTGGCTTTTGGGGTCTGCATTTTAGAAGACAAATTACAGTATGCTAGAGCTGGAAGAGACCCAGCTTTCCCATTTTACAGGTAAAGAAATTGGGGGTCCAAAATTCTTGGTTCATAGAAGGGCGAGCCCATGAGCAGGGAATTCCTTTCCAAACTTAAGTTTACTCACTTATGTAATGATAGCAGCACCATCTTTTCCTTCCATCAGTGATTTTAAGATTTCTAGAATGGGTTCCCTTGCAAAAGACGATGTGAGCTCAGGATGCTAGAGTGGTGGAGGTGACTGTTCTGTGCACTGGTTAGATTATACTTGGAGCCTCCTTCAGGCTCTGTGTTTTAAGAGGGGTCTAGTTAAATTAGATCTTATCTAAGGAGAGTGAGTATGATGATGCGGGAACTTGAAACATGTCTTGTAAGAAACAGGAGAATCTGGGTTGGAGAAGAGAAGACTGAGGGGGAGGGGCAGAAGAACTTTACTCAAGTCTCTGAAGGTTTAAAGGATGAGGTTTACTCTGGGTGGTCCCAAGGGCTAGTCAGTAAGTGGCAGACTTTGGTTTGGCCCTGGAGCTCTGCTGCCCTCCTCGATAATGATAGCTGGTAGGATTACTGTTAAGGGTACCAGAAAGAAATGCATTGCAGTTTTCCAGAGATGTCATAATATGCTTCAGAAAGGGGCAGGTGTCTTGGGGCCAGAAGCGTTAAAGGTAGAGAAGTGAAAGGGAGCCCCACACTGGAAAACTGGAGGAATGAGCCAATAGTAGGGCCATAGAGTAAATATAATTTAGGCCAGTCTGGCTACATAAGTTGAGGGTCCAGGGTGAAAACAAAAAACCCTTTTTAAAAAGTAGTTAAAATTTTCAAGATGCTGAACCTAAACACCAGGCCCCAGGCTTGTAGGCTCATGAAGCTGGCCCTGGTCTCAGTCTCTGAGGGCCACATTTTCTCTGTCATGACCATTGAACTCTGTGCTCATAGCACAAAAGCAGCCAGAGACAACAGGGAAATGAAGGGGCATGGTTGGGTCCCAGTGAAACTTTACTTACAAAAATAAGTGGCAGCCACATCACCAAAATAGGATTTTGGCCTATGGGCCATAGTGTGCAAATCCTGTGCAGAGTCCTGGGTCATCAGAGCCATCTCTAGATGGTGCTGCCCTGAGCTTTGTCTGGCCCCAGGTTCATGTTCAAGCCAGCGCAGGTGTGTGCTCCTGACCTCCTCCACTGAGGAAGAACTGCTCTGACTTGAGCACACACCTCATCAGGTTCCTTCAGTCTTTGCTTTGTTTTTGTTTGTTTGTTTGTTTCAGATTGATATGAGGGTACAAATGTTTAGGTTACATTGTTTTCATTTCTCAGGTAAAGTTCAAGTTGTAGTTGAGCCTCCATTCAAGGGGCGTGCCGAACACCCTCCCATTCTCCCATTGTGCACGTTAGGTGAGATCCTGCCAATTGCCCTCCCTCTTATAGTTCTGGAGGCCACGAGTCCTAAAATCAAGGGGTGAGCAGGCTGGCATTCCTTTTGGAGGTTCTGGGAGACAATGTTTTCCTGCTTTTCTATCTTCGAGAGGCTGCCTTTATTCCTCAGTTTGTGGCTCCTTCTCCCACCTTTTAAGGGCATCCCTCACCCTCTGCTTCCAAACAGGAGCTGTGGTCCAGGATCTCACCTCCCCTCTGCCCTCCCTATACCCCCTCCCTGCCCCACCTCTGGTCCCCAGAAGTTCCTGTGTTTCCTGCCTATTGGCTTTTGAGCACCTGGATTTCACTGCTGTCTGCAGCCGCTGGTTCTGCGAGGGCTCCATGGGACCTCATCTCCAGGGCTGTCTTTCCAGACATTAAAGATAGCACTGGCCTCAACTGTGCAGAGCCTGCTGGTCAGCGAACTCTTCCCCTCCCTTTTTTTCTAGACGAACGTTATAGAAATCTGAAAAGCAGATTTGGGGCTTTGTATAAAGAGAGACTGTCCAACAGCCCGAGGTCTCTGGGAATCGACAGGGAAAGGTCCAGGGTTGGTCACCTGCAGGAGGCAGAATCCTGTAAGAGCTTAAGAGCGTGGGCTTCGGAGTCAATTGATCTGAGAGGATACACTAGCCAAAAGGCGTATGACTGAACCTCAGTTTCCTTACCTGTAAAATAGGAATGATAATAATAAGATGAAGGGAGGACCATGCCGGGGTCAAAAGCCGAAAGGCCCTCCAGGTAAATGAAGAACGCCGGCCAGGTGGAAGAAACACACGGCCTCCGTGGTCATCGCTTTTTTGATGGACCTGGGGGCAAGAAATACTCCTCTTCCCTTTGAGCTGTAGGTAAATGGACAGGGCAACCACAGTGATGAGAGCAAGGGGAGCTCAGCCTCAATGTGAGGAGACAGCAAGGAGAGGTGAGGAGTGTGGAAAATTAGAGATTGGGTGCCCAACTGACTCAGAGAGGAGTGGGATGTGAAAGCTCAGGGCTGGTGCTGAATGGCTCAGCCTGGGAGAGGACACAGAGTCTGGGGCTGTAAAGAATCCTAGTCCCCAGCCCACACACTAGACCAATTATGGTAGAATCTCTGAGTTAGAACCCACGCATCGGGAATCCTTAAATCTCCCAATGCTTCTGGAGTTAGAACCAGCATCTGGCTGCAGGAGGAGCCGACCATGGCCGCGGCGCCCCCTGGTGGTGGAGCCGAGGAAAGACTAAGGAAAGGAGAGAAGGTGGTGGGGGTTGGAGGGGTGATGGAGCGCCATCTGCCCCGCCTGTGTGGCCCCTCCTGTGACCTGTCCCCTCTTCATGAAGCTTCCCACGTCTAATGGTCCTGTTGTCATTGGATGGGGGAGGGGCTGAGTTTAGTGGCAAATGACATAAGGTTTGAACAGCTATTGTGAATAAGAGCAGCTGATTTACAGGGGACAAAAAGCCTGATATCTTTGTGACATTGCTTACCATGTGGTTGGTCTTTCATGGAGGACAGCATGACACTTAATCAGAACTTGAGCAAGAAAATTTTAAAATGTATATTTATGCCGAGAAAGAATCCCAATGGACCGGAAATCAGGAAAACAGAGTCTTTGGGAGTTACAGAGTAATCAGCTGATTTTAGGATTAGATTACAAGGTCAGCTGCCCAGGACTCAAAATGAAATAAAATGTCCCAACCACCACAAGCTTGGTAAACTCTAGCTTAAAATTTAAACCTGCCTCACAGGAGACAGATAGAACATGGAGGAGATGACTGTCAGACGTTTAACAAAGTTTTCATGCAAATGTAACCTTGATCACCACAAAAAACACTGAGATCTTCACTAGGACGATTATTAAATTGAGGCAGTGGAAGAAAATTGTTCATTAGGTCACATTTGTCTGATAAATTTGGCACCTCAGCGAGGTAAATACAAATCATTCTTAGGCAAACAGAACTTTGGTGGTTTGCTAATGGTCTTTATTTTGTTTTGCTTACACACATGAGAATATCTCTGCACTATTTCACTTGAACTTGCTGTAGAGCTGGCAGGGGGTTGTCAGGAGAAGTTTTAAATGTAGCTGACACGCATCTTTACCTCCACTATTGATTTCCCAGCGATAGCCTAGGAGGCATTTATTTTATGAGGGGAAATGCAATATCGTTTATCCTTATTAGAGGCCCAGGCAAAGAGTAGTCAAACTGGTTGGTTCCCTGGAGTCTAGGCGGTTGGGGAAGGAGGTGGCAGGATTGGAGGAAAGGAGCAAGTTTTAGGCATCTCTCTCGGCAGCGGTGTGGAGGAGAAAGTGGCTTTGCGCTGGGGCAGGAAGACCAAGGGATTGGAAGGAAGCAATATTGCTAAATGAGAAATGATGGTGGAGCCCAAACACTGGAGGAAGCATGGAGGGAGGCTTGGCCTAAAGGCGTGGATTTAGCAGAAGGGTTGGGACAAGGCACTCTTTTCTTTAATGCAGTTAGGTTTACTGGGAATAACTGAGCACGTGGGGTTTTCAAGGTTTCTGACCACGTGTTCTGAGGACTTAACACAAGTCTTTTCAGAGATCATAAAGGAACTTCTGGAAGAAACTGACTCACAGGCAATGAATAGCTGGGGATACGCTGTTGCTGAGAATTCAGCTGTTTGGAGAACAGTGCCTGGCACCCAGCAGAGACTCTATAGACACTTGCTGAGGGAATAAACAGAGGTAATATCACATTCATTCATAGCTGGGAAGAGAAGTGGGGCAGAAATGCCCAGCCCGAAAATTCTGTGAATGAAGGATGTTGGAAATAAATTGTGTCTTGTTACATACGTTCATTCGAGCTATTCAGCTTGGGGACCCCATGGAGGAAAGGATTGTGAATGGGGGTCCAGCTTCAATCAGGCAGGACGTCTGCTCCACGCGGAGGGTGGTACTGACTGCCAGTCACGCTTTTGCCTGTGCTGGCTCTTGGCTCTTTGGAAGCCATCAGGGGTGCCTGCTTCTCTGCCCTGTAATGACTCATGTCAGAGCTGAGGCCAGAATGCCAGCAGCTTTCAGCTGGATTCCGAGTACTTTTGAATTGATGTGGAAGGCCATTATCTTTAATTGCAAATGCAGAGAAGATTGACATTTGTGGTTTTGAAAAGACTGGATCTAAGTTGGTTTGTATAAATTAGAGTTCATCCTGGCTCTCCTACGTACTCAGTGTGACTTTAGGCAAGTTTCTTCATCGCACCATATCTTGCTTCCTCCTCAGTAAAATGGGGGTGATTATGTTTCTTAACTCACAGGACGAAGTGAGTGAATATGTGAGTAAATGTTTGTAAAGCATTTAGACAGTGCCTGGCACATGGCGAGGGCTCCATTTATTAGTCATCGTTGTTATTGTTTATCAGTGGTAGTAATATTTTTTTAAAGGAAGAGGTAACACTTGTTTGTTATGCGCTCTGAGGACTAAACACGTATCCACTGCCACTGCACTGCCACCATAGCCCTAAGAAGAAAGTTCAGAGAGGTGTCTAAGGCAGGTGTCCTCAAACTGCGGCCCACGGGCCACATGAAGCGGTGTGAATTGTATTCGTTCCCGTTTTGTTTTTTACTTCAAAATAAGATATGTGCAGTGTGCATAGCAATTTGTTCATAGCTTTTTTTTTTTTTAAACTATAGTCCGGCCCTCCAACGGTCTGAGGGACAGTGAATTGGCCCCCTGTTGAAAAAGTTTGAGGACGCCTGGTCTAAGGTAACACAGTTGCTAAATGGTGCTGGGATTCAATCTGAGTGATGCCAAATCTTGTCCCCAGGCCTCAGGCTAGTTCTGAAAGGGATCAGGATGACCTTCAGTTTGCAACTGAAGATGGCCTTTGGGTGGAGAGTGGGGATGAGCCTGTGCAGAGATGCTACACATGGGCTCTGGGTTAGAGGGGCCTCCTTTGGAGTGTGCAATTTGGCACCCTGGGTCTAATCATGGGAGCAGACTCTAGACGGCCACCTTGATGAATCAGTCCCCCTTGGCGGGTAGGGTGGGGGGTTGAAGCTGCAGCCTGGAGGGAAGTTGCTAGGAAGAGGGCCAGGTGGACAGAGCTGAGACCATCATGGTCAGGAGCATGGGTGGCTGGGAGCTGAGTCTGAGCTCCAGTGCATGAGACAAGTCAAGGAGGAGGGTGTAGTGGTGGAAGTTACAGCACCAGAATCAATTTTAAATAGTCAGGTGTCGGTTGACGGTAATATATATATATAGATTTTTTTAACCCAAGTGAGATCTCCTCTGGGGAGTACTGGAAATTTGGGATGGAGGTCAGGGTGGAGGAAGGGCTGGCATTCAGCAAAACCAGGCAATGTCAGAGAAACATGGTAGATATTATTGTCCCATTTCATGGATCAGGAAATAAAGGCCCTGAGAATTAAAGCAACCTGCCCAAGGTCAATCTGGGAGAAAGTAGAAGAACCTGCTTCATTTAATTCACGCCCCCGTATTCTTCCCATCATAGGAATTGGTTGTTAATCTACCCAGCGGGGCTGCAGGCTCAGATACAGATGTGGATCCAGGCAGGGTAGGGGGGCGGGGGTATGCAGGTGCCGTATTGAAATGCTGTACCCTGCCATGATCTGACTGCTTCTTCAGCAAAGCTCCCTGAGCTTCAGCAGGGGCAGGAGCTGGAAGCTGGAGGGGAGAGCTGTGAGTCTGTGTTTTCTACCTCATGCTCTGAGAGTTTGGGGCAAGGGAGGAGTGGACATGGCTCCCTGTCAGAGGCCTGGCTTCTCTGCTGGGAGCTCCTCTGGGGAGGTGGAGAAGTTCCGTAACAGTTCTTGGGGGTAGAGGCTGGGCCGGGGGGAAGGAGCCTCTGCGGGGGGCTCTGCCCCTTCTCTCCCGATACTTGCCCACCTCCCTGCCCCCTCAGTCGGCCAGGTGGCCTTCCTTGGTGCTGCATCAGACACTGAGCTTTCTGGTAAGCGCATGTTTGAAGAAAGACTTCCAGCTTCAGCCAACTTTAAACCGTTTGAAGGCTGAGATAGCAAAGCACATTACCCCTGGGGGGTGACACCTAGCAATGCACAAGGTCCCCAGCAGCCACTGGGCACAGTGAGCTGACAGCGTGGCGGGCGCTGTGTGTGCTCTGCCCACACTCCCGTGCCTTTACCTTGTTGGGTGCCCCAGCCGCTGGTACTCATGTTTCCCTGCCGAGATCTTCCCCGGGGCCCTGGGGCCTGCTTTGGCAATTATCACCCTGTAGGGGCAGCAGCCAGCAACCACTGACTGGCAGGAGTTGGTGTGTAAACACCCCTGCTCCTCACCCCTGGGGAGCCGGGGCTGAGGCCTGTGTACCCCTTAGGGGTCCCCAGCAGGATCCCATGTCAGTCAGCCACAGTGGCAGCTGGTTTGATCAGCCATTAGCCGCACCTGCCTCTCCCTGGACCAGTTTCCCGTCCCTGTCAGTCTTCTTTGCACCTCCCACATAGGCCACTTGTTCTAGAATCCTTGTCTCAGAGTGTCCTCCTGGGGCACCCAGCTAGGAAGCTATTTTAAGACCTGGCCACTCATTTACCTTTAGATGCCCTCTGGGCACTTATGTCCTTTCTTTATGACAGTAGATGTGTCAGAACTGTCCCTCACTGTTGACTTGGGGGCATGGATTATTTCTTCCTGGGCATCCTTACCAGCAGGTCATCCAGTTCCCCCAGGCAGCCCAGCACTGACTATTCCTATAGAAGAGTTCTGGGCCAGGAGCAATGTGGGGACATTGGCAATGTCTGGAGACACCTTTGCTTGTGGTGTGTGTGCTGCTGACACCTGGTATACAGGTTGGGACGCAGCTGAACATCCTCTGCACATGAGGCAGCCCCGGCCACAGAGCTCCCTCACAGTCAGTGGTGCTGAGGCTGAGAAAAGGCTTTCACAATGGGAGCCAGTCACCCTGGCAGGATTCTTGGCAGGAGGGAGTCCCAAGCCCCAGGACAGACCGTCAAGAGTCAGCCCTAGAGGCTCACTCGATGGCACTGGGCAAAAGGTGGGACACAGGAGACCCATTTCTTGGTGAGAACATACCAGCACCTTTGAAGTGTGAATGAATCAGCTGGAAGGAACCTTAGAGAAGCAGCATCAGACCAGGTTAAGTTTTGGATGTCTGATTGCCCAGGCGGGAGCGGCAAGTTCAAGAGATTATAAGTTATGCAAAGGAAACAGCGTGTTCTTGTGTGTAAACAGCGTGTTCTCGTCTGTAACGGAAGCAGAGAAGTAACTGCCGCCCCCAGTCTCAGGCATGGCCACAGAGGGGGCCTCCGCCATTTGCATTTTTATGAATCTGGAGTTTAAGTGGCCATGAAGGCCAGCCTGGACAGCAGGGTGCAGCCAGAGCCTGCAGAGCTATGGGAAGGGGAGCTGTTTTCTGCAGAAGCTGAGGTCGGGGGCACTCAGGGACTGGCTTTGTTTTCCTTCCCACCACCTTTCAATCCCTCTCTACCCCCTGTTGCCATCCTGGGCAGAGACTCCAGCCTCCATTTCTCTTTGGGGAATTACAACAGATTCACATTCAGGCTTAGTTAAGGAAGCCCACTCTTCTTTTTTTTTCTTTTTTTTTATTAAATCATAACTGTATACATTGATATGATCATGGGGCATCATACACTCGGGAAGCTCACTCTTCAGTGTCAACCAGAAAGGTCCCCAGGACCCGCTGGGAGCTGGGGGTGTGAGCAGTGCCCAGTGCAAGCTGCTGGGGCGTGTCCCCATGTAAGCAGGCCTGGAGCTGTGTGTGTATACCAAACCAGTGTCCTAAACCTTTGTGGGCATGTGACTCACCTGAGGTTTTTGTTTAAATGCAGATTCTGTCTCAGCAGGTCTGGGGTGGGGCCCAAGAATCTGCATTGCTGACAAGCTCCCAGTGACATAGATGCTTCATCTGGGACCACACTTTGGATGACAAAGCATCAGACCTCGTCTAAAAAAAAAAAAGAAAGGAAAGAAATCCCAGCCTATTATAGCTTTAATATCATTTTCAGCTCTAAGCTTCTTTTTCCCCTCTCCTCAGGCGAGGCCGCTGGGCCTAGAGTGAGCAGGGCCCTGGCCTGGTCCTTCACGCTCCAGTCTGCTCTGCCCTGCTCCTTCCATCCTGGAGTGGAACGTGGGCAGTTAGAGGGAAGGCTAAAAGGCGGTTCCACGGAGATAGTGCTGTCTGGAGCTGCTCTTTCTGGGTGGACGCCTGGCCGGCACACAAATACTAGCTCCCGCTAGAGAAGCTCTATGCGGCCACTGTCCAGCCCCCCAGACACTCTCAACCTGACCTTGGGTCCTGCCCTGGAGCTCACACCCTGACTCTTCCACAGAGTCAATCTTCTTGGTGTCTGGGGACGTGCAGGTGCCCTGGGTGCCTTACTTGGCTGGGCTGCTCTAACAAAATACCGTAGACCAGGTAGCTTAAATAGCAGGAAGTTTCCTCATTGTTCCGGAGGCTGAAGTCCAAGATCAGGGTGCTGTTTAAGGTGAGAGTCTCTTCCTGGCTTGCAAATAGCTCTCTCCTCACTGTGGCCTCACAGTGAAGGGCAGACACAGGGGAGGAGAGAAGAATGAACTCTCTGGCACTTTCTTTTACCAGGACACTAATTCTATTGGATCAGGTTATCACTTCCTTCTTTTTGAGACAGAGTCTTGCTCATTGCCCCAGGGTAGAGTGCCATGGCGTCAGCCTCGCTCACAGCAACCTCAAACTCCTAGGTTCAAGTGGTCCTCTTGCCTCAGCCTCCTGAGTAGCTGGGACTACAGGCACCTGCCACGATGTCTGGCTAGTGTTCTTCTATTTTTAGTAGAGATGGGGTCTCACTCTTGCTCAGATTGGTCTTGAACTCTTGAGTTCGAGGGATCCTTTTGCCTCAGCCTCCTAGAGTGCTAGGAGAGATAGGAGCCACTGTGCCTGGCAGGGTCTCACTTTCTCAGCCTCAGGCAAACTTCGTTATTTCCTTAGTCCAAACACAGTTACAATGGGAGTTAGGGCTTCAACACAAGAATCTAGGGATGGAAGCATTTTATTCCATGGTATTAGGCCCACCGTATGAGCTGCCTGGCCCTGCTGCTGCAGCATTAGGCATTAGGCATACCTTGCTTACCCCCCAATCTCTGGGCACTGCTGTTCAGTACTACCAAGATCTCCATGAACTCCATTAACACTTAAGGTGGCCTTTGAGACTTTGTACCTCAATAGAAATCCAGCCAGGGAGAGGAGCCTATGTCCTCGTCCTGCAAGCCCTCCCCAGCTCCCAAATGGCTGTCCTGGGCTTCTCCTCACGTGGCTTGGGAGGAGAGGAACGACCCCCTCTTCTCCACCTGTAGGGAAATGCCATAAGACCTGGTACCCCAAAAGAAATATCCCGTGGGGAGTGATGAGTTTGACAGACCAATATCCTATCTGACCAACTTTTAAATGCTTATAGAGCCCTTGCTAATGGCCAGAATTTGTTCTAAATGCTTTACTTATACTGTTACCTTATTCAATTCTCACCTACTCCTGTGAGATAGATATTTTACAGATGAGGAAACCAAGGCTCAGAGAGGTTAGGGATCTTGCTGAGAGTGACACAGCTTGTCTGTGGCAGAGCTAGGATATGAATCTCAACAGCCAGACTCTGACAGGGCCTCCAAACACCTCTCTCTGGGGCCTCTCAGAGGCCAGCATGGAGGTGCTCCCAGGAGGGAGGAAGATGAAGCTGCAGGCGGGAAAGGACATGGCCGAATTTCCACAGCCCCTGAGAGGCCAGCCCAGGTCTGACATGGGACTCGTGACACCAGGGTGGTGTCACGGCATGGACTGTTGTTAAACAGCTTTTCCTCACCTACTTGCCCCTGCTCTTTGGATTTTTGAAAACCTTTAAGTACCATTAAATGTAGAGAACAGAACGGCTCTTAACAGGCTGCAACTGCGCTTTCCTTAGGATAAAGGTCTCTGGGTATTTGGCAACAAATTCCTTGGGTAACTTCCAGAGGAACCAGCCCCAATTCTCCACCACCCTCTCCGTGTCCTAGAACAAGGACAAGCAGGGATTGGTCCTGTGTACGTGTCTCTGGAGCTCTTGTCAGAAAATAAGCGTGTTCAGAAGCCTGGAGCGCCCAGGCCACCTGAGTCCCCCTCACTCGCTCACGGCCCCGGCACTCACACCCTCCCAAAGTCTCAGAGCCCCCGGACAACTCTGGACCATGCCGTCCTCTGTGACCAGCACACCGCTGATAATAACAACACCAGCTGCTAACAACTAGCAGCAAAATCCCAGTTCGCCTGATTGGTAATTCAGACCCTTGCTTCTTCACTCTGCTGATCATTTTAAATTAAAATGAGGCAGGCTGATTGCCAGTTTCAACCCATTAAAGCATCAGCTCCTGCCTACAGGGGTTATATAACCTGGTAAATGCTCTGTAAATATTTCTGGAGGCAACAGGTAAATGAACTTCCCATGGACGCTTGAGGAGAGGATTATGGAAGAGGCTGAAGGCTTCCCTGGAGGAATTCATCCCGGCAGTGGCGTGCCAGTCACTGTGATGCCCCTTCCAGTCCCAGCACCTCTCCCACCTTTCAGGGTGGGGCAGCCCTAGGAGGAGGTGATCAGTGAAAGCACTTAGCACTGTGCTGGGCCGTGACAGCCTCTGCGGAAGGCCACTGGTTCCCTGCTCATAGGAGGGGTGGGGCGTGTCCTCTGTCCCTGGTACCAAACCAACACATCCAAAGCCCGCTTGCTCATTTCTTGGTGGCTGAAATCCAGATGGCCTGCCTCCCATCTGTGGCCATCATTGGCCATGTGTCCCCTCTATTCCCACATGACCCTCAATCCCCCACTTCCTCAATTTCCACACCCTCCAGTCTGCTAACATTGAGCACTCATGCTGAAAATCACCTTCATGGAAGTTGGTGGTGGAGGTGCAGGAGACGCAGGCTTCTCTGCAAGCCCACTGCCTTCCGCCTGCCTGCTTGATCCTCTTTCCTCATTGCACCCACTTTGGGGAGGGGAAGGATGCATCTTTCTCCTTGCAGAGCCATCTTGCCCCAAGTACGTCTTTACCCTCAAGCCTTTATGAGGCTTTCTGACCAGTGCTTGTCAAAGTGGGGGGCCCAGGCCGGCAGCATGAGCATTCCCTGGTCAGTCATGAGATTCTTGGGCCTCACCCCAGACCTACTGACTTGGATGCCCTCCACGTGATTCTGATGCATCCTCAAGATGGAGCAACCAATCTTGGGAAAAAGCCAGTGCTCGCTCCCTGGCGAGATTTCTGGCAAATCAAAATGTCTTCTCTTTGTTGTGAAGGCTTCAAGGGGAGCTGGACTTTGGGGAGGCAGCTCAGCTTCTCCCTATTAAGTCATCAGAGCATCAACTTTGGAGTTAGCAGTCCTGGGTTCTGATCTCATCTCTTCCCTGTACAGGCTGTGCAACCCTGGGGAGTGTAGTTTACCTCTCTGAGCCGCAGTTTCTTCCTCCAACAGTGTTCTCCATTCAACCCTCTCCTAGGATTCTTTTCAGTCTCGGAGGTTATCAAAGATATGGAGGCCCTTTGCAAACTGTAAACTGAGGGAATGTGGGCTTACCTCATGACTTTCAGGGATCCTCCCGGGGGAGGGTGTGAGGGTCTTGTGGTCTCTCTTTTTCTTCCTCTGGACAAATCTCTGAGTGCCAAAAGCCTGGGTCACCTGTTGAGCTGAACATGGCTACGTGTGGGGATGGAGCCTGCTGGAAACTTGGTTTGCAGACACAGCCGGCAGGGCATGGGCAGGGCTGGGCAGAGGCCACCCTCCACATCTGACCTTGGGCAACACGTGACTTCACTCCCGGCCCAGGCTCCTCAGGCAGCTGCCTGTCTGTAGGTCACACACTTCTAGAACCCTGAGCTGAAGAGAAAAGAGAAAAACATAGGCTGAGGCAACACCGTACAGGAAGATTCTGCCCATATATTATCTAATTAATACCCCCTGATTACATACAGAGAGAGAGAGATAACATACCACCCTAGATCCTTTGTGATGACTGAGGCAAAAAAAATCACTCGTTCTCTGTTACCCTACAGGTTATAGCACTTTTCATCATCCTGAGCTCATCATATTCTTGTACTCCTCCAGAATATAAATTTTCCATAATTAAAATTTCAACCTCTATACACTTTTTTTGCCACCACACTTATTAAAAACAGTTTCAAAGTTGTTACATAAGTCTTCAAAATTGTCATTTTAGATGGCTCCCAAATATTTCGTTAGGTGGACGTATTATGACTCATTGATCTGTTTCCATACTGTGGACACTAAACTTTTTTGAGGTGCCGTTAAATTATGCTGCAATGCCAACGTCTTTGGAAATTTGGCTTTCGGATTATTTTAGAAAAAATTATTGTTGCAATCATTGTTGGGTCACAGCATTATCAATCATTCTATGGCTCAAGAAACTTAACTTTCCAAATTACTTTCTGAAATACTCTGCCACGAGCAATATTTAAACTTACCAGTTTCCCTGAAACCTTGTTGCCTTGGGAATTATTGTTACTTTTGCTAATTTAGTAGCTATCCTGTGTCACATCAATGTACTTGCATTTCTTTAGTAATTACTAATGCCAAATATATACGATTTTTGTTGTTTGGGATTTATTGTGGCTCAGTCGGTAGGGCGCCGGCCCCATATACCGAGGGTGGCGGGTTCAAACCCGGCCCCGGCTGAACTGCAAACCAAAAAATAGCCGGGCGTTGTGGCAGGCGCCTGTAGTCCCAGCTACTCGGGAAGCTGAGGCAAGAGAATCGCTTAAGCCCAGGAGTTGGAGGTTGCTGTGAGCTGTGTGATGCCACGGCACTCTACCGAGGGCCATAAAGTGAGACTCTGTCTCTACAAAAAAAAAAAAAAAAAGAATTAGGTTATACTGACTGCATTTGTTAGATAAAGTCCCTCTTATAATTGTGTCCTCCTCCCAAGAGGTGTGCCATACACCGTGACCCTCATCCCCCTCCCTCTGTCCTTCTCCCACCTCCCCATGTGTTAACTCATCTGCTGCCTTCATGTTAGAATTGAGTACATTGGATTCTTGCTTCTCTGTTCTTGTGATGTTTTACTAAGAAGAATGTGTTCCACCTCCATCCAGGTTAATACAAAAGATGTAAAGTCTCCATCTTTTTTAGTGGCTGAATAGTATTCCATGGTGTACATACACCACAGCTTAGTAATCCATTCCTGGGTTGGTGGGTATTTAGGCCTTTTCCACATTTTGGCGATTGTAAATTGAGCTGCAATAAATAGTCTAGTCCAAATGTCCTTATGACAAAAGGAGTTTTTTCTTCTGGGTAGATGGCTACCAATGGGAATGTGGGATCAAATGGGAGGTCTAACTTGAGTTCTTTGAGGATTCTCCATACTTCCTTCCAAAAAGGCTGTATTAGTTTGCAGTCCCACCAGCAGTGTAAAAGTGTTCCCTTCTCTCCACATCCATGCCAGCATCTGCGGCTTTAAGACTTTGTGATGTCAGCTGTTTGCACTGGGGTTAGGTGATATCTCAGGGTAGTTTTGATTTGTATTTCTCTGTTGATTAGGGATAATGAGTATTTTTACATATGTTTGTTAGCCATTCGTCTGTCTTTTTTAGAGAAGGTTTGATTCATGTAGCTTGCCCAGTGATATGTGGGGTTGTTGGTTTTTTTGTTGTTGATTAATTCGAGTTCTCTATAGATCCTAGTTATGAAGGTCTTGACCGATTCATAATATGCAAATATCTTTTCCCATTCTGAAGGTTGTCTATTTGCTTTGGTTGTTGTTTCCTTAGTTGTACAGAAGCCTTTCAGTTTAAGTCTCATTTGTTTATTTTTATTATTGTTGCAGTCCTCTGTGGAGCCTGTAATCACTGTTGAGTCACAGCATATCAATTAATTTTTTGTTGGGAATTCTATGAATCTTCTTCATAAAATCTTTCCCTAGGCTGATATCCTCAAGTGTTTTCTCACACTTTCTTTGAGGATTTTTATTGTTTCATGCCTTAGATTTAAATCTTTTATACATCTTGAATCAATTTTTGTAAGTGATGAGAGGTACGGGTCCAGGTTTAGTCTTTTACATGTGGTTATCCAGTTCTCCCAACACCATATACTGAATAG